>NC_137932.1:15444851-15987351 GCF_963969265.1 Rhamphochromis sp. 'chilingali' | reverse complement strand
CCTGCAGCAACGGGACTAAGGGTTTGAAAAATGACAAACTGTCACACTCTGTTGAAGGCTTACCCCACATGGCTGGAAGATAAGCCCATCGACTTCATGGCTGACCTGGGATGTGAAACTGCCTTCTAGGAGCTGGAAATAAAAACAAGAAAAAAAGCCCAGTTTGAGTCAAGTAAAACAGATAAATGATAAGATTGACAACTGACAGCTTTAGCTAAACTACAGGAAATTACATTGATTTATGAAGTTTTCTAAAGCTATAGAGCTTGCCAACACTTACCTAACACTCTAAAAGCAATGAAGTATCGAGTTTCAGCATAACCGGAAGGCTTATATTTGGCAAATCACTCAGAGTTACAAGGACAAGCCTGATATGTTATTTTCTCCTTGTAGCCTTGAGACTAAGCACTAATCTTTTTTTGACTGATAATGCATCTCTGAGAGATCAATACAGATAACTTGACAGACTAGGTTAAGGACAAAAATAGCAAGAAATCATTAGGTCCCAGATGATGTGAAAGACAGCATTTCATCTCTTCTATGAACACCAACCACTGTAGCTGCTGCTAAGAAAAGGAGAACAATGGCACCATACTTGAGGAGGGATGCCCAGGGGAGACAGAGTTATTGTACAGCAAAAGCAAATTTTCTACATCATGAAGCACATCAACTGCCATGGCAACGACAGCAAGGATATTAGCTAGGGATGGGTATTGATAAGATTTTAACGATTCCGATTCCATTTTCGATTCTGTTTAACGATTCGATTCCTTATCGATTCTCTTATCGATTCTTTTTTTTTTTTAAAAAGGAGAACACTAAAGTCGATTAGCTTAGAACTGTGTTTTATATCTTCTCTTTGAACAAGATAGAAATTTAGGAGTAACATGGCCTTACAAACCCAACAGTGAGATCTTAAGAGATCCAGCCTACGGCTCTTCAATGGGGTGTCACAGGGTCCCCAGGAAAAAAAATGTATATGTAAAATAATAAAATAAATATTCTTCTGTAGCAATAACAAAGTTTAACATAAATTATTCTGTAGCAATTACACAAGAATATCCAGTAATGTCCTGCCTACAATTAAACACATTCACTTACCAAAGTGAAATCGGGGGCATCTGCTGTGGCAAATGGGTGCAAACCTTTGACCACAAACTTAGTCACTGCTCGGTGACATTCGTCTATCCTGGCCTGAAAGGAGACGCTAACGGTAGACTGCAGCGAGAACTGCCAGCATCTGAGCCAGCCAGACTCTGTCTGTCTCATCATGGTCACTAAATGCAACGCACAGTAATAGCAGGTTTTGTAATAAGGTAAATCGCGCTAACATAATATGCAATGCTAATTGATTAGTTACCTGCAGTATTAACGGGAGAGGACGTGGAAACGCTACCGCTGCTGCTGGGTTGAGCGTCGCTAGTCCGGAGCGGATCAAAAACACGACATTCGTTGAAAGCAATCGCGTGTTTTTTGAGCAAATGCTTTTGCATGTTTGTAGTGTTTCCTCCCTCTGATGAAATCTCTACTTTGCAAGTATTGCACGTTGCCCTGTTGTCATCCTTTATCATAAAGTGTAACCAAACTTTTGAGCGTTTGTGCCGCTCAGGCGCCGTGTTTCCTACTGGGTAAAAGACGCTACTCAACGTGATGACGTCATTCGGGGCGACTGGAATCGATAAGGGAATCGTTTTTAAAAGTGGCAAACGATTCCAAGGAATTGAAACAGTGGGAACCGGTTCTCAACAAGAACCGGTTTTCGATACCCATCCCTAATATTAGCATTTCTAAATTAATGCTGAATATACCAGCTGCATTGGGGAACATATGAGGAAATCTCCCAATTCAAGAGCAATTTAAATTGTTGTCCTGTCTTTCAAATAAATACTGTTACCCGTCTACAGTCGGTTGTAGTTTCTTAGACTGAACACTTCCAGAGCTGCAGTAAAAACACAGTTTACCTATTAGATGACTCTTGGAAACATCAATGGAGGGTAATGAGGAGAAATGGGGAGAAGGACCACGGTTTCATTAAGTGTGGGTTTTAGTATCTAAGCATCAAAAACAAGGACTATCAGAGATATGCTCACTGGCTTCCACCTTGTGTTTGAAAGCCATTAGCCAATGAGTGTGAGGTTTCACAGTTAGACATGTCTCTTGTCATCAAATCACATTTCAAGATGGTGACGGAAAAAATCTCATCTCAAGGCTATTAAACTCAAAAAACTGGTGAATGATGTCACAGTAGCTACGTCCATCTTTTATATGGTCTATTGGTATGACTTAAAGATTTCCTGCATCAGCTTCCACTTTTCCATTGCCTGTCCATTAAGTGGCATAGAGAGATCTATTTATTACCCATAGCATAGTCAGTTGTTTCCCCTTTTAGTCAGCTGATGGAGGAATCCAAATGCTGTTTCAAACATATCTATGTAAAGCATAAAGAGGGAATAGCACACCTCTTCAACTACAGAGCAAGACAAATGGTCTTGATTCAGTCAGATATATCCTGAAAAGAGAAGCTGGGGTGAAGGTGAGTTGCAAAGAAGCTTGCAGTTTTTGTAGTTAAAGCAGATTCATGAGCTCACTCTGAATGAGATTTCTCAAGTGGATGCTTAGAAGGATTTCGGCTGATCCAACAACTGATCTGCTGAAATCCTGGCAGAACTTAACTTTTTTAATCCATAATACTCAAGCAAACTTTTGAAAAACTCAAAAACATAATTAGTTTAATACCTATTAGGATGCCTTAGACGAAACATGTAATACTCTACTCTTGTTATTGCACAGTAAACGTGTATTTATTTCATAAACCTGCATATTCTGCAGTACAAATATAGTGCCTCATTGCAGGTTCACTATAAGCTATGTTCTCTTGTACTGCCTCCTTGTGTTTTTTTAATGTAGAGAATGGAAGCATACAACTCTGTAACTGTGAAAATTAAACAACTTTTAATTGCTTTAATCCAAACACTTTGTAAGCAGAGAAATAAAATGCCAAAAAAAAAAAATCATGTTCAGTCAAGCATAAAAATGAAGACTGAGGCTTTTGTGTGGTTGACGGGGGGAGGTCAATGTGAAGAGGCCAGCCAGGGTTAGCCGAGTACTCCATCTTCAGTGATATTTGAAAATGTAAGAAACTGAAATGCAAGACCTTCAAACAAATGTTTCAAGAGTGAACAAGAGAAACGAGATGAAACTGCAATCGAGTGGCAAATCAACCTTCCACAAAAATAAAACAGTGCAAAGACTTTAATGTGATGTTGGGATGTTAGTGTCGTGCTCGCTGTGAAATATTGCCAATATAAAGTCAATGTTCACAGTGGCAGGAAGCGAAACCTACTAATGCTGCTGCTACTGCTGGGAAAGGGAGAAATCGATATAGAAACGTGTCATGTGGCATGGAAAATTCTGCCAGTTGTCAAACCTAATATATGATTGCACAGCTACACACTGCAGAACTGAATATAAGCATTTCAAGGGCCAAACACTAGCAGAAAATACAAAATCAGCTGAGAAAGAGGGCTTGCAAAGCAAGAAATGTCACACTCTCTGTTGCAAAAATATGCACTATATGAATGATCAGCTACGTGACTATTTATGAGAGGTGTGACTCATACAGATGAACCCACAGGGAATTCTTTGCAGTTCCTCTCAGTTCATCGTGGCCCACATCTTTGTGTCAGTATTGTATTTTAATTCACTGTGCTGGCCAAGAGCAAATGCATAAAAAATATGGAAACATCAGATGTTTTTTTAGGAACTATCTTAAAAAGGAATAATGAAATTGTAACATGATAAATCAGTCATTAAAAAAAAACAACAACTCCAAAACAAAACAAAAAAATCAGCGTTATCATTATCTGCTGTAGTTATGCTGGAGGAAGCTTCTTATGCTGTTTTTGCAAACCTTCACTGATCTTTGGCATTTGGTATGTTCATGCAGAGTGTAAATATATTTCGGCAAGCAGGAAATGGCTTTGGTCAATAAAACAGAAAGCAAATGCATTAGTGCACTGCAGTAGATATCAGGTATCATATCAAAGCCATCAAGATGTGCTACAGCAGAAAGCAATGCATTCTAGCCATGCAGAAAGGTACTGAAAGGTGGAACAGGGGTTACCTTTTATAATATATTCTATCATGTCTTTGCTGTAATGACAGACAATAAAGTGAGGTCATTAAACTTTAATTAACATTGCCTGCATACATCTCCACTTATTGTCCAGCCATGACATTTCAATAAGCAGCCATGAACATTGTAAAGTGCCTGCTGACTAGGAGATAGCAAAGTGTTCAGTAGATATGAAGACTGCCAACTATGATTAGAGCCAAGATGAGCTAACACACACTCGTAGTATAGGAGATGAGAGATTGTCATCTGTCCTGGTGCTGCTTGGAGACAAACCAAATTATAAGCTCAATCACAAATACAAGAAAGTGTGGAATGAGACAGCTAAATTTCCACTCAGCGCAGGGCTCAAAAAGCCTGTTAAAACCAGAAGACCATAGAATTCTTATATAGACGGTCTCTCCTGTTAAGGTCCCGCTGACCTGAGTATTTTGTCCAGCATTAGACCAACAGATTGAGCTGCTCTGTGATCTATGATGATATACTCTGCCACAAAAATTCTCTTTGAAGAGAGCAGATTCTGCTGTACAATACATCAGAAAAAATCTGCTGTGAAGACGGACACTTATTCACTTATTGCATTTTTAAAAAGAAATGGGGATACAAAGATACTGATATTAAGACACAAATATAGAAATTACCTGTTATACCACATGCATGGCACTATTTTTTCCTGTAATTTTTAAATAAAGACTTTCACCTTTTATTTACTGAAAGAAAAAATATTCATGGTGCCAAAACATTCTGACAGCCTTGTTATTAGAAGTTAAAGGTTAAAATAACATTATGCTTTATAATTAGTCTTTGTCCTTGAGGTGTTTCTTTTTCCACTGAACATCTGCAAAGCCAGTTTTATTTTTGTATTTATTTATTTTTACCTCTACTGCTCACATATTGCTACGATTCTTTCCACAGTGCTGCAACCAGCAGTTAGGACAGTGGAGTATGTAAAGCTCGAAGCAAAAACCTGCTTTCACACACTTGTGTGCACAGTAAAAATGAAAAGGGGACCCACTCATGGAAAAAAAAACCTCAAAACATTCCATTGCATTACTTGTGGTCAAAAGGCTCCACAGTCAAGTTTATCCATTTGGTAGCATAAAAAAAAATCTGACAGCTTCTATGAAATTTTACCAGCGCGGCAGGACTAGAGAGTGTGACTATTATCAATAGTTATCTTGCGGTTATCTATTCTTTTGTTCATCCACTGATCTCTGTCCTGCTGTTATACCACTTGATTTACACAATAACTCATCACCTTTGCTGAAATGGTGATCTCAGTGATATGGATGCTATGGAAAATGGTGTGATCCTTGGGTCATTTGCAGCATAAAGCGTGTAGCAGCATTCAGTTCTTCTTCAAAGATGATGAATTTGCATTCAAATAGCATGTCTATTATACCACTAGAGGAGTTCCACAAAATACTTTTTCGTTTTTCAGACGATGTGTTCCAGGAAAGTAAGAGAAGTCATTAGCCTTAGAGGGGCGCAGATGCATTTATCTAAAGCAACGGCAAAGTGTTCACTCCCTGCCATATCTGCAAAGAAAGTGGAGCAACATCAGTGCTCTCCAGAATGATGAATGAGTCACAGCAGATCACACAAAGCTTGACAACCATGCTGACATGGAGAAGGCAGGTAGCCAGACTAAAAAGAAATGGTGTCTTTATGAAGGAATGGCACGTAGGCGGTAAGATCTGGGAGTTCCATTTCAGTTCTCTTGCCATCTTAACACACCCACCCACCACCTTCGGCAAGCACAGTGAACCCTGGATGGAGTGATGAGCAGAAAAGAAGACTTCCACTCACACGTACTCCTACAGTAAGGAAGTTCCTTGGAGTGATAATGCAGAGAGGGGGCAGCGACCCTGCTTTTATGGTTAAACCTCTTTAGGAAGGAAACACAGAGCTGAGCCTGGGACAAGTAGGTTAAGGTGAATAGCAAAGCCCCATTAAGAGATCAGGACTTTATCGTAGACTCCACGGCAGAGACAGGACAACGAAGACGCTCGGGGAGATAAATCAGTAATATACAGAGCACTTTTTCTCAGGTTGAGAGAGACTGAATGACAGAGTGATGGAAGTCAGACCAATTTCTTCACCAGTGTTTCACGTTCGAGCTCATTTCACAAAGGGACACAGTGATGAATGATATCCAGCAAATACTGATAGGATTGAAATGACATGAAGTATGCTACTCTGCTTCCCTCTTTTTCTTACGGTGATTCGTCTTTAACAGAGTAAAAGGAATATTTTATATAAGCAAAGGACACAGGAGAAAGTCATTTCAGGTTATCTGAATATATACAGATTCAGTAAAATAAAATAAAATAAAAATGCCATAATGGTCAGAACATAGATATTTATTGGAAGCTATACACTCACCAGTCGAAACAGTAAAACCACTCCCAGGTGAAGAGAATAACACTGCTCTCTGGTGAAGAATGCAATGCTTTGCTGAGAATCCTTCAGTCCTGGCAGACCAACCGTGACTATGACACTGCCAGAGAGCAACAACATGCCGCAGCAGGACATTAGGCCCTACCACACTTCAAAAATGGCTCGGGAACGAGCTGAGAAACACAACAATGAGCCTTAAGCAGGAACAAGCAGGAGGCCTCACCCTGAAGCCCAAGGCATCTAAAGGACACACTGTAAATATCCCAGTGTAAAACCACACAGGACACCACGCAGGTCCTCTGTCAATGCCTTGATGGACTAGAACGTTTTCGGGAGCACAGAGATTATGTCAGTGAGCTCATTTCAGTTCACCAGAACTGAAATTCAACTAATATTTTTCATGAATAACTTAATAATAATTTGTTGTGAAAAGTATACACATAAATTATACGTTTTTTATAATTTCAGATAAGTTGTTTGCTTTGACCAACACTCCAAAGCATTTAGAGATACTCACTACCTCATGATACATAAAAAAATAAAAGCAGCTGATTTTAGGAGGGAAAATACACTAAAAGACTACTGGGCATTTGCCCTTTGGGAATGCGGATACTGTAAGTGTTGCAGATTGCTTTTGTTTCGATCTACTGATCATTTTAGCTCTAGTGACAGCTGTTGACAGCCAGCTAGGTAATGGCCCTGACGCTCTGATGACTTGATGCACAAGGAGAAAAATGACAGTGACAGAGAAATAAATGTGCAAATGCCACCAGTCAACCGAGAAGAACAAACAAATTTATCAAATACATTTGGAGTTTGATATCGGACCGTTTCGACCTGTGTCGCCATAATTTCTCATCCATTTAACTGCAGTAAAGTCAGATTCACCTTCAAAAACAAACTGAAAATGAAGGCTTCGTAAAAGTTGTGAAATTGCTTTTCTTTGGGGATTTTTTGGTCTAAAAAACCTGGAATCACTACTGTGGTAAAGATTTTAACAGTTTTCTCTTATTACTCTTATTTAATCCAGTTGTCTTCTCCAGTCTGCACCATTTTTAGCTTTTCTGCTGCTTCCACAAAATATCCCATTGGTCAAAATTACAGCTGTGATCTAGAAGATGACTTTGAATGACCCATCCCCATGTGGTTAAGAATGACAGACTGTATTAGGCTGAACTACAAATGCTTGTGTGAAATACCAAGTAAAATGAAACTGACAAAAGGTAAAAACATTTTCTGTGCATTTCTACTAAAAGTCAAAATGCCGTGCAGTCCTACCAAGATGAAATAAACCAGGAGGCATTAAAGGTGTACTGAACTCTTACTATTCAATTTCTAAAAACAAACAAACAAATGAATTGATGTTTCCACTGCGAAAGTTGCAAGTGACCAAACAGAGCTACGTGTGAAAATATTTATAAGGAATCTGTCCCAGAATGTTTGTAATGAAGTAATGAAGAATATCTACAGTGACATTTTATAAAGAGTAGAAATAGGATAATGTATGCAAAATGCATCTTATGGTGTGTTTTTATAGAAATGATCCAAGCATTCAGGATAATGCAGCTCATTCTTATTAAAGTAACACTGGCTTATTTTTTGTGCAATATAACAATCTCTTCCTCACCACAGCTGGACTGTTATTAAGCACTTTCGTTTCCTAAAGCCTTTGTATTTTCCTGCAGCCTGCTCATCCTCTTTACTCTAAGGAGGTCTAGGTGCGGGGGCTGAATCAAAGGTGGAAAGGATGGATTGATATTCCAGTCATACTGTGGGGCTGTTGCTGGAGGAACCTTTCAACCCTAATGTGAATGGTTCTATAAAGGCTGTGTGCAGTTGCCTATTAGATGAAAAGCCCACATCAGAGTGTGCAAGGCAGCTAAACCACTGGCTGGCCTGGAGTTAAACATGGTTATCCAGTCTTGAAAATGTCAGTGTCTTTAAAAAAAAAAAAGAAAATTGATTGTATTTGATTTGACACTTCCAGAAAAAACTCAATTATTAACACTTAGACGATTAAACTAGAAGAGGCCAAAGATGATGAAAAATCACAAGGGCGCAGCGTGAAATTAAAATGTGTTATTTAACCGGACAGGTGTCTTGATGACTGATGGACATGGTCCAACATTTCTAGCCACAAAATTGGAAAAAGTTTTTACAAGATCATGAAAAACTTTCAGCATAATAATGAATAATATTAAGTCTGGTTCAGTAACCCTATTGACTAAAGAATTATTAACGCAGAGCTTCATTAACACCTCTCTGATAGTGTTATTTCTGCATTGGACTGAATTCTATTTTAGAGATATAGGTAACTGTATTTACTGGGCTTTCTTTGTGAGGACATCTGTAAAATATAGATAACTAATTAAGCAAACTCTGTGAGTCATTATTTAAAAAAGCCACCAGGTATTGTTGATGGTTAGGTAATGCAATACTTGCATATTGATCAATGACTGGTCAAGAGGTAAAAGGGTATGGAGTGGGTCTAAAGACTGGGTTACAACCAAAAAAAACCCCAAAATTACAAGTTGGTACAAGCAGTGGAAACCTTTGCAAAGAGACAGTAAAAATGACAATATTTGAGCAATATCAATATTTTGGGCATTAATTAAGTGATCATAGGAAAGAGATGGGACTTTAGCCAGTCCAAGTCTGTGCTGAAGCTACACCACTGCCAGTTAGATGCATTACCGGTCTGCCTCCAAGACAGGAAAGATAAACTGACTACTGCAAACGCACAGCAGTGCTGAACACAGCCCACATACTCAGACACATTCATACAGACAGCAGACAGAGTGTCAGTGTGAAAAGGCAATGACCAGGAGGCAGCCTTTTACTGGGCTCCGATAGCATGCTGTGCTGTCAGTAAGAGAAGAGAGTGTGATGGTTTTGGAGTTGGCTGCATATCTGAAAGGTAAAAGATCGGACTTTGTGTAGAAGAGTTCAAAGGAGTTACATGTCAGGATTTAGATGTGGTTATACTATTACTGACCTTAAACTTTGATATTAAACAAAAACCTTGAATAGCAAAGGCATACTCCAAAGCATTAAAAAAAACAACTAACTTTTAGCAGAAAAAGGTTGATTTAAGTAACTGCTCACTTTATTTGACAGTTGAGTGTGTAGACTAGAGACAATCAAACCCAGGCCATTGGTAATGGCACATCTCGTATGTCCCTAACAATCAGGCATACAGCTCACACTGGCAAATAATCCTCGTTAACCAAAAAGTCATTCCATTTGTGTGTTTGTCCAATGACTAGACAACTAAAAGTCTAAAAGAAAAAGGGAGGCTTACTTGTCAGATAAAATGAAACTATTCTAATCAATTAAAATATTTGCAGATGACCTTTTCTTCTGTTTACTAATTGGATCATTAATTGAGTAAATTTCTTGCTTCACGCTGGAGCATAAATATTTTAGACTACCCTTCTTGTTTAGGAAAAACAACTGCACTTGCTTTCTATGTGTAATTGGGCTGTGGAGAAAATGTATATGCATCAACAGAATGGATACAATTCAACCTTTTAATACTAACAAATGTAGCAGTACTAACCTTATACTAAATAATGTATATTTTGCTCCTGGAAAATTACGAAGTATGTGAATGCACCACACTCAAAATGTGTCTGCAAAAACTCTGTAACAGAGACCTGTAAAAATGCCTCTATAAGGGATGAGAGTGAACTTGGTAAAAACTAATGATGCATGATATTCCCAGGAAACTTCCAAAGGCCTGAATTACTAGAAATTACCACAAAATTTCTCTGGTTGATTACCTACATGAAGACAATATGTCTATATATTTTTTTAAGTTTATAAAAATTTTATGTGGCAGTTTGCATACATATAACACATATGTTGTATACATATCAAACACAGGTGAGTAGTAATAATGTATTTGGGGCAGTTTCTTTTAGTTAGTCTGAAACACGTTATGGAGGCATTTCAAAACAGACGGGTACACGTGTGAGAGTTTTAAATGAACAGGCACCGTCTATTGGCTGCTTCTCATCTCCTGTTGATTATCACTCATGTATTACATAAGCAATTTAAACAAGACTTTATTGATATTTACCTTTATGTAGGTCCTTCTTCTGAAACAGATGCATTTAATAGGATAATGTTTTGGAAAGAGGGTGAAAAACATTCTCTATACAGATACACAGTGTGACATTTTGTAGTCCATAGGGCCTCACAGGAATTTATACTGTGTCTGTAATAATTTCACCTTTCAGGTTCAAGCCAGCCAGCAGCTGCCATGGGAAATGTCAACTTGGAGCTTGAAGCTTAGATGCTGTTTCCATGGTTATGTTCAAAAACATTTTTTCCTCTTTTGTAAAACGAAATAATGCAATAGCTGCAGTATCACTCAGGTTTTTATGTCCTTGTACAAATTAAAAAATAATAATAACACAATTTTGACTTTAAAATTCACAGCACAGAAATGATTAAAAATTATATTTAAAAAAAAAATCAGTTTAACATAATAGAAGTTGTGCTGCTGGCTTTTTATTAGGATGGATGGGGACAAGGACACCCTGAAACGACCATGGTTTAAAAAGAAGAAGAAACCAGCAGCCTAAAAGCAGAGTAGCAAAATGCAAGGACACCTGCTGACCTGACCCAGAGGACACGTGTTTCGTCATCCGCCCTGAGCCTGGAAGGAGGAAGGAGAGCAGGCAAGCAGAACAAATAAAAGAAGCTGCCTCACTTGATTTTGCTACATATTTAGCTGCTTTCCCGTTAGTGAATCCGACCTTTACTGTATAGATATGCCATGCATCATCAGCTCTTGCATAATGTCTTGGAGGCTTTGAAGAAAACTAAAAAATCTCAAAGCAACTGAGGTAAACAAACATTAGTCATCCAGTCCATGTTGTGTGTTCTTCCACGCAGCATAAGCCCTTATACAACAGTCAACATGTTTCCCTATGAGTGGGTGCAGCAGCAGGCACAGCAGCAAGAGAGAGAGTGAGGACGCAGGTTATGAAGTGCAGCTTGTTCTTGAACCTAACCGTGGAGGATGTATTACCATGGCCTTAGGTGCAGGCTGACACTTTTTCCTTCTTTTTTTTTGCAGTGCATTTCATAAAGTAGGTGGGACATGCAGCTGAGCCGTTAGAGTTCCCCCAGCCTCAAATTAGATAATTTTCTGGCCTTAATTAGGACGAATAAATCTTGTAGATATGAAGGTCAATAATGTAGATTTGATCTTACTAGCTTGCCCATTATCCAGTATGTTGGGTAGATCACCACAGAGGAACTTTTATATTAAGCTGTGATAAAAGCGTGTTTGTGTTGTTGTTGTTTTTTTAAACCAAGTTAAAACACCCACATGAAGGAGGTAAAAAAAGATGGAAACCTGAGTGCTTGCTTCTTCAGCACCAACAGCTGGAGACTCGACTGACAGAGGTGTGAGGTCAGGGAGCAATGGGAAACCAGCCGACTGACAGCCTTCAGCTAATGAGACATGCTGTTCCGGAGGCGTTACTTTCCTCCGGCCCCACCACAGTATACCTGCTCCGACTGACAAACATGAACTCTGACTCATGAGTCAGGGAAATGCAACAAGAGCACCATGAAGGGAGGACGTTTACATGAAATCAAGAACCATTAATACTGAGGAATGGGAGCCGGGAAAGAATAAAAAGGCTTCTCATCACATTTTGGCCATCGGCCATCTGAAAGTGTAACTTTGGCCTTCTGACCATGAACTAGTTTTATTTAACAAGAGAAATGTTGGTGTAGCTTGCTTCAGTCTCGCACATCTGCAGCACTACCATCGGGGATTAACTTTTTCCAACTGAATTTTGAAAGTGCTTCCATTTAGTTAAAACCTTACGTAGAAACTCCGTCTCCTTCTGGCTTTGCAGAGATAAATTCCTGGTATAATTTAAAACATGCACGCGTTTCAGTTTGCCTTTTTCACAGCCTAAAGTATAAAGCAGACAACTCAAATGATGTTAGGTTAAACTCTCAGCACAGATTCTGCAGCTGCTTATCAGGTGTAGGCAGCCTCAAGGCCATATGTCACCAACTGCTGACAATCAGTGCACTACTAATTTATACTCACTGACCATTTAATAGGAATACCAGTGAAATCTAAAGCAAAGCACAATGTTGCCAACAAGGGAAACTATTCGGGCCACTTGGACAACATGAACTGCACACAAACTAACAGATATTCTAAGCGACTATTCTGAATACTTTCGGTCCAACTTTTCAACTTATTTTGTCATCAGGAAACTGCAGGAGAAAAGCAGCCATCACAGCAGCACACAAACAAAAAGTAACCAAACAAAACTGCCTTCATTCAAAATCTACCCCTAGTGATTTTATAGAGCATTTGCCCTAAAATCTATTTCACTTTTCTACTTACATTTTAAAGGGAAGTCGATTTCATTGCTTTTTTTTTTTTTAATATTCAGCATGCTACTCTAAACCTTAATCTCGCCCAGTGTGATTAGGTTAGTGCTCTGTGAAAAGATTGCAATCTCACAAAAAAAAGTATCCAGATAACCATTTTTCAGGTCTCTATCCAAATTCAATCTCAGTTAGAGAAAAAAAAAAAAAAAAAAAAAAGGTGTTTCAAGATGACATTGAGTTCAGCTAAGAAAGTTGGTTCTTCTTTCCCCATTTCATGACTTTCTAGTTTCCAGGGAGAAGATGCTAGCTGTGTTGGAGATATCGGTATTTTGTAGGGGTGGGGGGGAAAAAATCGATACTGTGTAGTATCGTGATATTTTGTTTGCTAATAATGTATCGATACAGGGACAGCAGAAATCGATATTTTGTTACAAAAAAAGTTTTTGTGGACTGGAACATGCTGACTTCAGAGCATGTTGATCCTTTTTCTGAGCAAGAATCCTGACATTCCTTCAATGTCCAAATGTGTTTAACTTTTTTTTTGGCAGCAATAAACATGACAGTTTACTTATTTTAATTTAAGACATGTTTTGTTTTAATTAAGTTTAAAACTTTTTTATTTAATGTAAAACTATATTTTGTTTTAATTTACTTTCAAATTCTTCAGTTGCTGAATGGGCTGCATAGTTTTCATAAATTGCGAAAGTTCAGAATAGCTATAAGTGTACCAGATGGTTGCATTCAGTTAAGTTGGACTAGACTGTAATACAAACCGTCCAGTTTGTCAACAATAAAACTGAAATGAGAGAAAGACTGAGTGTGAGACTTTGATATTAGATAAAATGAATATTGATAAAGTTTACCTTTATGTACAGAATCTGAATATCGCAAAATATTTTTTAAAAATAGCAATAATATCGTATCGTGGGATGTATGGCGATTCCCACCTCTAGTACTTTGTAGGGGATCTTTATTCATCTTAGGCCTAAAATAGGATACATGACGGTGAGATATTAGAAACTCTATAAAAAGGGCACAGCGAAACCTAGACCTTCTAATATCCTTTTTTAATGTTAAGGTTACTAAACTGTGACTTAATTGAATCTGAATACACCTTGAACCACATTTAATTACTGCACGCTTTACAAAAGGCCTCACTGCATGATTGCTTTTAAAAAATGAATTAAAAAACAGAAATTTAAAGAAGAAAAGCCCGTTTAAATTTATTCCTAATTTAAAGAGCAATTAATTGAGTTGAACAGATGTAACTTGTTTCTCTTTCTTCCCCTCACAGACAGACCTTTCCACCAGAAGACATCTGCTCATATGCTCACAACAGCAACTCATTTTCATGTTATTCATTAAAATAAAACAAATTCTGCATTCTTTTGCCTACTAAAAACATGGATTTTAGTAGCTTAAAAAAAATGAAATAATTTTCTTGAATTCTTCTACACTTTTTTTTATTATTGAATTTTCAGCAACGGGCTTTCTGAGGGTTTTTCAAAGCCTTTCTTTGGACATTGGCTGTTTGTCTTTTGTTTTAGTTGTTTGTTAAGCCCCTTAACACTGACCTATGAACCATTCAGGCATAACAAAAAAAAGAAAAAAACATCTTTAAGGAATGAACCCGGACTGTAACTAGACATAATAGACAGCTTGGCAAAGAGACAAGTTAAGTTGCGTCTTTAGACACTGTGTTACTAGTATTGTTCTTGTTCTTCTTCAGAGCACTGTGCATGTGTGGATATATATTTCTGATTGGTGCTCAACCACACAATACCTTCTGTTGACGCCCATACCTGCCAAAAATAACCACCAAATTTTTGCTAGGTTTCAGGACTAATAAGCTCCAATTTTTTAAGAGTTCATCATCAAGGTCAAAAACCACCTGTTTGAAAAAGTTCTGTCACACACCAAAAAGTTAATAAAACTTAGACTTGAGTTTTATGATTAGTTCACTCTTAAGGGAAACTTGCCAGCTTCCAGTGGGCTGAGACTGTAACACTCTTTTCTGTAATCCAGGAGGGAATATGAATTTCTACCTTGTAAACTGATCATCTGTGGAAATTGCCAATACTCTTAAACTCTGCAAGCAAGAAAATGACCAGACATTCCAGTCTTGACTTGATGTCTAATGCCACGAAGGGAAGATTTCTGCCGAATACATTCTCAGTCCAATTACCAGAGAATTTTTTTTAATGTATTGAGAATAATGTGCATTTTTGTTTTTATTGTGAAACATCAGCCATCCCAAAATGATATTTAGAATATTGTACAAGTGCACAGATCAAACTAATTTACTTGTGAACATTTATTAGTAAGTTGAGATAAGAGCATATTTGACAGTTAGTTAAAGATTTCATCATAACAACCAGGAGAAAACTGCAGCATTTAAACAAAGAGCTACAGTTAAGTGCAGGAATTTAAGGTTAGAGCAATATTAGACACTGCAACTTTTCCCATCTCCCTGCAGGTGATTATTACAGTGGGTGTAACTGGAGTTTGACAACATGGGTACTTGTATATAAAATACATGTAAATAAAAATGCATATTACTATAATACACTAGCTCTTTGTCTGTCTGGCAACTCCTTCAACACAGTCATGAGCTTAGTAGCGTAACTTGGCAGATATTTACATCTTGGGCAACTGAAGGTAAATATATCTATTGTATTAAATATGATATCGTCATGACGTCTAGCAACAAGCAAAAATGACCAACTGCTAGCATTTATACCCAGAAAAACCTTATAAACACATCTCATTTTAGTTTCAAGACAATAACATCTAATTCCCCCCCCCCCCATTAAAACTTATCGCAGTTGCTTCACATTTAGTTTTGGCAGGCCTACACAGTCTGTCGAGCAATATCACAATAAATATTAGCCGTGACTGAATTTCAATTAAAAAAAAATTATATCACAATTTTTAAAAACCCAAAAACGAATACTATTAGTTTATGAAGATATTTAAAATCATAATTCGATATTTTATTTTGCTGTATTCAATGATGAAAAAACAAATTACACACAATTTCTTTTCACAAGCTTTGTAATTTATGATAATTGTAATTGAAGGGCCTGATTTATATCAGATTCATGTAAGAAAATCTAATTTGGCCACAGTTTTTCTTCAACTAATGAAGAAGCAGTGTGCATCACATCAAACTAAATTAAACATGCCATGAATACAATTAATTGTAGAGCAAGATCAGAATTATTGGCTACTGTCAGCCAAGTCCACTCAATCCTCATAAGAGGGAAATTCCAAAAATATATTATCTGGTTGCCCCGATGGACAAATTCTGTAAAACTAAAAGGGTTCTTTGTAAGATAATTGGAAAAGTGGAGGAAGCAAAAAGAATAAATGTTCCCAATTGGTGGGGAAATGGCGACATGAATGTGTAAGTGTGCGAGATAAAAAACAGGAGCCTAGCAACAGACAAAAGCTATCATACAACTCCAGCCTGTGACTGAAATATCCCCAAAATGGAATTTCTGGTTGATATGCCATGAAGTAGATGGTTGTGCTGCTATGAATTAATGAGACAGATTCCAGCTTCTCCCTCTTAATGTCCCATACAACAGAGATATGCCTGTATGGGGAGCAGATGGCCAGTGAAAAAACACAATAGAGCAGTCAGAAACCAGACAGCTCTGACTTCATTTCGAGAAAATCTCGATCAGCATGAACCCCAAAGCTCGCAGAGGTTATGCCTTACAAAGTGTCTTAGAAAAGACGATAGCAAAGGGTTAGACCAGAGGTAACGCAACCATTCATACTAGGAATTTTGCACAAAAGCAGAAAAACACCAAGATATCAATGTTGGCAGAAGAAGAAGTGGAAAAAGCAGAAGAAATGTCAAAAACTTCACCCCCTCCAAACACTTTGATCGTCGCCGAATATGGAGCGCCAACATTCCCAACTGATCTTTGTCCGAGCAAAACATGAAACTAATTGTGCTCTGACCTCCCACAGACCTGATTGTAGGGTACAAGAGCAGGCCTTTGAGAGAGGCTTAACATCTTTTGAGAGAAATAAAGTCACTGCCATTTGCAGCCTATGAACAGCACAGTACTCTAACCTGGGCCATGAAGATGTACGACAGGACAAAAGCATAAAAACATCACCCAAAATAGACAGTAAATATATCTGAGTAAACATAGAAATGTATTTTATGTTTATTCATGGTATTAATGTGCTAATTAAAGCAATGCTAGGAGACGACCATTCCAAAATGTTATAAAGTGAAGTTTCGTTTTTTTCCTCCTAGTCAGAGTTTGCAACACCAGCAGTGTATTGTTACGCTTACAGCTACCACACACCTGAGACCTATTATGATCCATCCCAGCCTAGGTAGCTGTGAGTTCCCTCCCTTAGGCCCAACCTCAAGAGGGCGCCTGCTTCCTTCTATGAGACTGGGCTTGCTATAAGAAGTTGGTGTATTGATGTGTTTCAGCTGCTCTTGGTCTGCCCCCACCAGCTCAGACCAATTTGCTCATGAATTACTGTTGCCCTGGAAAACAACGTCTAGGGATATAACTGGGACACAACTAGCTCAACAAATTCATTTTAGGAAACAATATGTGAGGAATTTGGGTCGTCTGTGTTTCTTTGTTTGAAAAGCTGGATTTTGCTTCAACTGGGCGCCATCTGTGTAAGAAATGGAGAGGGAAATGGACTGGAAAGGGAAAAGAGCACCGTTGATTACAATACCTTGCGTGAAGCATGAATGTCATAGAAGGGCTTTTGTCGGACACTGTAGGGCTCCTTGGTCTTGTCAATCTGTCCAGTCTTCATCTTTTCGTTCCTGGGAGAAATTATTTCCTTTTCTATGCATAACAGCCGGATATTGAAATCACACTGGCCAACAGGCTGTCCCTGAAACACAAAACAAAATCAGTTATTCAACTCTACCCTCTTGCAAACATTCACAGGTTATTCTATGCTTGGCTATTCACAAACAAGAACAATTAACATCTATACGAATGCGACACATACGGCAGTATTTATTTGGACTTGGATTTAACTTTGCAGTAGTTCCAAGGCTAGATTAGCGCATACATTTTAAAATGCATTTCTTTTGTGAAAACATATTACAGATATGTCAAGATTACTGAACTGCCAGTTTTGTTACCATGGCAACACTGGTAATTTTACTTTTCGTGGGGTTGAGGACTAGGACTTTTGTACATCTGAACAAGGCAGGCATTTTCAAAAGGGGAACAAAAAGAACTTTACAATTAGTGTGACAGTAGCATAAAGTACACTTTGAGGTGCTTCTTGGAATCCTTTCCTCAGAATGAACAGACTGATGAAAATAGGACGAGGGACTTTTTTCATGATGACCCAGTCAACTGCGAACAAACTGCTAGGTATATTCAATCAGACATTAGACCACAAAACAATACTCCATAAATGTGTAAATGCAATTACATATCTCGCCAATATTTGACCAATATTGAGTGTTTAAATTCATCGGCATAATGATGGAGTTGCTCCCGTCCTTTGCAGCTATAACAGGTTCCACTCTTCTGGGAAGGCTCTCTACAAGAGTTTGAAATGTGTCTGTGGGAATTTTTGCCCATTCATCCAGAAGAGTGTATGTACGGTCAGACCACTGATGTTGAATGAGCTGGCCTGGAATACAATCTTTGCTCTAGTTCATCCCAAAAGTGTTTGATGGAGTTCAAGTCAGGAGTCTGTGTGTGCCAGTAAACACCAAAACTCATGCAACCATGAGTTTATGGACAGAAAATTACATTCCCAAATGGTTCCCAGAAAATTTCTTGGTAAGCTGAAGCATTAAAATTCCCCTCGACCTACCACAGAAAAATCACTCACTATCACTCACAAATGTTTATAAAGGCAGGCTGCATGGCTAGGTGCTTGATTTTATACAGCTGTGGTAATGGGCAAGAAATCACCTAATTTCAATCATTAAGAGGTGTAGCCCAATACTTTTATATATGGTAACCTGTGAAAAGGTTACTTTAACATCAGCTGAACTCGTCCCAAAAAAGTACACTGCACAGCTAAATCAGCTTTTCTTTGTCACCATGACAACAGTTTCTCCACAATGTTGGTCAATCACTGTTATTCCACATAGACAAGCATTTCAACCTGAGCCACTACTTTCGTTTACACAGACGGGGTCCACAAAGGTTCCGCCACAACCATCTGCTGGTCCACTGTGACTTTGACAGGCAAAGCTTGTTCCTGTCCCGGGTTATAAATAATAAAGCTCAGGTGGAAAATGTAAAAGTGTTAAATGGTGCCGAGGAGTTTGAGATGAAAACAGCCTGATACGGCTCGTTACCGCCACATATTTTCTACTGCTCGGCCGACAAAGCAATTAAAAACAACGACTCACAGACTTCACTTTTATCAAAACTGCTGACGTTAGTGATGAAAATCTGCCAGATGATCATGAACCAAATACGTGGCAACAATTTGACATTTAATTGAAAAAAATGAGCTCAAACTCCAACTGAGCTGCAATTTATTTGGTGCCAAAACACATCATAAATCACAGAAAGCTTTTTTTTTTTTTTTTTTTTTTTTTTAAATTACCCGGCTGTGATAAGCACAAAAATATTTCTAACCCAAACATCTCCTTGACTGTTAAAATTGACATTTATTATAAAAGAAAGAAAAGACGAAGCAGAGAATCCATTTTCAAACCACTTTATGATTTGCCAGAAAACTACATACTTTGGCAAGATAGACTTGTTTTTAACCGAGCAGTTACACAACAGTATTCTCTATGCTAATCACTGGCTCTGGTACAGCCACTAAATAAAAAGAATAATGGAATTGAATTTAAAAATGTGTTTGGCACCGATAACAGCAGCATGTTGTTCCAAACATCATTCTATCTGCTTATTGAAAATACAATAATCTTTCCTTTGTAGGGCTTAAATAAACAATCTTAAAGCCCATGATAGTAATTATTAATTTACTGTAGATGATCTTTACTACATTAAAAGCATTTATGTTTTGTTAATTAGATAATTAGTTTTGGCAAAGGATGATTGCCAACAAGTTTAACACATTTTTCTAAAATGATGGCAATCTAAGACGAGGAAAAAAAATGGGTAAAAGAAACGTTCCAACAGCCACTTTTTCTACTGAAACTGGCAAAAGTTTTTGAACATGAATGAAAAATAAATAAATAAATATACAAATCGATGAACTGACTGTTACAGGTCTACTGTACAGCCTAATGCAAAGCCAGTTTTTAAGCAGCAATTATTCGAGTATTGGACCATTTCATGAGGTTTTAGTTTCTTAGACAAAGAACATCGATTTATCAAAACAATTCATCGAAACATTCGCAATTTTTACAGCTCTTACACCAGCAGGATGGATCAATATTCTCTCATGTGTATCGAGAGGCCCAAAGGCTTAAGACCTAAGCATTTGTATTCTACTCGAAGTGTTTGGTAAAGGCCACTTCTCTTCTCAACAGCTTTCTAAGGAATTATTGGAAATGGCAGGGGAAAAGATTTCTGAATAAAAGGACGAGACAGTGAATGACAAAGAATTAGCTATGATTAGACGCATTACTAGAGTGTGCTATTTTGTGAGTCACACGGATTTTCAGCAAAACAGAAAAGAAGATCAGAGCCCTCTTGAAAAGTATAGCTTTTCAAACAGGCACTTTGGAAAGACGATTTGGAATTATGTACGCTGCATAGATTACATACAGCTACAAAAGAGAC
Source organism: Rhamphochromis sp. 'chilingali' (assembly GCF_963969265.1). Taxonomy (NCBI): domain Eukaryota; kingdom Metazoa; phylum Chordata; class Actinopteri; order Cichliformes; family Cichlidae; genus Rhamphochromis; species Rhamphochromis sp. 'chilingali'. The sequence continues at coordinate 15,966,720 of NC_137932.1, read as the reverse complement.
AAAATTGATATGGCAAAATATTTTATTGGCTTCCATGGGTGACAGATTGGTAGTAAAAGTGAGTGTGTTTAATACACGTGCAGCAGCACTAAATGACTTTCCTTAGCACTCTGACTCATGGTGGTGCACAGAAAAGGAAAGGGAGTAAAGTGAATGAAGGCAACCAAGTTGAGAAGAAGAAAAAAACTCACAGGGTGGAAAATAGGAGAAAACAGAGGAGAGCATTTCAGAGAGCTAATTACCGGAACGGGCATATTATTAATATATTAATAAACATAAACACACACACACACACACACACACACACACACACTATGATGTGTATGCCTTTAGAAATACAGGTAAAATCTGACCCACTTAATGGTACGTAGACTTATTGGCCACTTTATTAGGTATGGCTCATGATCAAAACAAATACCTAATCAGCCAATCACATAGCAGCAACTCAATGCATTTAAGCATGTAGACATGGTCAAGACAACAGAGTGAATGGTTTAATAGACTTTGAATGTGGCATGGTTGTTGGTGTTCTAATTATTTTAGAAACTGCTGATCTGCTGGGATTATTATTTATTTATTTTTTACACACAACCATATTTAGGATTGACAAAGAATGCTCTGAAAAAGAGAAAATATACACTGTTGATGTCAGAGGTCAGAGGAGAAAGGTCAGACTTCTTTAAGCTGACACAAAAGCATAGAAAAAAAAAACATTCGATAAAAACAAGGTATGCAGACAAGCATCTCTGAACACACAACGCATCCAAGCATGAAGCAGATGAGCTGCGGCAGCAGAAGGCTACAGGTGCTACAGATGTCACTGTTGTCAGCTAAGAACAGGAAACTAAATAAAAAAAATAAATGGAAATAAAGTGAATATTGGCTTTGCATTCATCAGGATGCGACTTTATTAGGATGCCCATGCTGATCTGTGTCTGCAGGATGCTTAAGTTGCCAACTGTCTGCAAACAGATTAACCATAACAACTTGAGAAATGAGAAGCCAGTCATGCTGTGTCCTTGTGATAGACTCTCCAATTTGCTTAATGTAGCCTTAACAATGTTATAAGGGCAATTTGGGAACTTCAAATAAGGTCACAGACAGATTGAAGTTCAAGATACTCTTGTTTAAACATTTCTTTGAAGAGTTCTTTTTCTTTTAGGGTGACTGCAAAACCGCACTACATCCTCCTGGAGCAACAGCTGGTATCATGTCCCACACATTCGGCACCATCTGTCAGCCGTGTCATCGGGACAGAACAAGATGTAAGTGTGGATGATTCAAGGCATGTGCTGTCCACGACTGTTCAACAGGGAAACAGCAGACAAAAACCCTGTTAACCAAACATTTCTAGGGCTAAATATCATTTTGGGCTGTGACTCCAGGGGTTAATCTGTCACAGAGAATATCATTAATGCAAATATGCCATTTATGATATCCTCCATATTGATACTGCTGTCACAATAACAACCATGGTTTAGATTAGCAATGGGGGAGGAAAAAGAAATCATGCTGTACATTTATACTAACATGAACTGGATAATGTAAAGAAAATCACAGTGAAAAACTGATGCGGTAGTCTACACCATTCTGCCAAAATTTCATTGCAGCAGCTCAAAAATGGTATTTGTAGTACGTACTTCCCCTGTGTCCTTATATCCATGCCTGAGAATGACCCTAAAGGAATAATGGCTGATGCTCAGGCTACCCTCATGAAGTCCATTTCTAATTCGTTTGGTCATTCACACCAGTGGCCTGCAGAAGGTCATTTTGTGGGGCTCTGGCAGTGCTCATCCTGCTGTCCTTGCACAAAGAAGGAGATACCGGTTCTGCTGATGCGTCAAGCACCTTCTAAAGCCCTGCCCTCTTCGAGAGCAACTGCGCATCTGATTAAAAGTGTTCTTTTATTTTTTTTGAGCAGTTTATATATACACATTAACTTTTAAACACCAGAGAGCAATATAATGAGAAATAAAGGATAATAGCATGAGGTTGGCAAGGCTAAAAAAATACAGCAAAAACATGAAAGTGTTTGAAATCCTGTTGAAAGCAGATAATTTGGGATAAATTACATTACATATCGGTGACAAAATAAGAGATGTCAAAGCAAGTTTAATGCCAAGCTTCCCTTGGGATATTCGTGACAAAAACAGAGGCTTTCGGGATGTTTTGGACTAAAACTGTTCGGCATCCTGTTTGACAACAGCACTACTTTATAAAAAAGAAAAGGCCCACAACATTTTAAAGCAATATTGGAGCAAGCTATTATTTTAACAGGCAACATCAGTTACTGCTAATACAGTGCATCAGTTAGATTTTAAGGAGGAAGAGTAACACTTTTTCTCGATTTTTTTTCTCTATATATTTTTCTGAGACTAGAAGCAGTCGGATTAATGAGCGAACACTTGATATAAAAAGAAGCAAGTATTCAGGCTTTACATCCACATCTCAACAGATGTGGGCAGATTTGATCTAAACCTTGAACACACACAAAAGCCTACAGTTCCGGAAAATGTATTTCCTGTCATCCACCTCCATCACTGAGAGCCGGGGTCGCTCCCTTTGGCCTCGGGAGTACATTGGGTGTCTAAATTTGTAGACTGGCAGGTCTTAGGCCAGATTTTATGACGACATTCTATCCAAGTGTACGAGAAGAGTCCCTGAAGCATACAGTTCCCGCTCCTTTATGAGTCACTGCAATGCTGTCATGAGCTTTCTTCTCAGACAGAGTTCAAAACCAGGGGAAAAAAATGCATCTAGAGATACAGCAAAGAGTTAAGCATATTGCTGTGTTTAACAAGGGGTTGCAAGGTACTTCATAAGTACTTCTACAACATATTCAGAATTATGACTACTCTTCTTAATATACTGCATAATCCACTTGTATTTAACACGGTAGAACAACATGAATTGGTGGATTAGCATTGTTTGAGTAAGCCACACTCAATAAAGGCAGCCAGGGCTTGTGTTCCCTGCAGAATGGATGTGATTTATGAGCAAATTATAGCACGTGAGGTCAACTGAGAAGGCACGATTATCGAATGGCAGCTTTTACTAGCTAGAGGCCAACACTAACCCAGCTCTGGGTCTTGTGTTAATCTGTGCAACTTGTACTTCATCTTTTCTGCTGTAAGTAACAGTCATTACTGATAAAGATGTAAGGTGTATGTTAATGCAGTATATTTTTTAAGTAACTGCACAAAAGGAGACTGCAGGTTATCAGTCTGCTGATCTGAAAGAAATGATGGAGCAGATTCAATAGCTACAGACTGTACCTGCAGATTAACTTTTCAAGCAGAAGTAAATGGACCTGACGGCTGTAAAACCTGCCCGTGCCTCGACAGATAGCATCTCTGTGGTGAATGCTATAAGCACTCCTTTCTGCTCAACCCGTTTATCAAGTTAAGCCAATTATCTTGTCTACTTGTGCACCGAAAGCAAGATTATTTTAGCAGCATAAAAGATAATGAGGTCAATCAAAGTGTCAGCACATAGGCAGCGATGTCAACTGCAAACCTCCATGCTTTTATTTCAAAATAACAGCTTTCAACAAAAAAATAAATAAATAAATTAAAAAAATCAGAAAATTGGGGGGCACGTATGTAAATGCTGTTGTCTTGTCTGTTCCCCCACTGTGGGGGAGCTGACAGTGACTGACAAGCTGCAACAACTTTCAAGAAAGACAAAAAATATTTGTAATTATCTACAACAAGTGAAGTAAGAGAACTCCCTAGCCCTAGCTTAGGGTCATTTTCAGAGTGTAACCAGGCACAACTATTTTTCCAATCAAAGTTTTTTTTAAAACGTCAGTAAAACTTTTTACTGACTCCTTAGATGCCCTGAAATTACCCAACAAGGCGAGAGGGCACATTCTTCTCCTTAGACTCAAATCAAAAGCATCCCTCTATTAAGCTGCAACCCAACTTTAAATATAAGCAGGGGGTCACATTAGGTCATGAGCCAGGCTGGTGCTGTGTTCTCTCACTTGCTGCATTTCTACCTTCAATCTCAGAATAAAGCCTCAGTACCAAGGAGCAGCCCACCCCAGGTAATAGAGAAGGCCAGAAAGAATACAGTGCTCTACTGATAGCAGGGTGGGGAGTCATGGGGAGCTGCTAACCTCCACAACATCTCACACAGACGTTCCCCTCGCCACTGGAGCCCTCTATCGAGCCGCTTTCCTGTGTGATCCTCTGATCGATAGAGAAGGGGAGGCGACAGAGAAACATAATAGCGGAGGTAACCCCCTCACCAACTTCATCCCAAGGTATTCATCAAGTTCTTTTTAAAGAAGACAGCAGAGGGCTCCTAAGGGTAAACATGCAGGCTCGTTTGTATCTGTGACTATCTGCATGCCATTAGCAATATGCAGACATGTTAAAGGGATAAATTAAATTTAGAGTTCGAAAGAGTGCAAGTAGTTACCAGCCTCGCAGTGTTGTTCCCGGGCAGTTCACGAAAAAGGTCATAATAATTTAACAGGAGAAACATGCTGTTAGACATATAAAAGAACACACAGACGCACCAGGCACTTACTGCCACACTGAAGCAAATAATGGACTGCTCATCAGGTCAATCCCGCACAATGCATCGTACTGACAATGTTAAAGGTTAATATTTAATAACATTTGTCTAAGTGGTTATCAAAAACAGGTCAGTGTAGCTGGCAAAACCAATTTCAACTGAAAGCACAAGAGAGAAAAAAAATCACAAGGAAAAAACTTTGCTAATTAATATTCAATTATGGGTCAAAAGCAGTTCAGCCCCAGCTTTGTTGTTAAGGTCAGGCTTTAGTCATGACATGTTGCAGGGTCAAACGGAGCCACGCTTTCCCTTTAGCATGCAGAATGATGAAGCTCTGTCATCTCTATGCAAATACTGCAAAGCCTGGATCAACACTGCTCTGCTGCCTGCTGCATTATAGCACTGAAGGAACTCAACCACGAGTTTGAATTTTCAGGTATAAGGGATAAGCAAATCCTAAACCATGTCAGTGCTTCTTCACGTAATACAGTCCCCCGTTTGGATTATATACAGCCTGCTACCGACTAAGACCACAAAATAAGAAACCCTTTTTGCTGAACCTTAAATAAAGAGTAAAAAAAGCAGAGGGCAGAAGCAGCTGCAGGCGGACTGCAGCATTAATAGAATGCATACAATGTCCTTTTAGTTGATTCTACCTGACATCTTGACCTGGCACTTCTTCCGCAATAAAAACCATAAGAAAAGACGATACCTTCTCATACTCACATTGAATTTGATGATGTCATATATCAAATAGCGAGGCACGGGGTGACCGTTCACCTTGTCGATGATCATCTCCTGCAAGGAGTAAGACAAAGATTCGGTCAAGGGGGATGGACAAACGACAAAGGAAAGGGGAGAAGATGCAGAAAGTGGATAGAAAGTAAATGTTCTGAATTACGTGAGGTCTTAACATTACAGCATAATAAAAGAGGTTCCTGTTTGAAACCTGCTATGTAGAAAGTGTGGGAACTCTCTAGAGGATGTATGTTGAGAGAGGAAGATGCCTGTGGCGGTGCAAAAAGATAGCAAGCCAGGTGTGTGGTGTGTAAGTATGTGCACAAGGGTGTGTCTGTGTGGTCAAGGAGGACATGAAGCAGAAATAGCACTGCACATTTATTATGCAAGGCTGTCAGGTCGAGGTCAGGTGCAGTCATGACGGTTGACACTCATAAGAAACACGTGATTAGTTTTAAAAGATGTGCACAACAGTAACAGTGAAGATGACGTGGAAGTGGAACGTTTTACACTTTAGCTGATAAATATTTGAGACTGACTCACTACGTATAGAGAACTATATTTATCCCCTCGCCCCTCATAAAATATAGAGGCACCTAACTGTGCTCTAGTGATGTACCTGACAGATAAACGAGTAACAGGTAAGACATCACTCAAGGACACACAAATAAGCAAAATGAGTATTTTGGAGGCCGAAAGGCTCATATCAACAATACCAACAGTATGAAGTATGAAGCTTCTGTTACCGAGATCAGAAACTAACCTTTACTAGCTTCTTTTTTTCGTTGTTTTTTTTTTTTGGGGGGGGGGGGGGTCCTATAGCTATTCTTAGGGATGGGTACCGGTGTCCGGTGCCATAAACGGTAGTTTATCAAATCCGATGAAACACCTGGCGACGCATAGCGTTTTTTTTTAAAAGCCCAGAAATGCGCCGTATTTGATAGCTTGCTGCGAGACCTCACACCGAGCACATCTACTGCGGGTGGGTTGCCTGTTATGCAACATCCCCCAAAAACACGAAGAGGAGAGTCCTGGCCCCTAGCCCTGCCAGTGTAGCAGAAATGATGACGGATGATGATGCAGCAGCAGCCGTTCTTCTCTGCGTGAGTAGCTAAATGTTGTTCGGGTGTAATTTACGTTGAGTAGGCTAACCACGTTATTACATTAATGCATGTAAGGTGAACTAGCAAACATCATCATAGCTACATGCGGCTGTCTTCTTGTTTGATGGCAGATACTCCCTTCACCCTGGCCAAAAAGGCTAAAATGACCAAAGAAAAAGTGGAAAACAGTTAAACATGAGAGGTTTTTGGACAAAGTTTGTGTTTTTTCCATTGTTTAAGCACTGCTTCCAGCCAAGAATCATACCATATATGCCCCATAGCTGCAGAAAAGGCTAACATTGTTATCTTTTTACAAAAAACAGCTGAGCATGAGAGGTTTTTGGACCAATTTTGTGTTCTCTATTCTTTAAGCACCGGTTTGAGCACCGTTTGAGCACCGGCACCGTTTCAAAAGTACCGATTTGGCACCGGTATCGGATAAAACCTAAACGATACCCATCCCTAGCTATTCTGAAACCAATCAACTACTCCAATGACTGTAGGAGGAAAATTTTCTTATTTTTTCTTCTTCTACTGGTTCAAACATGACTGGTCAGTAGAGCCTGGACATCTACCATCCTTTGGTAACTTGATGGATATTCACTTCCAACCCTGCTGGCAGTAAAAGCGGTCTATGTGATGAGCTGAGCGAATTGCCCATTACTGGTATTTTACAAACGTGAGTGTTATTCTTGTCGCTTTATTGGCAAAAAGTGAGTATATCAAAACATTTCTTTTAACATTTATTTGACTTAAAAGAACCCAAAGGCAACAATTTCTTTACATTTCAACATTTAACAGCAGCCTTCAGTGCAATGGAAAATTGTTATAGACCTGTCATCTACCAGCTACTTTCCCAAGATGAGAAACTTCTGCTTGAGTACCTGCATCCTAATGACTACTTGAAGTGTGTTACAATAAAAACTCCCCCTGCTGGCTGACGTAATTTTACTTCACATCTCACAGGGCAAAGGACCAGACAACACAACTAAATTTCCACAGCTAGATTGGTGGAGAGGAGAAAAGGTGTGAATGCAAGGCATGCACAGCTCTGAAGGAGGATTTGGAGAGGAGAAATGATGTAATTCCAGGAGGCTGCTGCCATCATTATGGATCTGGTGCACTGAACCATGGCGCAGACAGACAGCAGCGGATGAATACATTAATGTGACCAAAGGAAACTGCCAGGAATTCAATCTACACTGTGCATTCATCCAAAATTGGAACCCAAGTTGATGTAAAGCTCATTAAAACTGTAACACAAAACAGCATGTAAAGACAAAGACCAGAGGCTCTGGGCTAAAGATGAAGAATATCAGACAACACGGCTGGGTTCTAAAGGGATCCTCATAAACTAAAAAATACAGCCTCTATCAGCTAAGAGCCAGAAGCATCAACAGATTAATAAACACGAGTCAAAACAAACCTTGCAGCAATCTAAACACACGGCCACACAGCTTCTTCAAAGGAACACTTAACACGCTGCAATTAGACATCCTGCCTGAGTGAGGAACTTAAATTCACCACATCAATCAGAAACTGTTAAGCTAAGAGGAAGCGCAAACCTGGTGTTTGCATAAACTCTCAAAACTTTGACGAAGCAAAGCCAGGAGCAACACATAAAGAATGAAAGGCAACTTATTTGTAATCTTCAGTATTTGAAAGACAAAAACAAAGTCTGGCTGGCTTTATAATCACTGATGACATGAACGTGCAAGCAGTTTCCTATGTTTTCATGATGACTCATACATGTGCACCTGCTGCAGTGGTGCAGCTTGGACCTGCGTGACACACGCTGCACAGACACGCCAGTGGAAGTCAGAGCCTGGCATTACAGTGGAAGGATAAGTCACCGACCCCTGCTGAGCACACAGCAGAGCGCAACAACAAAAACACAACGCAGAACAAAGACTGAAAACTGAAACATTTCATTAGTGCTTTCCCCAGGATGTGTGCAATTGGAGTCTGCTGTTTCAAACTGAAACGTGCTCACCTTTCGCACCAGGTTTGACAGCTGGTGTCAATTAGCCTTTTCTAATTTCGTAAAAAGACTACGCAGCAGGAGCAGGATGACAGCAAATTTGGAATTGGAGATGACGCTGGACAAGAAGCATAACTTACCCCATCCAACAGAGTATTTGATAGGTGGACACGTGGCTCTTTCCGGAAAGGAAACTCTAGATTTGATATGTGGAAGACGGCGTTGTCTCTGTCGATCATGTACACCTCGTTTTTTCCATTGATGAGCATCATGTACCTGTGGAAAAACAGGATGCATCATTAGCTAGTTGTAAGTACAAGTTAACAAGTTTTATTTGTGTTAATCGCTGTGATAGCAATGATTATAAGAAGAACCACTGAAACCCCAAACTCAAGTAGTTATAAAGAATATATTGGAAACTGTAACGCTGTCATAAATTCAATAAAATCCTGGCAATAAATCCTACATTTTTTTATATGCTATGAATCAAAAACACTGTTGGGGACTACTTGGTTGGGATCTTCATATATGAAGCTAATCCTCATCAGAACTACAAGTGGGAGCTTTGATTAGATTAGATTTCATTAGCAGTGATTAAACAGCCTCCCAGCCGTCACAAATGTCTAAATTAAATATTACAAAATCCTGGCTGGTGCACAAATTATGCGATATCAGTTGTTTTCTAACTATGGTATGTTTTCTGTATGTGTTAAAAAAGCCCAACTAGGGATGGTCATCACAAACTAGCTTAAGTTTAGTACTGTGTAGCTTTTATCTTTTAACATATCCATACATCCATAAATCCGTACATCTCCAACATACCCCCCCCAAAAAAACATTATATTTATACGTGTCTCCCATCAATTTTAAACCCAAGCAGTTGAATGATTTTTTTTTTTTTTTTTTTTTTTTTAAGAATAATGATTTCCTTGTTTCCATTATACAAAAGGGGGGATTTAAATTGCAACAAAGACAACAGCTTCAACCCCAAAAAAGCAAAGCACTGGCCTCACCTATTGGCTGAATCTTTACTACTAAAATGGTAAAGAGTGTGTGTGTGTGTGTGTGTGTGTGTGTGTGTGTGTGTGTGTGTGTGTGTGTGTGTGTGTGTGTGTGTGTGTGTGTGTGTGTGTGTTCGACCCTGTCGATCAAGAGCTCCTTCACAACACATTCACTGAACAGGAACAGAATAGATTAGAAAAACAGCATCTCAGCATAACTGTTTCAAAATGTACATGTTTTCCATTTCACTCAAAGTATGTTTAATTGTTTCTTTGGGGTAAACTATTATAGCCTTTGTGCCACTTTATTAAAATGTTTTGTATTGCTTGTTTTCATGTAATTTCTCCAGACAAGCAAAGAGGCCTATAATTTTCTTTCATTAGCTTATTTGGATGATTAAGTATGGTAATAATAATAATAATAATAATACTTTAAAGCTTAATTGTTGTAGGCAAAGAGAAACAACACAGAGTCTGTGTATGCCTCCAATGTGCAAATGAGCTGTGTTCAATTGAAAAAGCAAAACAAAAACAAACAAAGAAAAAAAACCATAGGTAAAGGTGCAAGAGCTTTTAATCGTGTCTGAAAAAGGAAAGATCACCAAACAGATGCTTAATTACCAAAGCACCCATTTTTCCTTTTATCTAGCTGCAGTTAACGAGAACTGCAAACTAAAAGCTGTGATCAGTGTGGCTGAAACTGAACAGACACATAAAAGCTTGCTTATTTTACTTCTAAAAATAATTAAAGGTGGCTGATACTACAACTTGTTTTCTTTTTACAAAAAGCATCTTAATAAAATTTTTACTCGATGGTAAACCAATTATGTTTCTTATTACAGAAGTCCCTTAGCATCTTCCACTAGCACAAAAACACTTTGTTAGCACAGAGTAATAACCTATCTTCAAACTGCATACATCACCAGTGGCCCATGCTCAGCTAATCCACAGCACGCCTTTGCAGGTGAGATAAAGAGGCACAAAACAACATTTCTACAGTCTGTTTTCCTCAAGCTAAACCTTTGCAGCAATAAAGCAACGTAACATACCTTGTGTGATTTCATGCTGTTGTCTCTACAGTATATATTTATTACTGTTACCATTTTAAAGGTTTTTTGTTTTGTTTTGTTCAAAGAAAACCAACATGGTCAGTCTGGGGTCACACATTGTTTGTGTTATTGGATTAAATGGTATTACACTGCAAGGGATTCGCTGGTATTTTGTCCATCATAATCTTTATTTTTTCTGCTTTGGGATTCTTCAAAAGTAATATTAAGTAAAAGCAAAACAGAAAGTGAAACGACAATCCACTGCTGGAAAATTACTTTTCCACCCTTGAGTAGGCCAATCTGGGAGATTCAAAACTTGAGAGCAGCGACTGTTGGACTGTTAAAAGCTGTTAAAACAGGCCAGCTTTCAAACATGGGTCATGATATGAGCATGTGGCTGGTATTAGTTTGACTCATAAGGTGTGCCGCACTGCCAGCGCATGAAGGATAAGACCCCTTTTAGATTTTTATCACCCTTATTTCTCCATCTGCACCACTACAAGGATGGGGTGGGGGTATCTTTGAATAACCAAAGTAAACACTACAGGTGAGCTGAGATGTTCTTCTCTCAGGCATTTTCTTTAGAGGCGTGGGGGTTACAAATTAACTGGATATGGGTTCCCACCACATGCATGTTAATCTATTATTTTGTAGACACTCCATCTGGAAAATAAGTCATCCAAATTATTTGGAACCCAGTTATAATTTAAGGATCCATCCTTCTGCTGGTGCTGTCTAATTTAGAAAAACTGACCTAATGTATTTCATTTAATGAGACGTTTTCTTCTTATTGGGGCTAAATTGAACTGTGCCAGATGAATTTTGTGCATCGGGCCAGGTTGCTTTATCATCTTTTCATTAAGATACATAAAACTGAGGTCGAACAATATTCGAAAATACTGAGCCTTGAGCCGTTCCTCATTTCTTTTCATTTTAAAAGGAAAATGAGAAACAGGTGCAAGGATCTATCAAAATGTGCAGCAAATAAGGCAAAAACTTTTTTTCGAACAATTCTAACAAGCTTGAAAGTCAATATGAAAGTATGACTATCTTATATAAGTATATAAGCTTTCTTATATACTTTTTTAAGCAGTGTTCAGGAATAGTTCTTCATGCATTTAACACTCTTCTTTGGATGATGGCTGTTTGTTCTCTGTCAAAATGATTTTAACAATGTTGAGGTCTGGGCTCTGAGGAGGCCAATCCATGACTCGACTTAACTCAGTTTTTAGGGTTTTCTATTAGATAGTAGCACCTTTACCAGGACACACTACACCCACTGTCAGAATATGCCAAGTTTTCAGCTAATACATACACTTCTTTTACTGTCAAACTCCATTACCTTTGATAGTTTTCAATTATTTGAATACAAAATGCTAACAAATGATGTGTTTTGGGGTGCTAGTTTTAAAGATATTATACATATTACAATATTATATAGATATAAAATACATACATTTCAGTACCAAATAATACCTGAAGAATACCCAGAGAGGCACAGTTGTGTTTGCTGCTTTATCAATAAACACAATGAGCTGGCAAATAATTAAAAGCAGTTTCGAAACAGGGACATTAAACAGACTTAAATCCTTGATCTTCCCTTCTGTTGGTTCCCCAAAAATGAGCTAAAAAAAAGATGGGCCACACCCAAAAACACAGACACCATTGTTGCCTTTGTGTTTCCTCCAGAACAGTCTCCAAGTATAACAGCAGGTGTGAGCATTCAGCATTGTTTTTACCCAACTGCTTTGATTAGATTTTCCATGTCAAATAGATCTTTATTAGGCTCTCTTTGTTGTCTTTTTTTTTTTTACTTAAAGAACAATATGTACAGAATGACAAAACCCAGAAACTCAACCATAGTTGACAAGTCCCATTAATGTCACTCAACTTATTTTTGTTGTTTAACTTAACATCCATCCATATGCGTGACATTATTCTGTTTAATGGTTGATTAGTTAAGAGTCAAGTAGGCTTGTCTTTGTTAATTCCACTGAGAGAGAGAATCTGGTGGCTTCATTACACACCTCTTATGAACTCAATTACACTCTGCAGTCTGCTGGCTGCTCTTTAAAACAAAATACCAAGTGCTGAATAAAGCAGAACTAATATGTCGTAATGAGCAACTAAAGCCCTGCTGTATTTGGAAAGGTTAAGTATCCTAATCAATGCGAGTAAAAACTGCAGCAAATTATCTTGTATTTCAAACCAGAAGAAAATTGGTAGAAGACTTTCATGTGATACCAACTTACAGCTAGTACACACACTGAAGGGATTTACGCATTGTCGGAAAGCCAATTTGGATGACAGAGATGAATTTGAGATTAATGACTTCCCAAAGGACAAAGACACAAATTTCTCATACCTGCTGTGACTCTCCACGATTATAAACAACAGGATTAGACCTAATAAATATGCCACCAACACCAGCTGGTTCAAATAGGGAAACTTGTCAAGATGCCAAGAGTGAGGGTGTGTGGAAGTTTACACCAGCAACAGTGATGTGCGTTACACAAGTAATGTGCCAATGCCATTTACCCTGCTGACTCTCAAAGGAGATGTCTGGCCCAGGACCTCCAACACGGACCGCACCAAAGTATATCTGGTGAAATATAATGATATATGAGCGTCTTTATGTATGGTCTTGTTTTATTTTGGTCATCAGCCAATGTACTAGTTAATAATTCCCTAGCTAGCCTTAGCCCCTCTCATCCCTAAAGCCTTAATCTTCATTGCAGACATGGATACACACACAGACATCTGGGGAGCTGCTAGCCAAATAGTCATTCTGGTCATATTTATTTAAAATCTGCTTAAAGTCCAGCAGCTGGGGCACATCTGTAATAGATGTATTATAATGCAAGATGACTGCCCCTCCCTGAACCTGGTTCTATTGGAGTTTTATTCCTGTTAAAAGGGGGTTCGTCCTTCCCACTGTCGCGAAATACTTGCTCACAGGGGGTGTTGTCTGATTGTTGGGGTTTTATTGTATTACTGTAGGGTCTTTAGCTTACAATTTAAAGTGCCTTGAGGTGACTGTTGCTGTGATTTGGTGCCAGATAAGTAAAATTGGATTCAATCAATTTAATTGTCAGATGAATCCCTGAAGTATGTCTTAAAAGCAGGTTGACAGGAAACACGTGGAGATCATAGGTATCATTCAGCTGCCTCTCCACTCTTGGGGTCAGATGGACTTCACAGTCACCATACTGGGCCACAGTATGGTGAAGCAGTGGATGGTCTGATATCCTCGTGTCGGTGTTGTTCCCACATCATCACAATAAATGTTGTTCCAGGTTCAACATTGTAAGTGACCTATCACATTGTTGTGACATTCCCCTTTTGTGCCTTTAAAAAAATCGACTTCACTTGCGAGAAGAGAAACTGCTTCTGTCCGCCGATCTAGGAACTTGAATTCTTTGCATTTCAGGATGCTTTCCTTTAACAGTAAGCATTATAAATATTGTCCTTACAGAGGCGGTTTCTCTTCTCGCAAGTGAAGTCAATTTTTTCAAGGCGTTTGTTTGGGGGTTTTTTTGAGGTCACGGATGACGTCAGCAGAAGGTGGTTGGTCACTTGCAATGTTGAAACTGGAACAACATTATTTATGATGACGAGGGAACAACACTAACACGAGGATATCAGATCGTCCGTGAAGCAGTAGTCCTCATGCTCTAGAGGTCTGATGTAAATAGTAGTGCCACTCTAAGTACTCAAAGTACTTAGACAGTGTAAGTACCTGAGTTGAAGGCAAGTGGATTTTTTTTTTAGTAGGTTCTTGAAGGCATTTTATCTCTCATATAAGAGGCGTCCATATCCACTTTCAAGACCCTAAAAAGAAGTGCAGTTGCCTTCAACTAAAGTGCTTAAGACTACCATGACCTGCATAACTGACAACCTGCCCAGACACACTAACCAGAACTACCTGCAGCTGAAGCTCTGGTTCACGTGACTCTGCGCAAAGTTTTCTAAGGGTGTAGAGCAGAATGTCGACTACCATTGTTTACTCCCATCCAAGAAGGTGGAGCTGACTTCTGACTGCAGGAGTCCCTGAGGGGTCATTATGATTATTTGTCACAATATGAGCCCACTCATATTTCCAGAAGACCACTTTTTACATGACAAGATAATCTTTCAACAAAGCGTGGGTTCCCTATTGCGCAGACACCTGCGTCTCATTAAATACATTAAATTATTATCCATGACATGATAGAAACAAGTAAAAAATAATCCTTTTCAAATATTGTAGAGAACCAGGATTTTATTAAAATAAATCAAATGGTTTCTAATGCACAGACAGGACACTTTCTGTCCTGTTTGTGGCACATTAGTATATGTGACCGTTGTTTTTCTTGTGACATTACCAATAAGTTTGATGTGTCACATGGCCCTCTTCCTATTGAAAAAACAAAAGTTGTATCCAAGATGGCCGACTTCTAAATGGCCACCATGGTCACCACCCATCTTGAGGAGTTTGCCCCCTCACATATACTAATGTGCCACAAACAGGACTTTAATATCACCAACCATTCCCATGTTATTACGGTGTATCCATATAAATGGCCCACCCTGTACAACTTATGGAATACGCTGGTCAAGAAAAGTGGCCGTCATAAGATGGTGTTATGTGTAGAGTATGACCACACACACACACACACACACACACACACACACACACACACACACACACACACACCTCCCTGACAGGAGAAAGCGTAAAAACACACTAATCCTGAGATATAAAGCAGGTGGAGACACGTCCTGTGGATACTGCAGGGGGATGGAAAAAAGAAAAGAAATGTTGGTGGAGAAGGGAAAAAAAAAAATGGTGAGTGGGCCAGCACTTACATTTTTTGGGTGGGAGAGGATTGACTCCATCCTCAGTGGAGCTGAGGATGGAGCAGGGTAAGAAAGGGAACAGGAAATGCCTGTGTTGCCTAGTTTAGGCAAAATGATAACTCCTGCAGATAGAAAGATATACTTGTGTGCAGGGCTAATATCTTTTATCTCAGAAAAGGAACAATGGCTAAAAAGATCAAACAGAAACGCTGAGTGTCACAACAGAGAAGATCTGTCAACCAGTGGGGACACAACAGGTCTGCACAGAGCAGAAGAAGTTCCCCCGCTGTCTAATTAGCCAACTAGCCACGGCTGTCAAGTACGTTCAGAGGAAAGTAGAGACCATTAGTTCTGTGTAACTCCCAGTGGTCCTCCTCCTCATCACAGTCACACCTTCATACCAATACCATTCCTCCCCTCCTTCCTTCTATTAAATTATGTTGACAGCAGATACTTTATTCTGTTCTTATGGACAACAGGAAATTGTGAAATATAATATGCTCATTTATTCAGACAAGTGGATGCTTCTGCCCACCTCCTCGGCTCTCTGGGTGCTTCGCATGTTATGCGCATTCCCGAGTCACATCCCCCAAACTCTTTGGCCCTAATGAGGCACAGACGGTCATTGTATCGGCTCTGCAAGTCTACAAGGCATGACTGACAGCAGCTGATTTCCAGAGGAGGGTTTAGATCAGATCCAACAGCTTTGCACATCATTAGTGATGCGTCAAGGGGCTGCTCAAGGGACGGTGCTTTCTTTTTCCCCCCATAGGGAGGGCGGGGTGATTTCTCATTTTAGACGGAAGCACAAAAAAAGAAAAAGTGGGCAAAACAAATGGATGTACATATTGTATTTGTTTGCTTGATGCAGTACTCATGTGACTCAAAATACTATTTAAATACTTACAAATTTAAGCTTTTATAAAGAGGCTTACATATGCAGCCAAAGGCAACTAATCCTTTATTGTTGCCCACTACTTGGGCAAGGATTAAGGAACCCAGTACTATGGGTTCAAAAACTACACACACTATAATTGTATAGACAATGTTAACTGTGCTCAATTTTGACAGGTTTTTTTTGACTGGTTAAACATTTTTTGGGGATGCATTTAATTGACTAGGAGACTAGTGAATTAAATGTGAGGAGCAGCCCTAATTTAAAGCTTACTGAACACCAGTAAGAATAAATTCCTGTAATGTAAACAACAAGTTCCCTGTTGAAACAAAATTTCAATAACTTACAAGACAGAATTTTGGTGCAGTCTATTATCATCATTAGCATCACAGACACTAGGCTAGTACACGCCCTTGCTACAGTGTTGTTTGGCCTGTTTTTGCTGTTGGTTATGAAATGAAGGGTGTAGAAACGAAAGAGTAAAATCAGCTAATTGACCGGTAGTTGTAGAACACATGATGACCTTATTATATATCATGTAAAAGTCAGCTTCTGTTAATATAAATGAGATGTTTCTGTGAAATTAAAACGATACAATGCAGCTTGCTGTGCTGTCCACAAAAGGCAAAAAACCACAACAAACAAAGACCCCACCCCCAATTTTAGCCATTTGTGAGGTGGTTGCCTGGAAATCTGATGGCACCTTAATACCTAATACATTACTGAAGTTTTGTGGATATCAATCTGATTTAAATACTCTGATATAGATAATCATTTTCACATTTTAATCCCATTTGGCAGCTGAACTCTTGACTGTGTGGGCCCCACAGGAGGCACACAGATACACACACTTAAAGATTTTGTGTGTTATAGTAAGAAATAAGAAATTAACTAAATAACAAACAGAAACTATAAAACACAAACACACATATGCATTTGTAATTATTTATTAAGCATACTGAATTAATGAATAAATGTTTTATCTTTGTGTTATTTTATTTTGTTATATAAAACACTGGCAGTCTTACGGAGAAAACCAAAGAGCCAAAAAAAAAAAAAATGGGAAAGATGGCACTGAAGTCTTTTTCACTGACATTATTTCATCTGGGATGTAAAAGAAAAACACTGGATTGGTGTCCTCTCTTTAAATAAATCACTGGAGTGGTAATCAGGGATGAAACAGGACTTTAAAGAGACAATTAAAAAAGTCCAAAACTTTCTCAAGTCCAGTTTCTTTGAGTCCAAATTGAGCAACATTGTTTGTTTAAATGCCTAAGAACATAATTGGCTCTCTCCCTTCTCTTTGCCCTTCATCTCTGGGGCACAAACCAATCTAGCCCTGACAGAAGGCTGTATAAGAAGAGGTGAAAAAACCCCAACTCACTTTATGTCTCCCCTCTTGGCAAATCCACTAATTTTGCTGTCTTTCCAAAGCCCATTAGAAGCCACCTCCCTTGGCAGATTGCAGGCAAGTGACAAGTTTGTTTTTTGTCTTGTTTTTTTCCCCCTCACTGTATGACTGGTTGCATCGAGAAAAGCTATATAATATTTTTAGGTGAGTGGGGAAGCGTCAGTACTTTGTCACCGTCACGCATGTTATCATGGTACTGAGTGAGGTAGTTTAACTGTCACAGATGTTGATGCGTTGCCCTGTAGTCATGAGAAGAGACTGCCAGAAACACCGATTTGATCCTGACAGCAACTCTGTTAGACCATTACAGGCTGCTGAAAATTAACATTCTTCCTCACTTAACCTTTTCCTGTAAAAAAAAAATATACTTGCATGTGATATTTAAAAAAAAAGAAATTACTCATTTAAAAGTAAAAATTGCTTTCATTAGAATTGGAAACTTTTTTTATCCTCACCAGGGTAACAAAGGGATTAAGAATATGTAAAACTAAAGTGAGGACCCCTAGCAATATGCAAAGAGAAAAATCTTTCACGGCCACCTTGGAGAGACAAATTTCCTATTAAAAGTCCATTTCAGGCCTTAAAAATGCCACTGGAAAGAAAGTGGGACATTTAATAAGAAATGCTCTGCACATTTCATGTAATCCATCAAGAGAATGACAATTTAAGATCACGCCCTACCACTGCCATCTTAATGAAAACCCACCAACTCGACAATCTTCCATCATCTTAGACTGCAAGTCCTGCTGTTGCTTATGTATACTTTTTTTTATCCTTTGAGAAATTTTAGAATTAGACCCCAGCAGCACATCGAACAAATGACCACAAATCTATTGGTGTTAGTTTTGAGAAGGGCAAACCTTCGCCCCTGGCAGAAACATCTGGAATTCAACATGTAGGGCAGACCTTCCCAAAGTGTGGGGCCCGGCCCCTAGGGGGGGCGCAGAGCCATTGAAAAGGGAAAAAAGCAAAAACAACGCTTGGACACTGCTAGCGTAATGGACTGGTGTTTGATGGGGCTCCCACACACACGCAAAGCATGAGATGAAGCATAGCTGAATATGTTTCCAAACTAGGGCTGTTCGATATATAACGATATATATCGGATGAAGATATAAAAACATCTATCGTTTCATTTTACGCTATCGTTTGTTTCGTGGTGTCACAAAATAAACTGTTTACGGCAATATTTTTTCATCGTTTTGATGGTCACTGTAGTGGCTATATTAATTTCTTAAAGTTCTCTCTTTCTCTTATATTTAATATAACCACACTACGGACGGACAAGTACCTGTTTGTATGCGTTGTCGTTAACAACAATGACGGTAAAACCAACGCGTGTCCGCTTGTTTATTTTCCACATAAACCTTTCACAATAAAAGCTGAATCACGTGAAAGAGTATGCAGTGTTTACGGATGAGAATTTAAAAAGAGCCGCCAGGTGCTAAGAAATAAACCTTAGACTCAAACGTTAGAACAGGCTTTTCCCCGCAGCACGCCGTGTAATAAACACTCACACAAAAAAAAAAACCAAAAAAAAAAAAAAAACGGCGGCTGTTACAACTTGTGTCTAAAAATGTGTAGTTTCATGCATCGGTTAAAACACTGGACTCCAGGTATACGGCGCCCAGCTGGAAACACTTCAGGCAAGTTGAGCTGCCCGAGATTCACAGAATTTACAGAAAATGTTACATTTTTGTGATTTATATCGTTATCGGGACGATAGAGGTCTTATATCGGTATATGAGATTTTGGTCATATCGCACAGCCCTATTCCAAACCAACTTCATTCTAAGCCAAAGACTAGAAAATATGGTGAAGCATATCTTCCCTCTGGCTTCACCTGCACAAGTGCCGAGGTAGGTCTCCCCTGCATAATTGGTTTTCCCTTCGTCGGGAGCAGCGCTGGGCTCTCCAAATCACGGACAAACAGTATCACACATTCTTGATTTTTAGTTCACAAACACTTCTTGTAATGACTAACTACTCATGACATTTTGGAGATGTTAGCTCTTTATACAGTAAAGTTAACACGGGATACAAATAATATCAGGCTGATCCTGCCACAATTTGTTCCCCCGGTTCAAATCCCGGACAAACAGTATCCCACAGCTGTTTATGTTTTTAAACCAATTTCCACAGAGAGGCATTTTTTGAAAAATGTATTGATATCAATGTTGAATATTATTACACAGGAAAAAAAAACAACTACACGTAAAATAATTACACCGTGACGCCTCTGCCTTTCTAAATAAAATGACAGTAAGTGTGTGTGTGTGTTTGTAAGCATGTAAAACCTGAAGATAGAGACAAAATACTGTCACTGTTAATCTGAATATCTGCCATTCTGCAATTCATCTCATGTAAACAATAACGTGGTGCACAGTGTGACGTGAAAAAAGGCACATACCTCTGACGTTGCGAGACGAACTCTGTATTCCTCGTCCACACGTAAACGGAAAAAAGGAGTTTTAAAAAATCTCAGTTTCCGGTGATTCGAAACGCCGTTTACATGTGGACGAAAGGTCCAAACGCATAGAAACAGCTGCGTTTTCAAAATACCCGTGTTGGTGTGGACGTAGTGTAAAGGAGTTAGTAGTTCATTTTCTTACTACCTGTAATTTATTGCAGATTACTTGTATTTACTTAATTGTTTACTAAATGTTTGAGGTGTGAAATAAACCGCATTGGAGCAAAATATGGGTGTGTGTGGTTGGAGGGTGTGTTTGTGCGTGCGTGCGTGCGGGTGGGGGACGCGAACATTTTTCTTGTCAAACAAAGGGGGGCCTAGTAAAAAAAGTTTGAGAACCACTGATGTAGGGGGTGCTGAGGACCAAAATGACCGGAGGGATTTCATACTAGTGATGTCACAGTATCAGAAATTTAGTAGTTAGTACCAATACCAGTAGAAATACATGCGTTTTTGACACCTAGTTAATTACTTACAATTATCATCCAACATAATGCAAAATTGCATATTTAATTGTTGCAAATGAATGTGTCAACAGCAAAGCAGTTCCATAATTTACTTTGCCTTTTGTACTAACGAGTCAAAGCAAAGCTACAAGTGTGTTGCATGGAAGTCAGAATTTCCAGGTTTCCGAGTCGGAATTCAATAGTTATCAGAATCAGAATACTTTATTAATCCCGAAGGAAATTAGTTATATCACCTCAAATCAGTGAAACAAATCTAGCTTCTCCAATTTTGCTACTGGAACGTGTTTAAATCGGGAGTGATGTCATTCCCAGCTCCAACATTTGACTTTTCCCCGTTTCAGTTCAATCTTATCCTTATAACACCGAAACAAAAAAACAGTTTAGGTACTATTTTGTAAGGTGAACAACAGGAGTGGGTAAAAAATGAAACAAAAAAAAATATACACTATTGTATCACTACACTTTGTTTGACAGTATTATATCAATACAAGGACACCACACATTAATATTTTGTTAAATACAATTATCTGCCACCACCACTCTGGGGTGAAGCCTTCTGAGGTAAATGGACCAAAGCATAGTGCAGCAGGTGCACTAGCTGCCATCTTCCATTTGTATTTTTTCCTGTGCTTGTGGACCTCCTTCTGCATCTTCTCCTTTTTTAGCATGTAACGGCAGACTAGATCCTTTTGTATGCTCCCTTCAGTTCCTGAAGAATTGCCATCTGGGTGCATATGCTGCCCACAACAACTACAGTACCAATAAATAAATAAAAAAGCTTATACAGTTGCATTTGAAAATTTTGGGAATTGAATGTTAATGTAAGAATCACCGCGGGACACATCCCCATTTCATACTGATGATCACCAAGGCAGGTACCACTGATCTTACAGCACATCATGGCAATTATATGACAAACAGATTAATGCTGTGTTACACTTGAAGTGGACAGCCAAAAATTTGAGATGCCAGTTGGAATTTTCAGCTGGAGTGCTCCCACATGAGTCAGATTTGCCACTCGATTGTTGGACAAGTCACAACAATCCCAGCTTTGCAATGTAAGAGTGGGATTGTTGGAATTGTAGAACTTGTAATCTGTACTCCCACTGTTGTGTATTTGTGACCACTACAACAATGATCCTCTACTCTAAATGGAACAACTGAATGACTACACCTTACTGGAGGCAAAGCTAGGTTTTCTGACTACTGCTACTGGAACAATATTGACTCAAGCATGGTAAAGAAATACAACAGACTCCAAGAACCAGCAAAGGAAGAATAAAACATTTTCATCACTGTCATGTCTACATTAAAACTTTGCAACTTCCTTTAACTGTTCATTAGATTATTCACACATTCAACTCTTCGTCAACAAGAAGCAAAACATTTAGCTCACTGCACTTGTGCAGAGAGAGGGGAAAGAAGCCAATAAACATTTACTTGTTTTTTGCCACATTTATTTTGAAGCCAGACTTGTCACACCAATTAAATTCATCAAGGACTAAGCCATGGCCCTGCTCTGCACCCTCTAGAAGACTCACAATCACAGTCCACTAATATTGTCCAGTCCAACCTACAGTCCAGATTCAATGAAGATCTACACTGTTGGAATTTAATAACACTGCTTTAATAAAAAGAAGAAGAAAAATCTATTTCTCACCAAACCGCCTCTCATCATCACTTCTTTTGTGTAAATTCAATTTCACACACAAAAGATAAACTTGTATGACACACATGGCTATTTACTGGATAAATTAAAAAGCACGGGCACTAATAAGGAAACATGATTTTCGATTGCTTTCATCCATCCCTTGGCTTTGGAGAATAAAGTAACATCAGAAGAGGCTGTTCCTCGCAAAGAGAACAAAAGCCTCTCTTTTCCAAGCGCAACTTTATTACTTGTATGTAGACCAAAGCGAAGACTGCGTTGTGAATATCCACAATGCTGCATGATCCTTTTACAAAAAACCCCATTGCTTTTGTCAGACGTACTGCATGCACCGTGTGTCAAAAAGACAACAATGATAAATAAAGAGAACTGCTGAAAAAGCACGAGAACCGCAAACAGCAGGCTGACGCTATGCTGACAACAAAGACCATCAAAGTCTACCATATCAAACCTTTTGCTGTGTAAATATGCTGTGGTTTGCATTCTGATGTTGTTCGCACACATGCGCATGCAAAACACGCACACACAAAGCAGGATGTGAATAAGAAATATGTATGTCTGTAGCCGAGTGTCAACAAGTTTCAAGAACTTGCAGGTATTCTAAAAGAAGCCAGAAAACATTTTTATTTATATATTAACATAAGATGGGGCACATTGTTTACCACAACTCAAGAAATAGACATTAATTCATATGGCTGAAAAGTGACAACATTTTTATATCATACTTCTACACGAAACATCTCCAAGCTTCCTCTTTTACATGATGCCCCAATTGTTTGGAAAGCAGTCGCAGCGAAAAAACAGTAACTGAAAGGGAGCTGAATGTATTAGTCCAGGGGTGTCAAACTCAAATACACAGTGGGCCAAAATTCAAAACTGGAACAAAGTCGCGGGCTAACATTAATATTTATTGAAAAAAAAAAAAAATCTTCCTCCAGATATAAGAATGAATCTTTTCTTATGGACTCAAACAAGTTTTGCTGGAAAACTGAATATGGAACAAGCAAAGCTTAATACTAAACAATATATATATTAGCTGTATAATACCAGTAGGCCAGCTCTAATAGTAATTTGGTATGGCTTCGCGGGCCAAATGTAATTAGGCTGCGGGCCAGAGTTTGACACCTATGTATTAGGACAACCCAAACATGACAGTTGGACCTCCAGCACTCCAATTATACTAGGAGAGTTTAAGAAAGAGTTGACTGAGGTTAGAGGAAGTATGAAATCAAGACCAGATAAAGTGACTGGATCACACCAATTGAATTAGTCATCCCATTACAGCTAGGATTTAGAAATCACTTTCACTTCTAATCTAGCAAAGCACTGTCTGAATACAGCGTTGTATCACAGGAGGCTGTAACACAGCCCAAGCCAATATATGCTTTACCAAGACAGCAAGCTGCTGTTGCTCACCTCAACCTCAAACACACTATAGTTGAAGCTAAAGGTGTTATCTTGTATTTTTCCTTTTGTCAACAAACGCCATGAAAGACCAAAGTTATATGTGTCTGTGAATACTTTGTGACTTTCCTGTGACCTCAGTCAGAAGAATGTGTCTTGATCCTACTAGGGTAGAATCTGTTCCAACAGTCTACTATCTTTTTAACTAGGTCAAAACAAGCAAGCAAGCCACCCAAAGGATCTAAAAGAAGCAGTCAGCTGGATTATCTGCAGACTCTAAATGAACAAACAGCTCAGGAAAGTCGACGCTGTTAAAAATAAATCAATAAATAAATCAGGTGGTGTTGGAAATAAACTAGCAGAAGAATTTACTTTGTTTACCAACCCACTGGCCTAGAAATTTGCCATACATGGGATTAGAGCCCTCCACACTCACCCTGTGTTCCACAGTACTTACATCAACCATACAAAGCCAGATTCTGCAGTAAGACCACAGCACCGTCTGTGTAAAACTATCAACTCTAGATCACTGTGGTCACTGCTGTTTTCAGTATTTCTCAGACAAGAGTGAGCCATTTAGAACCACATGCACATGCAGATTAAGACATAATCAATTATGACAGTAACACATTATTAAAAAGGGCAAGCAATAGCAAAGTCAACCCTTAGATACTGTTCGGGTCAAATCTAACCAGTTTTGACATGCGACAGCAGTAAAAATGCCCTAAATTCATTATTTTGAAGTTAGCCAGAAAAAGTAGCCACAACATGTAACAATAAAAATTATTCTGAGTTAAATGAGGTTAAACACATGGGAATGCCATACATGCAAGCATTCCTCCCACTACTAATAGTGCAAATAGAATTAAATCATTATGGCTGGTTTTCATGTTTTTCCTCCCAAAACGAGTGTTGTAAGACATAAAAATACACTTTCCATTAATCATCTATTTATTAAATGTCATACATTCTAAATTCCTGTGTCCGACAGACAGGTATGTATCCATTGTATACTGATATGTAGTTTAACATTTGTTATTAGGGAATTCTTGGCCCAAGTCAAGACTGTACCGGACCAGACCATGAAGACATAGTTCCTGATATTTCAGGAACTATGTCTAACAGATCCTTTATGAGTAACTATAATGCTTCAAAATGGGAAATTAAATACAAGGAAGAATGATCTCATTTTAGAGTTCATGTATAGTACAAAGATCAGACAATGTACCAATTTAATATTTGCTTCATCTTTTGGTTTGTTCATAGATTTTTGTAGCACACCTTTTATTTCACCAGTTGAAGTTTTTATCATGCACATTTCCCCAAGATGGATTTTCCCACCTTCTTTGATTATTTTAAATATTATTTCAAGCAATATGTCCTCTGGATTTAAAAATGTAAAAAGTATTTTACCATTTTTAAATTGCTAAATTTGAGGAGAAGGTGGTGCATTATATCCTCAATATATCCTGTGCTTGAGTGGTGACTCATAGCATACGGAGCCTCTATCTGCATCTGTTTTTCACAACTGAAAAAAATATCAGGTTACTTTTCAAAATCAAGTGCTGGAGGGAAATAAGGTGACAGACGAGAGCCAGAGGCAGCAGAGGAAGAGGTCAGTGTCCCTCTTCAGTCAAACGTCAGAGCAGAGCTGAACAACAATTTCAAGATGTTCTGAAAATAATGGAAGCTGATTACACACATTAGCGGGATCTTGGTCAGAGGCCAAATCTGTACTCTGCTAGTCTCTCTCTTAGGGGAAACTAAAGCACCGATATGTAAAATTCTTTAAAATGACTGCAGTCATTAAATATTCACCAGCACACTGCACATTTGCACCAGCGAGGGAAACAGGGCTTCACAGCGGACTACCAGAATACTAACACTTCTTTTTCCCTCAGCACTGGCTTTACGTAACAGAGAGATAAAACAAAAGAAAAACAACAAATTCAACCTAAAATGTGACCAGACAGAAGAAGTGCCCCATGCTCTCTCTTTTATATGGGGTAAGAGACTGGAGTCAGTAATCCTGTTCAGGTTATATGAAGGTAATTATGCAGGGAACATCACTGATATCAAAGAGCACTCCTGCTGATTAGCCATGTAAAATCACTGTAATTAAAACCTAATGAGAACGAGCATCTCTGATGGACAACTCTGAAGGACATAAACTTATGGTATGCCTACTGACACAAAAGAAAACCCATTGAACTTTGAACACAATGAAGTTAGAGACACACAGTCTCATACCTGTACTGACACATGAAGACAAGCAGTCATTTCTCATAAACTCACCGCGTGCCGTCGGCTTTCCAGCTGACTTTGTATGGATTCTGCTCGAGGAAACGCAAATTTTGCCTATCCATGGACACAGGCTGCGCACCAGGAAAACCAGACCTGCAAAAACAGCAACAACAGCCCTTACATGTGT
Organism: Rhamphochromis sp. 'chilingali'; assembly: GCF_963969265.1. Classification (NCBI taxonomy): domain Eukaryota; kingdom Metazoa; phylum Chordata; class Actinopteri; order Cichliformes; family Cichlidae; genus Rhamphochromis; species Rhamphochromis sp. 'chilingali'. The sequence continues at coordinate 15,940,738 of NC_137932.1, read as the reverse complement.
GCCTGATCTTCAGCCTGGCTCTAAACACAGCTTAGAAGATTTTTGGTTGGCTGTTTCGGTAAGCTTACGAAATGTCACATTTATTCCATTCAGGATCTTCTATTAATGATCAGGGAGTCAAGTCTTTTCTAGCACATCCCAAAGATTTTCAGTGGGGTTAAAAATAATGTCTCATGCTCTCTGAACGAGTCCTTTGCAATTTAAATCCTGACATCATCACCTTGGACTATGCCTGTGCCATCGGGAAGGGGGAAAAAAAAAAATCAGAGCAAACTTGGTGGTTCAGTATACCCAGGTAGTCAGCCGTCCTAATTTCTTTTGGGCTTAACCTCGACCTGACTAACCCCAGATCATAACACCACCATGCACAGGCTTGTATGGTAGGCACAAGACATGATGGGTGCATGTTTAAATATTTAAGCTCACTAGCAAACTAAAGCCTTTTTTGATTTAGCTTCAGTTTTTTTGTTTTTTTTTTAAGCTGCGCTGCCGTTTAGTCCCAATCCTTCTTTGCAGAATGCATGCGAAAATACTATCACGTTTCTTCACTCTCAAACATAGTCATACGTTTTACTATTGGTGCTTATGATGACATGATTTCAAACTCTTAAATCCTCTCCAACCACATAATGCCTTGGAGAGTTCTTAACCCCATTTTAGTAGTTTCAGCAATATCCCTTGTTGTTTTTGTTTTGTTTTTTTCCTTGAAGCAAACCAATAATTAGACTCTTCTGAAAGGAGATATCGCATGGTTGTGAAAACAATGTCTTAATACACGGTTGTTTAGAAAGCGAATCATTGCATCAGTTAGGGTTACATCACCTGTTGCCAGCCAAAACATGAATCACTGCAGGAGTCACCCAGAAGAAGCCTCTTACCTTTGCCTAATTACAGTGGTGACTTTTTTTGGCCAGGCAGTGTAATATGCATACATATGATAGGATACCAACAGGCAGCTGGCAAACCTAATAGTTCTCTCATCAGTTCAAAGAGAACAAGCTGATAATTGCAAATACATCTGAACTATTTGTCTTGAATATTCAATATATTACAGCTGGGATGCAACACTGACATATAACCTCTGACAGAGTCAGTCAAATCTATTGTTTAACTCAAGACCATTGGAAGACATTTTTTACAGAGTTTTTGTGCGCACAAACACAGGTTCCCAAAAACAAATATAATCTCTGCAAAAGCAACTGGATGCATTAAAGAAACACCTCTCAGACACTTTACTTTGTGGCTTAAGTCATAACATAGTTTATGACAACCTAGTGCACTAAGAGAACAACAACTAACTTTGGCGCTACACACTGAAAAACTTCCTAAACTATAAATATGTGAGGATTTTAGTATATTAGCAAACAAAGACATAACAAAAATAATTTTAACAGCAGGCCATGGAAATCGCAGCATGGGCTGTTTTCTTGCGCTGTGACAAGTCACTGCAGTCGAGCTGATGCTCTGCAATTTCATTAAAAAAGCTGCAGCGGCATATTTCTCCAGAATAGCAACATCTATTCCTGACTTTGCCGCCTGTCAGAGAGTGTAAAGATTTTTTTCTCTGGAAAAAAAAAGGTGATTTAAGACAAATGAGTCACTCATAGCACAGTACAGTACACCCACACATGTGTAAACAGACACACACACTTTCCCAGAGGAAAATAAGAAAGGTAAAAGGAAGGTTCTTACTTGTCCCACTCGGCCATCTCCTGGCACATTCTTTGGATCTCGCCTAACTTGGGTTGTATGGTGACCTGTGTGACGCCTTTCACATTGACACCTTCAAGAAATACTGCACCCTGGGAAGATAAAAGAAGAAAAGCAGAAGGCTAAACTTGGAATGAATTTTAAGAAACATTTATTCCCTCCTACACAGAGAAGAAAAACACATTGAGTACCAGTGATACTTTTCCAAACAGCTGCCTCTTTGTTTTATGAATCCCTGTGCGAGACAACAGGTACAAATATTAAAACTCCTGCTTTCACTCCTCTCTATTTTGAATGTTATTTTCACTTTAATTATTTCAAGAATCCGCATCTCACTCTGGATCAACCCCCTTTTCCCAGTATGAGTGATGGAAACAGATGCAGGGTTTTTCCTGGCTCAATGTAAGCCTGTGGGGGTTGACTACACACTCAAGCACAAGTGTTCTGCATAAAGATATGGCAAAAGGTCTGTGTTACCTTATTTATGAGAAATCTGCAATTCCCGGTTATTTCTAGGGAGCTCATGAACAAAATGCTTGATATCACAAAACCATGTGATGATGAAGGTTTGTGCTACACGCTTTAATAAATAGAAAATACTATTTAGTATACTAATACATTATAAATTATGATTTCTGTTCTGTAGTCTGACAACACAGTATCCAAGGACCTATTAAGAAACTGAAGGGTAAAAAAAAATACAAATATAAAGGAAAATATTTATTTATTAGTATTACTATTTAATGTGCACGTTTTTCACTTCAGCTCGGTTGCTCATACACAACTTTTCACCTTGTGTATGAGCTTCTCCCTGTATAAAGCTAATTACTCACCTTTAAATCTAGGAGGGACAATGTGCATTTCATATTAGGGCTACTGCACATATACATATATTTATCATCTATTCTAGACTCTTGATACGTTCACACCAGATGATCTTCTAATGACCTTGTAAAGGTGAAGTGAATCAGAGTACAGGACATCAGAAACTAAAGTTAAATCAGCATTTTTTATTTTTATTTTTTTTAAAGGCTTGTCTAATATCACATATAATAGTCATGTGTTTATAAGATCTTGCCTTCTTTCTCCTTTATTTTGCTTTGGTACCTCTGTGCTCTCCTCATTTCTTCTAAGGCTCTTCCAATAATAATGTGTATGTGTTAGTCCCCGTAGGGAAATTACTCCTCTGCATTTAACCCATTCACCCAGTCAAGCAGTGGGCAGCCACCAATGCAGCGGCCGGGGAGCAGTGTGTAGGGACAGTACCTTGCTCAGGGGTACCTCAGGGTGGCCGTTCAGTGGAGTCGAACCCCCGACCTTCCGATCATGGGGCAACCACTCTACCTACTGAGCTAATCCCGCCCCCCAAAAAAATTAAACAATTAAAAGGAAGTTCTTCTATTAGGGAACACCAGTTTGTTGGGGCATTCACAAAAATTCTGTAAAGTCTTTACATTACAACAAGTTTCTTGAGACAACTACGTCTAGGCAGATTTCTTGTAGGACAAGTAATTTTTTCCCTTGTTGTCTCCTGACTGGCTCTGTAAGTATGCTGTACCAGGCAGCTCTGCTCTTGACTGGTCAAAGTAAGCCTGTAATGGACAGATGGTTAATATGGTCCAATATTTTGCCATATATTATTTTATTTTTAGTGTCTGCCTTTTCCCCCCCCCACACTGTTCCCAAAGATAACTTCCCAGATGGGTCTGTGTAAAAAACCATCTGCGCGTCAGGATAGACAAGATGTCTCATATTTCACTCAAAAAAGTCTCTGCGAAAGTTCTTTGAATTTCTGATTGGGTAAAAGGAATTTAAAAACTGCCTTTTAAAAGTTTAAAAATCCAATCAAGTCCAAAACAAACAAAAATACAGTGGGACAAAAAAGTATTTAGTCAGCCACCGATTGTGCAAGTTCCCCCACCTAAAATGATGACAGAGGTCAGTAATTTGCACCAGAGGTACACTTCAACTGTGAGAGACAGAATGTGAAGAAAAAATCCATGAATTCACATGGTAGGATTTGTAAAGAATTTATTCGTAAATTAGGGTGGAAAATAAGTATTTGGTCACCTCAAACATGGAAAATCTCTGGCTCTCACAGACCTGTAACGTCTTCTGTAAGACGCTTTTCTGTCCCCCACTCGTTACCTGTATGAATGGCACCTGTTTGAACTCATCATCTGTATAAAAGACACCTGTCCACAGCCTCAAACAGTCAGACTCCAAACTCCGCCATGGCCAAGACCAAAGAGCTTTCGAAGGACACCAGGAAAAGTATTGTAGACCTGCACCAGACTGGGAAGAGTGAATCTACAATAGGCAAGCAGCTTGGTGTGAAAAAATCAACTGTGGGAGCAATCATCAGAAAATGGAAGACATACAAGACCACTGATAATCTCCCACGATCTGGGGCTCCACGCAAGATCTCATCCCGTGGGGTCAAAATGATCATGAGAACGGTGAGCAAAGATCCCAGAACCACACGGGGGACCTGGTGAATGACCTGCAGAGAGCTGGGACCAAAGTAACAAAGGTCACCATCAGTAACACACTACAACGGCAGGGAATCAAATCCCGCAGTGCCAGACGTGTTCCGCTGCTGAAGCCAGTGCATGTCCAGGCTCGTCTGAAGTTTGCCAGAGAGCACATGGATGATACAGCAGAGGATTGGGAGAATGTCATGTGGTCAGATGAAACCAAAGTAGAACTTTTTGGTATAAACTCAACTCGTCGTGTTTGGAGGAAGAAGAATACTGAGTTGCATCCCAAGAACACCATACCTACTGTGAAGCATGGGGGTGGAAACATCATGCTATGGGGCTGTTTTTCTGCCAAGGGGACAGGACGACTGATCCGTGTTAAGGACAGAATGAATGGGGCCATGTATCGTGAGATTTTGAGCCAAAACCTCCTTCCATCAGTGAGAACTTTGAAGATGAAACGAGGCTGGGTCTTCCAACATGACAGTGATCCAAAACACACCGCCCGGGCAACAAAGGAGTGGCTCCGTAAGAAGCATTTGAAAGTCCTGGAGTGGCCTAGCCAGTCTCCAGACCTCAACCCCATAGAAAATCTGTGGCGGGAGTTGAAAGTCCGTGTTGCTCGGCGACAGCCCCAAAACATCACTGCTCTCGAGAAGATCTGCATGGAGGAATGGGCCAAAATACCAGCTACTGTGTGTGCAAACCTGGTAAAGACCTATAGTAAACGTTTGACCTCTGTTATTGCCAACAAAGGTTATGTTACAAAGTATTGATTTGTATTTTTGTTATTGACCAAATACTTATTTTCCACCCTGATTTACGAATAAATTCTTTACAAATCCTACCATGTGGATTCATGGATTTTTTTTTCACATTCTGTCTCTCACAGTTGAAGTGTACCTCTGGTGCAAATTACTGACCTCTGTCATCATTTTAGGTGGGGGAACTTGCACAATCGGTGGCTGACTAAATACTTTTTTGCCCCACTGTAAGTGAAGCACATTTGAGTTGATGAAGACTTTAAATTGGACTGGACACAAAGTTAATCAATGAGTGAAAGAAGTGGAATTAGGTTTGAGCTACAATTGGAAAATTATTTGATTTGAGCTCATTTTTATGAACAAACACTTGTTTGTTCTGGCACAGATTTGTAGGTTTGTAACGCCCTGCTATCAGACACAAAACTTACTTTATAATACTTTATACTCGGGAGTAAGCAAACATTTTGTTTTCAAAGTTAATGTGTTAGAAGCAGGACAAATGAGCAAGCATAAAGATTTTCTTATGCAGATCATGTGAGGAGTTTCCAGTCTGCAGTGGTCACTATCTATCAAAAATGCTCCAAGGAAGAAACAATGATGAGGAGGAATTAACAGTACTGAAAAAGCCAATCACAGTAGCTGTTGGCTCCATTCACACAAAGTGTATTTACATTTCTAGCGAGGTCTAGCAGGTCAGGACATGTTGTATGGTTTCAGAAGAATTTGCCGTTATAACTTGCATATTGTGAAGATTTAACTCTTTGAGATAAAGACGCTACAATAATACAGAGAAAACCAACAATCAAATCGCCTCGCCTTTGAGCAAGCACTTTGGCGACAGTGGGAAGGAAAAAAATTTCTTTTAACAGGAAGAAACCTCCATTAGCACCAGGCTCAGAGGCATTAGTCTGCCGCAACTGGTTGGAAGCGTTAAGAAGTTGTCAAAATACGGTGGTAAAAAAAATGTAGTAAAAACAATCAGACTGTAATGCAAAAACGGAAGGGGGCCGGGGACTGGTGAGTGTCAGGATGAGACAAGGAACATCCACGAATACATCACAAAGATGGCCCCAACTGACAGCGTGCTCAGTGAATACCTCAGGCAGCAGAAACCCAAGAAAGTGGAGGAAGGCGAGGAACCATCATGGAAGGACAGGCCCCTGCACGTATGTACCACTGGCAGATAGAGGTGGCTGATATCCAGAAATCCTACCAGTGGCTGGACAAAGCTGGACTGAAAGACAGCACAGAGGCACTAATCATGGCAGCAAGGGAACAAGCACTGAGCACAAGATCCATTGAGGCTGGGGTCTATCACACCAGGCAAGACCCCAGGTGCAGGCTGTGTAAAGATGCTCCAGAGACAATCCAGCAAATAACAGCAGGGTGCAAGATGCTAGCAGGCAAGGCATACATGGAACGCCATAACCAAGTGGCCGGCATAGTGTACAGGAACATCTGTGCCGAGTATAACCTGGAAGTCCCGAGGTCAAAATGGGAGACGCCTCCAAGGGTGATGGAGAATGACCGAGCTAAGATCCTGTGGGACTTCCAGATACAGACGGGCAAAATGGTGGTGGCTAGACAAACATGAGAAGACGGCCGTAGTGATCGATGTAGCGGTTCCGAATGACAGCAACATCAGGAAGAAGGAACACGAGAAGCTCGAGAAATACCAAGGGCTCAGAGAAGAGCTCGAGAAGATGTGGAGGGTGAAGGTGATGGTGGTCCCCGTGGTAATCGCAGCACTAGGTGCGGTGACTCCCAAGCTAGGCGAGTGGCTCCAGCAGATCCCGGGAACAACAGCGGAGATCTCTGTCCAGAAGAGCGCAGTCCTGGGAACAGCTAAGATACTGCGCAGGACCCTCAAGCTCCCAGGCCTCTGGTAGAGGACCCGAGCTTGAAGGATTGACCGCCCACAAGGGCGAGTGGGGATTTTTATATATATATATATATATATATATATATATATATATATATATATATATATATAATGTTTCCTCTGAAAGTTGATATATTTTAACAGTAATTACCTGCCTTCCCTTAAGGAAGTATTTTCTCTGATTTAAGATCAGCTATATATCCATGCTACTTCTTAAGTGCATAGGAGACAGGAATCTAATTTAACCTTCTCCTTAGAAGTCTTTGACCTAAGTGAGGAAACTTTACTAACAGCTGGAGACTGTAGGTCTTGTTCTGCTCTGCACCCACAGTGAATCTGGCATTGAGGCACATGAATAGATTCTCCACCTGCCTCAGGTTCTGCTTGGGATAACGTTCTGACTTGCAGAACAGAACTCCTGTTTCCAGCGGCACTCCCAAGACAGTGCAGTTGGACGTGTCCAACCGTGGGAAGAGATCCTCTCTGAATCTCCGAGGAAGAAACTGAATAATCATCAAGAACCAAAACAACAACTACTTGGCCAGGGAGCCATCTGGTAAAGAAAAAGCAAGACAGATACAACCAGGGACAGCAAGGAAGCAGCAAATGATTTTTTTTTTAAACATAGGAATGTGGGTGTGAGGGGTGCGGTTCTTCTGGAAAACTGACTCTGGATTATGGGTCTCTATAAAAACATGCCAAAATGAGTCACCAAATATCCTTAAGTGGCTCACCCATTAAAATCTACATATAGAGAAACTGTGGAAATGTTTTATCCTTCGAAATATCTTCCTGATCATGATAGGTACATAGCTGCCGACTAGTCTGACTGCGAAGCCGGCCACTCAACCAAGAGACAGTATACTGTTCCTCCTCTCTCCTCTGGACCTCGCCTGTGCTGTATCATATTCTCAAATATTAGATTTGGCCCCATTCAGGTTGTCAGTGAGCTCTGTGTGCAATAAAAGTAATAAACAGATGTTCTGCTGTTGTAATCTGAACAAATGTTTCACACCAATAAATATGTTTTTAATACTTTCCACCATACAAGTGCCGCTTCTGTCTTTTCATTGCCTCTACACTGGCTGCTACTCGTGTTGTTTCACCATTTAGATTTAGGCTTCTTATACAGTAACTTCCTTGAAGTACTCTGAAGCATTAGATCAATGTAAACAGAAGGAAAAACTGATTACAAGCAAGAGGAGATGATTCGAGGTTTCTAATTTCTCAGAATGGCACTGATGAATACTATACATTAACACTGGCAGGCAGCTTTTATCTAATCAAAATTACACCTCTGTCAGCAGCTGAGAAAATGGAAAGTGTAATTTTCTCTAAATTTAAGCATCAGATTTATTGGATTCAGCAACAGACTTACAGGATTATTATATACTTGTGCCTCTTAAAAAGGGAGGCCTCCCCGTAGACCCAAAAATCACCCAGTCACGCAGCAAAGGGATCAACATATTTTCTACTTAAGAGTCCATTTCCTGGAACACAGAGGCCTTACCAGTTTTATCTTCTCTTTCTTCCGCTTGCCGGGCGCCGACCCAGAGGAGCTGGGGCCCGACTCCTGGCCAACCGCGTTGCCGTCGTCGTCCACGTCCCCGTCGTCGTCGTCAAAGCACCATTCTGGCAGCTCGGGGGCAGGTGGTGCGCCCTCCCCGTCACCATAGCGACGGAAAAGCTCTTTGAGGTAGTCTCCCTTGTAGATCCCCGGGGCCCGAGCCTGGGCAAAAGCAGCCACCGCTGCCTCGATGCTGATAAGAACAAATAACAGAGACAGGACTTTTTTTTTTTTTAAAAAAACCTTCAGACTAGTTTCAAGCTGACCAAACGATCATGAAAGTGGGTGAAAGATATGGGTATATAGATGATTTTCTGTACAATAAGTGGACCTTTTACATGGTGTAGAGGCACTATCTTTATACCAGGGTGTCTAAAGCAGAAGCTCCCATGAAACCAAAGGGAAACAAAAAGAATGAAATATTTAATTTGCTTTATTTTCCTTAATGTTATGATCATTTAGTGTCTCTTAACTTCTATCTACAACTAGACTTCAGTATGTGTGAGAGAGGGGTGGAGTAGAACAAGCATAAAAGAGAAGATAGTGAGCTGACTTTAACCAAGAACAAATGTTTCTAAACGAGTGTCTGTCTAAAACCCATGATGGAGGGACGCCAACCAACTGCCTTGACTCAGCAGCAGCAGCAGCAGCTGAACCACGCGACAAAAACCGGAGGCCACATCGTTTCAAAGGCGGGGATGGAGGAACACTTAAAAACAACAGTCACATTTGCAGAATAACACAAACTAAAAATAATTTAATGCAATAGGAAAAAAAAAAAAAAAAAGGAAAAAAAAAGCTGTATAGGAGATTATTGCTACCACTTTAAATGAAATGTCAAACCGCATTTGCAATAAGTCGAGACAAAAAAAGAAAATACACTTTTCTTGAAGTAAACATGTTTGTAAGCTGAAAACTTTGGCCTGTTTCAATAAAATATATTCAATCGTTTCAAGTTTGAAAGACCTTTCAACACAGAAAGAGCAGTTTGATTGTTAAACACTTCTACACGTGTTTAAACTGTTATTGGGCGTATGAAAACTCGTGCTCACCTTGTACTCACTTAAAACCATCAAAAATCTAAAAAGCATAAAGATATTTTTTACAAGTTTCTTACTTGCAGTTGAAAACTAGGGAAGCAGATATTCTAATGATCAAATTGTAATTGAATCCACTTTACAGGAGCATTTGCTGGTGTCAGGTTCTAAAAGGGGAGCTTAATCTATCTGATTCCGAGATTAAAGCTGTTAAATTTGTCACGTGACACAGTTAAATATGAAATTTATTGAAGCAAATAATAGTGACCTTGAAACACAATAAAGCAGGCTGTGTAATGCTTGGATTTGACAAAAACATCCATCTGTATATTACTGTATACTAGTATTCTATTGCACATATTGTAAATCTTATTCCTCTGTCTCTCTTGCTGCATTGAGCATGTGTATGACAAAAGAATTTCCCTCGGGATAAATAAAGTTCTTATCTTATTCAATGCAGAAGCTTCAAATAGCTGAAAATTAAGCAGGTCTGATTCTGACCTGTGTGCCTAGACGGGAGGTTGAGGGACTGCATGCCAACTATTCTGACTAAAGGTGAAGGAGAACTGCCAGATTATTGTCTGTTCTCAAGAACAATCTCTGCTAGGAATAAAAATTTTAAGGTGACTGTGGAGAAAAAAAAATCATTTTTTCTCAACTCAGAATTAAACCCGCTTTTACAAGAAATAAAACTGCATTATTTACCAGACAGTAGACATTCCTGCATAAAGTTATTATGTGCATTTAATCACAGAATAAGCATGCTAATACTGTACCATTTACTGTGCACTAAATATGCCATGTCATTTTCCCTTCGGATATAGTAATTTTTTCCCAGAGGAAAAAATAAATAAATTTGAAGCCATTTAACATTACGTGTGGTAATACGCATTAAAAAGGCCCATTGTTGTTACTTATCTTCCAACACGTAATAGTGGATGACAGCTGTAAATGTTCTCAGGATATTCATTTCACAGGAAGTAGTGGGCGGTGGGAGGGTGTTTATCCAGCCTCCATGTCTGCAGCTTCCAGGGATTCTGCTATCACAGACTGCTGCTCCACCTCTAACAAAAGATGCATCCTCACCCCTCCTGCTCAGCTGCTCTAAATTATTTATCTCGGCTGCTCGGTCACTCAAAACCAGCCAGCCTCTTTGTAAAGCTTTATTTAGACTAGTAGTGACAGAGTAACCTTTCTTGCAGTCACACACATGCTGAGAAGAAGATGGGAATATCAGCTTAAAAAATAAAAAATACTGATACGGCTGGGAGAGTGAAACCAGAGTAACACTGGTGGGTGCTCCATGTTGTAGGGTTTGTGTTGTCATGCAAGACGACTGAAGATTGTGAGACTGCCCTCCCAGCAGTGCAAGTGATTGAAGCGTGTCAGCCCTTACCTCCAGTCCATCTTCTCCACCAGGTACGCACATATCAGAAAGCCTGTCCGGTTGAAGCCATGCGTGCAGTGAACACCTTCAGGAGAGAGAAAGAAAAAAGAAATATGCAAACCTTTCAAAAAACTCCACCTCAAGTTTACACAATATATTGTTTTGTTGTTTTTCTGTCCCTATTGTTTTCACATAAATAATAGATTTACATTTATTTTTTAACGATGAATAGTGTTCTTATTTCCATTTCACGCAGCTTGCCAATTTATTGGATGTGTGTGCCGTCACCTCAATTTACGCTCAATCAATTCAACGTGGCAATTATGAACGAGACCCCCTTATTTCAACAAACGAGCCATTGGGCACAATTTCATCCAATGTAACATCTTTCACATCAATAAACCCAGCTCGCCTTTGAGATATACTGCGGCTGACTGGATGTTTTGAGGAGGGGCATCAAGTCACACACAAAGGACTCACAGGCAGATCCTTTTCTCCTTAGAGGGGGGTCCTGCCTTTATACCTACATCAAAAAATCTGACACCAGCCATTGCACGCACAGAAAAGACCCAGGGATTGATGAAACATTCAGGGATTGGAAAGAGCATGAGAAAAAAAAAAAAACAACAAAAACACAAGGAGAGAAAATTCTGCTCTTTCAGAAGAAAAGATTCTGGAAAGGAAACCCTCCACAAAAGCACTCTGAAGCTTGTAGTCATATCTCACAAAAACCCTCCTAATTTGCGACGAACTGACATTTATTCAGACGAGATCCCTTCAGCAGGTGCACAGCAGGATTAAAAAAATAATAAAAAATACATATAAAATGAAACCTGACTCGCATGTCTCCCAATATATTAGGATGTTTGCCTGGCAACGGCAGCGATAAAGAAATCACATTTAACAGACCAATTGTCTAATTTGGACGTGTGCACTGTGGAGAAAACAAAGCCTAATCACCAGCTGGCTAAAGGCAGGAGATTGCTGGGATGACATTCACACATTCTGCTCTGATGTTCGAGCAGTCTGATTTAAAAGTCGGGCAGCAGTTACAAGTTAAGAGCAAATCTGGACAGGATGAGGTGTAAGAGAGCACCCTGCTGCCAGTAGCATAAAAGTGCAGCGACGTTACCCCGTCTTCGGCCGGTAAGTACCCCCTAGGCTAACCTTCAGGCAAAGGACATTACAGACCAATACCACTACAATAGAAGGCGCTAACTTTTTTTTTTTTTAATTCCCCACTAAAAACATTTACATGACAATTGAGGATATCATGTGTGCCACTAGAACACTCCAAAGACTTCAAATAAAGCAATGGGCAAACTATTTTTTATGTAAATGTAAAATGCAGCAAGGTGTTTCGGCACAACTATAAACACAGGCCTGATACCGATATGCATGCACTAAGCCATTATCAGCCAGTATCAGTGTAAGCCTAATTTAAAGGCGAAGCAAGGTGCTCCTTTCTTGTGCATGTGTTTAACCCATTAACTATGCCTATACTCAGCTTGTAACTAAACCCATAATAACTTAATTTGTCACAACCTGCATTAGAAATTAGAATAGCTTGTTTTGAGCTCATAATAACAAGCTGAAGAGCTACAGGGAAAAATAATAATAATCTAGTTCGAGAAAAAAAAAAAAGGGGGGGGGGACAGTGGAAATAACCTTCCCACACACCAGCATCTACATCGCTCCCTTTTAGATCAAATCTATTTAGCCAAGGTGCTCATTGATATTCCTTCACCTATAAATCACCTACACAGTGTTCACTGGGAGATGAGTGTTGTTTGCGATATGCAACTCCTCCACAAGCTGACAAAATAGTGACTTGCACAGGACTGCATATTTTAAAAATGTGCAAAGACACTCTGTGTGAGGGCTGAACATGGTGCTACTGTGCAGACATCAGAAGAGCACTAGTTGTACTGGGAGGCTGTTTGATATTTGACATGAGTGTATGAAAGTGTTTGCTGAAATTTTAAACAGTGAAAATATATTCTGACAAGACCTCGCTCCAATTTGCGTTTAACCAATCCTGGAGTAAGGCTGCCCTCTGCTGGACACAAAAGCTAACGTTACCAATCAGCCAATCACACAACACCAATTCAATGAATTTAGTGTATGTAATGATCAAGATGAGTCATTGACGCCTAAACTGAGCTGAAGAAAGATGATTCTAGTGAATTTGAACGTGGCGTGGCTGATGGTGCCTGACGGACTACTTTGAGTATTTCAGAAACTGCTTATCTAGGGGAATTTCCCCGTCCAGCTGTCTTTAGAGTTTATGGTCTGAAACAGATCAACTATGCTGTCAGCAGCAGCTCACTGGCCAAAATGCCTTGTTTATGTCAGAGGACAGTGCTTCAAGCTAATGTGAAGGCAACAGTAGCTCAAATAACCACTAACTATGCATGCAAAAGAACATCTCTGAACACACAACATTGCAAACACCAAAGCAACTGAAAACCTCGCACAGCTTAACACCAACGATGCACCTGAGTATTGTTGCTGACCATGTCCATCCCTTTGTAACTATAGTGTACTCATCTTCTGACGGCTGCTTCCAATAATAATAATAATAATAATAATATGCCACGTCATAAAGCTCAAATCCTTTGGAAGTTCAAAAATTTAACTGTACTCAAATTCCCTCCACAGTCACCAGATATTGATCCAATTGAGCACCTTTGGGATGTGGTGGAAAGAGAGATTTGCATCAGTGAGGCAGTCCAAAATTTTCCAGCAGCTGTGTAATGCTAACATTTTAACTTGGACCAAAAAAAAGAAAGAAAAAAATAATCAACTAAAAAAGGCAATTCAGAAGGCAAAAAAGGGGATCTAACCCAGTACTACCAAGGTATGCCTAATATAGTGATCATTTAGTGCAAAGGCAGTTCTTCCAAAAGCAAACTTTTCTATTGAGAGTATGCATATGAATTTAGAAGCTGCAACACGATACAGATCTTCATTCTCTTCCTAAGCCTAGGCATCAACATAATGATCAACCACGCTTATATCAGAGAATCAAAGCAAAAACAGCAGTTTCTTTGAAGTTTACAAGCCACGAATAAAATTATTTTTAAGAAGTAACAATAAACAAGATTGAATGTACATACGCAAGAAAATGATCAATATGTTAAAATATAAGAGCTAGAAATGATAAATAACAGTGTTCTGTAATGTACGAGTAAACTATGTTGATGTCTACTTTTAAGGGGTGTAGCAAAGTTTTTGCAGTAGTATTATAATGACATAGCACTAAACTCTTAAAAAAAAAAAACTTACAAGGACACAGTGACACTTTATTCTTTACTGCAAAATAAAAGTGGCAGTGTAAATGAAGCAGAAGGTCTCTATGTACTTTAAATGTGGGTTTTTGAAATGATGTTCAGGCATTAAGATTCATACTGACTGGGATAAGTCATAGCCAGAATTTGATTACTGCTGAAGCAAAGCTGTTACAACTGTCTGACTAAATTACACACAGTGCAAACTCATTTACAGCACCAGATGTTTTTACACTTAAAGTCTATTTCTGTCTCATTTCATATCCTTCTGTGTGCAGAGGTGATAAACACAGTACTTAATGGGTTCCAGTCACACTGGCACACCTGATATCTTAATAAATGAAAAACATAGACACACTCAGAGGCTTCTCTTGGCCAAATACTCAGCTTCTGGTATCATTTTAGTCAGAGAGAAAATACTGTTAAACCTGAATAATTTTCCACAAATAAGTAAACAGTAGTGGTGCAACGGATCACGGTTGATCCGTAATCCAAACCGATCCCACTCCACGGTTCGGCACGCACGTGATCCGAAGATTCGAAAAAGAAGAAAAAAAGTTTGTGTATGGTGCGCGTGGTCAGTCTGTCAAGCGATAGCTATGGTCCGCGCTAGCGGTCCAAGTGGAGGAGCAGAGGAGTTTGGGGTATTTAAGCAGCCCTTTGCTACCTAAGCCGACCGGGCTAAAGCTATTACAAAAGCTATTGGGGTGTTTAGCTGCAGACAGGAGGCCGTATTCTGTTGTGCAAAACAAGGGTTTTAAACTAGTCAACGCGTTAGTTGACGCATTGGCGCTGTGCAGCCCCACGCACGGGGCGGTCCGCAGTAACTAGCTAACAGAGATTTGCCGCGTTAATGCAGTTATGGCATTAACGTCATTTTAACGAGATTTACGCTGACAGCACTAGTTTAAACTATGATGAAGGTGCTTGAGCCACGCTATGACATCCCATCGCGCGTCCACTTTAGTGACAAGATCGCTCCAAGCATGTATGAACAGGAAAAGTTTAAAGTTATGGCTGAGCTGTCCCAGGCATCTTCTGTTGCCCTAACTAAAAGTGGGTGGACCTCCAGGGCAACGGAAAGCTACGTGACCGTGACCGCTCATTATATCACAGCGGCGTGGTAGATAGAAAGCCCTGTACTGCCCTATATTGCACCTTAATTTGTTTTTATATAATTGCGTGGAATGAGTCTTGAGTTGAATGTTTTTTGATAGGCAAAAAAATACTTAAATAAGTAAATGACGAGTTAAATTTTTGTCTTCTTTTTTTTCTGCTGATCCGAAAATTGATCCGATCTGTGACGAAAAAAAACATGATCCAATCCGAACCGTGAGACTTTTGATCCGTAGCACCACTAGTAAACAGGATCCAACATTATAATATATGAAAAATGTAAAGTGACACAACAAATAAAGTAACCAGGGATACTTTGTGCAAAGTGTTTAAAGATAGTGTGCTAAAGAGTTGGTTAGGTTTTTATAATATGCATCTGTTTGTTTCCCATAGGGTTGGTCGATTGGACGAATATATCGACGATAGGTTGAGCCTATGGTCAATAGTTTTTACAAGGGCGATTTATTTATCTATTTATTTGCCCATGAGTAAGTTTGCTAATAATGATGGAGCTAATAGTAGCAGTCAACAGAAAAGAAAAGTGCTGTTTTAACAGGACCCTCTTTCATCGGCAAGCAAATGCACCCTCCTCAGAGTGCGCCCAAATGCTGATGGAGCTGCAGAAGCTGGTGATAGCCTAGATTGCTGGTTGGAAAATTTTTACATATCGCCCAACCCTAGTTTCCCAGGCACAAAAGAGCAAATAGATATCGGGGAAAGCAAAGCAAATGAACCCTGGCATTCTCATTAGCTACCTGCTAAATTGTTACTTTGCTGTCGGCAATGATCAGTACAACTTTTACTCTTCCTGTTACAATAGCAAGCTTTGGGAGGTATACCTTCTGCTGGTGTACCTTAGATTCAAAAGTGCACCTAGTCTGTCAATTAGATTGGTGAAATACTCGCCTATCAAATCTGTGGGATTCTTCTCATTGAAGTGTTCACAGAGCCTGATGAACATCTCAGTGGTCTCTTCTGAAGGACACTCCCCATGGCTAAAAAGGTACAGGATGACATTAGTATTCAAAACACATTAGCATCCACAGTTCTGCAAAATGATGAATTTGGACAGTTAATTTGTGACAATGCTTTTTAATCTTACCCCTTACACTGAAGCTTCATATATTTTATCCCTTCTTTTTCAATTTCACTGCGGTCATAAAAGCGAGTCGTGTTCGTCAAGTCTACGAGCAAACCCATTTTCACCTGAGGAGGAGAGAAATGGGCACTGTGAGGGAAGGTTTTCTGTGCCACTTTAATACTTATGTCCTTGCTGAGGGTACTTACCTTTAGACTTTTTAAATAGTTGGACAGCATGCTCGGATTGAACCTGTTCTCCTCTGCAACTTGGTCATCATATCTGGGACCTAACATCGTTTTCATTGGCAGGAATTTCTCTAGGAAGGAGAAATGTAATGAATGAAACAAAAAAATCCTGCAGTATTCTAGTATTAAAACTCTTCTTGTAAACTAATCTTGTATGAGCAGGGACAGCAGCTTTGTCCCTAATTTAATGACTAGTTTTTAGGGTTACGGCTAAGAGTCTAACTTCATACAAAGTCAAATCTACAAATTCAGATAAATCAATAAAAATAAAAATAAAATCACTGACTAAGTATTTGTCAAGGTCACATTCAATTAAGCATTAGACAGCACCCCAAGTGCATTTGTTTTGTAAAGAACTTGGTTAATAGCCAATAAAACTGTGGATCCATTTGTGTAAACTACACAGAATTTCTTAGAATAAAAGCCTGGATTAAAAAGTGCCACCAACTCCAGCTGTGCCTTTAAACACAGCATCTGTGTAAACTGTTGCACTGTTATAAAGTTGAGGCGGAGAGGAGACAAGCCTGCAATTGCAGGTTTTACAGAAATGTCTCAACATCACATAACTGTAATGATAACAATGATGAATGGGCGAAATGAAACAGTAACACCAATACTTTTGTATAAAGTGTTAACAAGACAGCCTTGCATCACTTAAGACTGGGAACTTAGACTTGCACTGTCCAACTTTGACCTTATAACTTCCTTCTACTTATGTTGGGCTGTTATTTTGACAGTTGTACATTGCAATAAGGAATACATATAGGAACAGATCTATATCCACAGTCCATACTGGCATTCGTATCAACACAGTTTTATCCACATCTATCCTTTCAAGCTATTAATACAGAACAGAATGTAGTAAAAGTTGCACACATTCCCAAAGTCTGTTACTGACCACTGAATTATTTAGGATATCCCCAGGGTGGCTGTGGCTACAATGTAGCTTACCATCACCAGTGTGTGAATGGGTGGATGACTGGTGTAAAGCGTTTTGGGGTCCTTAGGGACTAGTAAAGCACTATACAAATACAGGCCATTTACCATTTATTTAGGATATACTCAGGCTGTCTATCACTGACCAGTCCCAGGAAACACTGGTACACTTTTAGCTATGAAGCATAGTTGTCCACCTGTCTGTCTTTGCTCCAAGACACTACACTCCAAGAAGCAGCTCCTTTCCTTAACCTCAATGACATTTTCATCAATGTCAAGGAAAAGAAGCTGGGAGGTAGTTTTAAAGATACCCCAACTGTACAGCATTTCTCTCCCTCATGCTCTTGAGCCACATTTTTTTGACTGGCTTAGGTTTTACAGAGGCAACATTACAACTCAGACACTTTTCTAAATTCTGGCTTTTAATGAAGGACTCCGAGGTTAAAGAAAGAACGTCATTGTCCATCTCTTGCAGGTTAACAAGTCTTTCACAGAAAACATCAAGTGACCACAGACTTACAAGCCACGCAGATTTGTGCAATATGATGATATCAGTCGCAACTAAAATTAAATCCAGCTACAGTCAGTTAAAACATCTAATAACTGTATGAAACTGGTGGAAGGTGAATTCTCCGATACTTTGGTTCATTTTTTTTCTCAGTTATTTTTGGATCTTAAAAGAAACCTGAAGCTCAAAAACAGATGTAGCAGCTGATGGGTGCATACCTAAGATAAAGATAAGAGAAGATTTTATTGATCCCACGGCGGGGAAATGTGTGCATTACCACAGCTCAGGTACAGATAGCAGAAGAATACAAAGACTATACCAGAATAACACCAAAATACCTACTGGAAATCATAGTATTATCAGACAAAAACAGCAATTGCAATAACAGTTAAGAGTTTATAGATTATAAAAAGCAAAAGAGAAAGAAAGGTGGCATTCAAATACATTAAAAAAATAAAATGCTTCTCGTGCTAAACGCCTCTCAGCATTAGTAATGTGTCACACACGTATGCTCGCCGTGAGCTCCTCAAGCCATAGCCCCGGTTTGTTTGGACACGTGATTCTTTAACGGTGAAGCATACCAACTTAGCAGCACTTTTCTGAAGCTCTTTTAAAAACTTTTTCTTTTAAAACCAATGGACTACCATACGTTGTGTTTGTTCAACATTAAAGTCACCCTAAACGCTGAAAAGAAGCGAAAAACATTGCTAAATAGTTACCGTTAGCGACCTAGCAAAAAGAGCGCGCACGAATACAGTGTCAGAGAAATTTCCATTAAAAATATGCCAAAATTAAGTTAATTCCATATAAATACCAAAAGAACAAACCCTTTTAACTAAATCAAGCTTACAAAATATGTTGACGTCATTCAATGAAATCGGCGCTTTGATTTACACTTCATTTAAAAGATAACGCATTCATTTTTACAACAGAGAAACAGAGCTTAAATATGTGGTAATCTTTCTGTACTTACAGACCGAACATGGACCAACACAGCCCATTACTGCTACTTAAATCTGACAGTCTAAAATAATAAATAACTGATATATATCAGGCAACAAGCATCACAGCAACACAACTGAACGAAGCTAACTAGTAGCAATAGCTTCATCTGGTAAATAAAACACTATTCTCTTAGTTAAATTCATACTAACCTGCCACAAGTTGCCCTCTTCTAGGACAATTGCGCCATCGAGGAGGAGGTCCGTTATTTGACATGTTGAGTTGAGGTTGGTAATATCTAAAAGCCTCTAATATCAATAACCCCGTTGCTTGATGCTGCTTCTCTCCCCCACAGCAGATGCTGGGTAGATATTCACCCGAGCACTGCGGACTCAGGGCCCTTTAGCTCCTAATTCAGGAGAATCAGCCAGCAAGTTTAAGCCCGGTTAACCTTCTGACAGACTAGGAGGCATTTTACACGAAACGCAGGCTGTTCCGATCCACTGCAGATCAGCCTCTGAAGAAATTCAGCTATCTTTTTCATTTGTCTACCATAAATCTAGGTTTTTAGCAATCAGCTAGCAACACCTCAGTGAGCCTTCTTCTTCTTCTTCTACTGGTATTTTTATACGGCGGCAAATCGTATCCGTGCATTATCGCCACCCTTTGGACTGAAATGGTTGCTGCAGCAGCTTGAAAGCTAGTTCATTTATTTACAAAGAAGAAGAAAAAACCCCACAAACGTTCTTACCTTATTCTTTTATTTATCTGTCAACACTGCTTTAAATTTAAATTTATTTATTATTTATATTCTACAGTTTGATGGTGAGTAAATGCTCCAAAATTTAATTCTGATTCTAACTGGTATATATTCTGAATGACAATAAAGTGGCTATTCTATTCTATTCTATTCTATTCTATTCTATTCTATATGTGTTTAGCTCCTCTCCTCTTTATGTAGACCTATAGTTCTTTTTTTATTTCCCCCACCTGTTGACAATACACAGAAATTTGTTTTTGTGTATTGTGTTTCTTTCTGTCTTTATATTTCATACCTTTCTTTTAGTTTATTTTGACAGATTTACATGTCTTTGATTGATTATCTGTTTTAGCTGTGGGGTAGATATTACTTGGCTTAAAAAATACATATAATATCTTGTATCGCTAGTATTTATTTTATTGCATGTTGTCTCATGTCGTTTGGCTCTGTTTTGAAAGGTTTTCAAAAGTTTATTGGCAACTTCAGCAGATCTCTTTACACCAACCAGATAAAGTGAGACGTATGCAGTACAATAAACAGTGATAGAAATCCGTATGACACAGTGGATTGGACTTTCTTTTTACATCCAGAGCTACCTTAATTATTTGTGGCATAGACTCAACAAAGTGCTGGAAACATCCCTCTGAGATTTTGGTTCATATTGACATGATGTCATCACACAGCTGGTGTAAATTTGCCGACTGCATCAATGATGGAAATCCCCTGTAACACCACCTCCCAAAGCTGCTATTTTGGATTGAGTTCTGATGATTGTTGAGGCCATTTGAATACAGGGAATTCACTGTCATGTTGAAGAAATTAGTTTGAGATGATCTGAGCTTTGTGATTGAAAATTTTTCCCGCATAACCATACGCCAGCAGCAGCAGCCTGCACCACTGATACAAGACAGGATATATCCAATCCTGTTGTTTATGCCAAATTCATGGAGGAGGTGAGTGTACACCACACAACACCATAGAACACTGGTGTATGTGTGCATAATTTATCTTGAAATATTAACACATTTTTCCCTTTCACCAGTCTAACAGTGCATTAGTGGAAAATATAAGTGAGCTGGCTCACTTTCTTATGAATGTGTACTGTGGTTTCTCCAATTACACTCAGTGCCATGCACATTACAAAGCCTTGCTCACACTAATATATGGTTACATGCAGAATACTTCAAACATTTTGTCATCAAATAACAAAACAGGGTGTCAAGTACAACATTTATTCACTTTATTCCATACTTTTTTGTTTTTGTCTGTTTACAAGACATATGGCAGAGACGCTTCTGCACGGTGAATATTTATCAACACAATAACAACATTTACATTTTAATGACTCCTCCAGTTTACAAATGACACAAAGCGATAAAGCAAAAAGAAATGCAGCGAGTCACACCTCAACAAACATCAAGCATATAATACATGGCTAAAATATTTACAACAAAATATCACAATACTATAATACAGACTGTACATAAAACCAGGATCAGTGTCATAGCAAAGCATGTCTAGAATGCTAAATCCTGGGAACACTATATCATATTTTCAGTGGTGATAACTCATATCCTTAAATCTTTTCATCTCTTCACATTAAATGAAACCTATTCTTCCTGTACGGCTGAATACATTGAGATGACCTAATAAAGCAGCTACTACATACACAAAAACGGTTAAACATGTTTGTATCCTGTTGTTCCACAGTGCTAGGCAACTTAATGACACACACACAGTCATATCAAACCATATCTATTTCTTTCACAGCTGACTGACTGCAAATCTATCTGCATCATTTACCTTCACTGCTCTCACCTCTTATGATCTTGTTCAATCATGTCTAATGTGACATATATGGTCTTAAGTAATGCCTTTTCTTGCTGTTTTACTGGCACGTGCTTACTCAGTTTTTCAGTCTCCGGGACAGGACTCTCCCCAGAACTCTGACTTCGATAGGGGTTGGCTGTGCTGCTGTCTGAGGAAATTAATGCAGTGGATTCTCCAGGAGAGGGAGGCGTCTTTGCAGGTTCAACTGGACTTTCATCCTCCGTATAAAGACCAAGAGTCATTCCTGAGTTTGCGTAGTCCACTATGTATTCACTGGCTGTGTTAGTATCATAGCCTGTAACTAATGAAGGGGTAGATGTGCTCTGCGCTTTCTCTGGGTATACTGTATCACAGTGGCTTTCAGATGGATTTCTGAATGGCTGGAAGCAGATTCCCTATGGATACAAACACACAGACAGAAGGGAGCCGTAAAACAAAAAGCTAGGATGAATTACAGCAGCTTTTATATATTATCAAGACTCGGGCATGGATTGTTTCTGTAGTCAGTGAAAGCTAAACCCTACATAGACATGATAACTCAGGATAGAGGACCTCTGGAAGAGGGAAGATGTTAAAGGAGTCACAGTGCATGGACACATAAATGAGTTCAAGACAGAAACTTCAAACTATGACAAAAAACATCTGTAAAACATCTGTGTGCCATTCCAGAAAGCAGGTTCAACAAAGCATAAACTCTGAGTTGCTATAAACTCAGAGAGTTGAAACAGCCCTGATTATGTTCACCCTGAGTGAAGAATGCATGCGTGAAAGAGGATAGCAATCATCGGTGAAGCTCTGATACCAGGATTCCCCATGGCAACAGGTAAATAAAGAGCAGCACATGAATGCTTATGAATCTGGACCGTGATAGCTGTCATAAAAAAACATGAGGGGAGAAAAGGGTCATTTAAAATCCTCCAACTTGAATTGTTTTAATCGCTGAAGCTCGAATTCCACCAAATTTTACATTTGATTTTTAGATCAGATTTTTCAGTTGTAATCTGACAAATTACAGAAAATGAAAACTGAAGAAATGGAGCAAACACATAAGACAGTTTATTCATGGACCTGCGATATCCGTCAGCCCAGTAAGATTGATTTTGGAGATTATCATTGGGAGTAGTTGAGGAATTTATAGACATTGCACCTTACTAAATGTTGCTCAGTGTCATTTGACTGTATTTGACTGCATGACTATACTCAAACCTGAAGTGCCATCAGAACATATTAGAGCTCTCTGCAGTTATGCAAACATAGCATATCAGCACAAATATTCATGTGGGCTAATTTTACAGTCACCTTGGAGTCACTGAATAGAGTCAAATGTAAGGCCATCTTCCTCTAGAGATAAAGCTAAGCCCAGCTCTAAAGTTACACACTATGTATCGCACCATCATTGCATTGTAAACGTGCATATATGGATTTGGTAATACAAAGAATGTATGCATATTTTTATACTTGAGCCTAATCTGTCTTCACTGCTAGAACTGTGACTACAAAAATACAGAACACACCAAAAATACTTGTTCAGTCAAACTAATTTCATAATACTAATTTCTGACAAACTAAAGGGATTTTTGTGTCTCCGTGGGATACAAATTTTTATAGTTTTTAATAAACCTGATCAGAGTGCTGAGTGCTTATTTCCAACTGGGGTTTTATGTTTTGTCAAGCCAGCTAAGGCAAAGAAAGCCTGGTTGTGTTGAACTTCCTTTATAATATAGGCCTCAGGAAGTCTGGGGGGAAACTGTTTAAGATGATATTCAGAA
Organism: Rhamphochromis sp. 'chilingali'; assembly: GCF_963969265.1. Taxonomy (NCBI): domain Eukaryota; kingdom Metazoa; phylum Chordata; class Actinopteri; order Cichliformes; family Cichlidae; genus Rhamphochromis; species Rhamphochromis sp. 'chilingali'. The sequence goes on along the minus strand of NC_137932.1, from coordinate 15,917,434 downwards.
AACCACTTTCAGGACAACTGAAAATACCAATTATTATTTTTTATTAATCCAGCCGCCAGATTTTGGTAGTTAACTTTTTGATTAAATCACAGAATCTTTTTTTCAGATCTCAGAAATTTGAGGTGGATGTGCAATGATCAAGAAAAAACATCTTAAACAGCTTTTTTCATTCAACACAACAAAGTCAGAGAGACTCAGTTTGCTGACACATGTGACAAGGTAAAACAGAAAACCCTCACACTGTAAAATGTGAAAGTAAATTACCAAGTAGTCACTTTAGCAGAAATATAGAATAACATTCAGCTTCTCTACAATTCAAGAAAGCACAAGCTGATGTATTTCTACCTTTTTTTGCTTGACAATGAAAAACCTACAATTTAATCATGCAACTTCTTCAGCAACATTAATGCAGATATAATGCATCCCACTGGACAGCCTCAGATAATAACACACATAGTGAAGTTAAAAACAAGCAGAGACACATGAGCACAAAGAAAATCTAGAAAACCCATGTGAACAGACACAACGACTGGACTATTTATACACCAAGGAGTGATTTGGGATTAGAAACGGGGAGAAAAACAGGACAGATGTGCACATAATCAAAACAGATGGTGGGGACAAAAATAAATCTGAAAAACTAAAAGAAGACAAATGAGAAAGCAAACTAACGAAGTAAAAATGAGAAGAGGAAACAATAACTCAAAAGCCTAAACTACATGTGAAAATATCACCGCCCCATCCCGCAAAATTCATCATTATAAATCAAGGGCCATGACATCCTCGTCACCTTTTGTTGACTTTGCGATGCCCAAACACCCACAGAGCTGAGGGCTGGATTTGGCACGGGCTTCTCCTGGAATTTCTTCCATCTAAACAAATAACACACATCATTAACACATCGTTAGGAAGAAATCTGTAGAAGTGTTTGGTGCCAAAAATGTAATCACAACATGACCACAATGTCTTAACACATCAGAGCCTGTCTTCCACTATTGATGGCCTGGAAATGTTTTTGGTTCAGTGTTTGCATTCAAAAGGAGCTCGTAACAAATCATCAATAACAAAAAGAGACTGAAACTTACTGAACAGCAATGCATAATCCGAGAAATAACACCAGGAAGATGATAACGCTTCCAGCGACACTGAGTGGAGTAACAAGCCCTGGATCTGTTAAAGACATTTCAATTGATCATTGAGCACTTTGCAGAACAGACATTAAACACTCTTAAAAAATCACTGACTGGATTTATACAATTTTAAATAATTAGTATTACCACAGCAAAGAAAAGAAAAAGTTCATAACATTCGGTTTAATTCAGATACTAGTCCAGTGAGTCATAACATTAGAGGTTAGGATCTTAGTTCTTAGCACGCAAACAAATATCTTAACACTGATCAACCGTCGGCTGGCAATCTGTCACAGTGTCTTCTCATGGTTGATAAATAGTTCCAAAGGGAGGTGAATCAACGTCAAGACGGCTTCAGGTACTTCTTGACTGTTATCTGGGTGACGTTCTACCCAGACAGACAAGTGTTTATCGCAAGGGTGGCTCAAACCTCTTCCTCTTGCCCTCCTTGCCCTAATGAGCCAATCAACTTCACACTCAAACACAGTCTCGGTCGTTGTGTCCTTGGGTAAGACACTTCACCTGTTGCCTACTGGTGGTGGTCAGAGGGCCCGGTGGCGCCAGTGTTCGGCAGCCTCGCCTCTGTCAGTGCGCCCCAGGGTGGCTGTGGCTACAATGTAGCTTGCCATCACCAGTGTGTGAATGTGTGAGTGAATGGGTGGATGACTGGATATGTAAAGCGCTTTGGGGTCCTTAGGGACTAGTAAAGCGCTATATAAATACAGGCCATTTACTTGCTTCTCACGGTTTAAATTGGTGATATCAGCACCAGACATAGATCATTTGTACCATTTTAAGTGTACATAAAAATAAATGACTTTAAAGTGTTGTTTATGTCTCGAAATTAGGTAAATATAACCCGAGATCAACAGCAGCTCGTGACATATAACACTGTGAAATGGTCTAAAAAAAGTGAAAATGAAGAAGCACTGTGTGAAAGACCGAGTATACCTCGTGACTCAGTAGCTCGTAGAACACATTTAGCAACACAAATGTAAAGTAATTGTTTTCGGTATGAATTTATCAGTCTCTCATGTCCAGTGTTGGGCAAAAAGTAATTAATTATAGTTACCAGTTACTTCTTCAAAAAAGTAACTGAGTTAGTAGCTGAGTTATAAGATTCTAAAAGTAATATGTTACTAGGAAAAGTAACTATTGCATTACTTTAAAAAATGTTTAACCTTCTGGGTCCAGACTATAATTGGCCGTTTTTGACTACTTTTGATTTTACTGCTATAGTTCACCTTTAAAAACTATTTACTTTGCCTTGTTTGGTATCATTATTTTCAGCACAACCTCACATGTCTGAATCTACAGTTTTTTCATTTAGACAAACTGTAGTAACACAATAGATCTAAAATTAGACAAATAACATAAAATCCGAGTAGAAAAAGTTATATTTTTTACTGTAAAAACCATAAACATGTTTAATGAATCATATTTCATAACTTTAAATGCAAATATAAATTGCTAATTTTAAAATCCTCTGCACAAGTTTTGCAGACAACAAAGTTATTTGCAGCAATTTACCTTTTTTTAAATAACCATTTCAAACTATTTAAATAACAATCAGGTGTTCTGCATTAAATAAGATGCCACACAAATTATTTGTTCCACTCCAAAAAATAATTTCTGTCCACTATAAAGGAGAACATCACAAGCCTGGTGTATCACTCCTATATACTGTAATCTGCCTTTGGTGGCTTTCTGACAGTACCTGTAACATTCAGCAGTCGCCTCATTGTTCCCGTCAACCCGCTGCATGACGTACTTCTCTAGAAGAATGTCTCAGGTTTGTAGCCCCAAAGGATACAGCCTCATTGTTTCTGCAGAGAGGTATATACTGTTTTTTCTTCATTAAATTATATACTGTAAATGCTTTACTGTTTTGTTCTAGAGAAATCTCTCTGCAGAAACAATGAGGCTAAAAGTCATGACGTCAGTAATCATCAAGCGTTTAGAGGAAAATGCATTAAAATCAGACATGACTATGTCGTGGAAATCAGCACATTTCCTGTATCCTTTGGGGCAACAGACCTGAGTCACTTTCATTAGTAGTCTTAGTTATTCCGTATTGAGTTTCTTATATTCCCCATTTAGTTCCTTGAATATTACATTTCCCCTTGTGTCTGTGTCCTTCTGTGTCCCTCTTTGTGTGTCTGTGTTTATGTGGGTTGTGTGTGTGTCTTTGTGCCTGGTTTCCCATCCTTGTGTTTCATTTCATGTCTCCCCACCTTTCATGTTTATCTTTGTTCCTCAGCCTGTCATCATTGTCATCACCATTGTTTCCTGTTTTATTGTGAAAATCTTGCATTCCCTCTTCAGTGTGTTTAGTTTTGCTTTCTCTCACTCGTCATGTCTAATTTGTCTTAGCTGTCTTCCCCATGTGTTTCCTGTTCCCTTGTCATTCCTTGCATATTAAAGCCCTCTGTTTCCCTCTGTCCAGCGTTCTCCCTCATTCCCCACCGTGTGTTCTGCCTACCTGCGTGTTTAATTTCATGTATATTCCAAATTTAGTTAGTTTTGTAGTACAGCCATCCAGCAATAAAACCGATAAAACTTTCTGAGTTCATTTTCACCTCCATGAGTCTGCATCTAGGGTCCATTCCTGCCTGCCTTACATGACCAGTTCATGACGCCACTTTGGTTTCATCCAAAGGACAGGAAGTCTCGGTTTGTTCGGGTGCAACTTTGCATGCCTAAGCTAACTGCCATGTGCAACTCTTCTAAACAAGCCATACTTGTTCATTTACCTAATTGCACTGTCTAATTGTACACTGCATTTTTGGATTACTTTGTTAAATAAATAATGGCACAGCATAATATGTCATGTTTTGTAGTTGCTTTAATGTTGCATTTACCTAATTTTAAGACCTGCTAACGACTGCGTTACTTGTATTATATCCTGATACAAAAAAACCTGAGCTGAAAGAGAGTGTACTTTCTTGTTACCATGACTGCATGTGGAGATTCAAAACCACTTAATAACCAGAGTAGTTGTTGAGTTTTAGGTTTTTGGTTCAGTTTTTGCTGTTGTGCTGTGACCAATTTCGACCATGGCAATGCCCATGGTCATAGACTTGTAGATAATATTACAATAGCAAAGTAAATCCTGCCACGCCTTTTTGTCTGTAAAAACAATTAATATTTTATGGAAAATAAATGATCCGTCATTAATTATTAAACTTTTTCTGCAGTTGTCAAGTCTGCCGTCAGCAAATAAGTGCTGTTGTGGGTCTCAGAGCAGTAAAACTGCAGCATCCTGTTTCTGACTTTCAGGAATGTTTCTATTTGTTTGCGTCCTTAGATACATGCCAAGGTAACTGCTGGAAAACAGTTACCTTGGCATGTATCGAGGCCATAAAGAGATTTTCTCTGAGGCTCATCAAATTTTAATATTTGGCACTGATGTCGGGATTAGGCTGTTATTACTGCTATGAGTCAGTTGAGCTGTGTTTGGTTAAAGCTCGACTGTAGGAAAACACAGGTTCATGACTGGTAACAACAGCCATTGAGTTATTTAACTCACGAATGTTTTGAGTGGATTTAAATATAAAGGTTGCTAAAAAACATAAAATAAATAAAACTACACAGACATTGAATGGACTAAACTAAGCAAAAACATTTTTTTGCTGTATTTTGTTCAATCCAGAAAACAAAACGAAAAAATAAAACTGTGTCACTATTGACTGAAATAACAATCTTTACTGGCCTGACATGCCAAAGCATGATTATTGTGCTGATGCATCTGTTGATTATTCACCAACTTAGTATCAGGGTGGTATTGGGTGCACCAAACCAAAGATAATCCGCTCACAGGCTCATTCTGAATCATTCCTCTAAGTCAGAGCTCTTATAGACCACTTACCAAATTTTGTGGTTGTAAATTTCTCATCACTGCTTTTTGATATTCCGGTCAGAGCCCTGGCATCGACATTGACGGTGTACTGGGTGTCTGGACTCAGATCTTTTAAAGAGACGTTCCTCATTTTGCCATCCACAGTAACATCTGGAAGAAACCCATTAAAGAAATGCTATGAATGTTGCGTTATATGAAAGTGTGCAAACTTCGCACAAGTGCGTTGCGTACTCACTGAGATACAGTACATCCTGCGTCTTGTAGTAGTTGACTGTATAGCTTTGAACAGCACCGCTGCATTCCTTCAGTGATTTCGTATTCCAGCTCACAAAGGCTTGTCGGTAGCTAGGTACAACTGTGATAGCAATGCTGTCTGGATCTGTAGGAGCGACATGGGCAACATCAGCTTGGGACAGCATTTTAAAAAGTACTGTTTCAGAATGAGTCAAAAGTTTGGACACACCTTCTAATTTAATGAGTTTTCTTTATATTTACTACTTTCTACATCAGGGGTGTCCAACTCCAGGCCTTGAGAGCCGGTGTCCTGCAGGTTTTGGATGTGTACGTGATCCAACATAGCTGATTTAAAAGCCTATATGACCTCCTCAACATGAAATAGTTCTCCAGAGGCCTGGTAATGAATTAATCATTTGATTCAGGTAGGTTGACCCAAGGTGAGATCTAAAACCTCCAGGACACCGGCCCTCTAGGCCTGGAGTTGCCTACCCCTATACATACTGAATACATCAAATATATGAAGCAAGCATTTATGGAATTATGTAGCAAAGAAAAAAATGATAAATAAATATGTCTTATATTTAAGATTCTTGAAAGTAGCCACCCTTTGCTTTGTTGACAGTGCTGCAAACCCTTGGCTTTCTCTCGATGAGCTACATGTTGTAGTCACCTGAAATGGTTTTCACTTCACAGGTGTGCCTCGTCAGGGTACATTTGTGGAATTTCTTGCTTTCTTAATGAGGTTGGGACCATCAGTTGGTTGGTTACTGCAGTTGTGCAAGAACCAACCAGCTAAGTAAAGAGAAACAAGAAATAGACGTGTCCCCCAAGTGCAGTCGCCTTAAACCATCAAGCGCTACGATGAAAGTGGCTCGCATGAGGACCGCCCAAGGAAAGGAAGACCAAGAGTCACCTCTGCTGCTGAGGATAAATTCATCCGAGTCACCAGCCTCAGAAATCGCAAGTTCACAGCCCCTCAGACTAGAGCCCAGATAAATACCACACAGAGTTCCAGTAGCAGACACATCTCTACATCAAGTGTTCAGCGGAGACTGTATGAATCAGGCCTTTGTGGTCAAATAGCTGCTAAGAAACCACAACTAAGGAAAAGCAACAAGCAAAAGAGATTTGTTTGGGCCAAAAAACACAAGGACATTAGACCAGTGGAAATCTGTGCTTTTATCTAATGAGTCCAAATTTGCGATCTTTGGTTCTACCATGTCTTCATGTGATGCAGAAAAGGTAAACAGATGGTCTCTACATGCATGGTTCCCACCGTGAAACATGGAGGAGGTGTGATGGTGCGGGGGTGCTTTACTAGTGTCACTGTTAGGGATTTATTTTAAATAGAAGGCACACTGAACCAGCATGGCTACCACAGCATCCTGCAGCGACATGCCATCCCATCTAGTTTGCGTTTAGTTGGACCATCATTTAGATTTTCAACAGGACAGTGACACCAAAACACACCTCCAGGCTGTGTAAAGGCTATTTGACCAAGAAGGAGAGTGATGGAGTGCTGCGCCCAATGGCCTGGCCTCCACAGTCACCTGACCTAAACCCAGTCGAGATGGTTTGGGATGAGATGGGCGCAGAGTGAAGGCAAAAGGGCCAACAAGTGCTCGGCATCTCTGAGAACTCCTTCAAGACTGTTGGAGAACCATTTGAGGAGACTACCTCACGAAGCTCATCGAGAAAATGCCAAGAGTGTGTGAAGCAGTAATCAAAACAAAGGTTGGCTAATTTGAAGAATCTAAAATATAAAACATTTTTTTAATCATTTCACATTCTTTTGTTTTCTACTAGTGCTGTCAGCGTTAATCTCGTTAAAATGACGTTAACGCCATAACCGCATTAATGCAAATCTCTGTTAGTGAGTTAACGCGTCTCGCCCCGTGTGAGGGCTGCACGGCGTCAACGCTTCAGCGCAGTTAGCTCGTTAATGCATTTGCGCCGTGCAGCCAGTCGGTTATGGGTTGCAGTTATGGCGTTAACGTCATTTTTAACAACATTAACGCTGACAGCACTATTTTCTCCATAATTCCATATGTGTTTATTCATAGTTTTGTTGCCTTCAGTGAGAACAATGTAAATAGTCATAAAAACAAGGAAAAATCATTAAATGATAAGGTGTGTCCAAACCTTTGCTGGTAGTGTATACATCCAAACATCTGAATTACTTACCTCCAAAACTGGAGCAAACATGAAGGACTTTTGTGCCCTGACCTGTCTTGTCATCAAAGAGGGGCGTTACTGTGATATTATATGGCTTTTTTTCCTGGAGGCCTGTAAGAGAGGGGGAAGACTAGTCTGAAAACTGATGACAGAGAACTAGCAAGTGACTGTTACAGCATACTTGTTTAGCTTTTTAGCCACACAGCTCAACAGTGATTACGTGCATCCCTTAGAGGAGTTTTGTGCTGTTAGTGCCAAATTTGAATTTGTTCTATGCTTTATATGATACCGCCTTTAGCTATGGTAATATTTTAGCTAGAAGCCTATCAAGAGTATAACTAAAGTACCAAAAGCTGTGTAATCTAAACATACCAAAGCTCCAAGTGCACCAAGTGAAGTGGTTCTTATGATCTGTTTATATGATGAAATGCTTCTTGGGATTAGTATCTATTATAATCTAGTATACGTTTCAGATTTAATATGTGTGCAACAATGGATGAGAATGATTTATTTGTTTTAACAGTTATGCTTATAATTAAATAGTTTAGGTCATCTGTTTCCTCATCTGAGGTTTGAAGGCATCCAAAGAGTTATGAGAGAAGATTTGAGAAGCCCTGAGATGACTACAGGGTTAGAAATGTAGAAGAAATAAAAGTGGGGACACTATGAAAGGCACTTGGGTGAGAACTGTGATAAACAAGAAAAAATTAAGTAATAGCTTCACAATAAGCAGCTTCCTAGCATAAGTAAACACAGATGCTATTGAAGCAGACCTACAAAAACTAAATGGAAATGAAGAATACAAATACAGGATCTATTTCGGTGATTGTCCTTGTTTGTTAACCTTTGAAAAATAGTGTCTTTTCTAATACTTAAAAAAAAACAAGAAACAGATTTTACCTGGTCCGTGGAACCAGACCTTCACAGAAACATTGTGAGTAAATCTATTTAGCCTGGCTGTTCCTCTGCTTGCTTAAACACAACTGAGCACAAAGAAACACCGCAAACTGCAACACATCTCAGGACACAGTTTTCAAGAAATAACTGTTTTTCTGTAGAATGTATAATGGATTACAGAGCAGCTTTTAACATCTATCTCACCCAGGCTATGCATAATTTGCTACACCCATGAACCAATGATGCTGGAAGATAAGACACAAATGGATCATGTCTTTGCCAATAAATCGGCATGACTCAGATTCCAGCCACAAGGCTCCCTTGGAATTTATTAAACATCCATCTATCAGCCTGTCATCAATTTATCGTTATCACACTGCTCTCTAACGTACCGCTGAGTGTTACATTCGTGTACTCGCTCTCTTTCCAGTGGTACTGACTTCCATCCTGGGTCCAGTCAATTTTATACCCACTGACTGGCTGCATAGGAGCCATCCAGCTGACCTTAATAACTTTGTCATCAGATAAGGTCTGGATGTTGGTAACTTGAGGAAGGCCTGCCGATTAGATAAAGTGAAAGAAAAAAGAAGCAAATTGCTTGACAACACAGCAAAGCCTTTGTCCATTAAACTGAAGCAATCTGGTACATCAATAATAATTGCCCATTAAAAATGCTCAGTAAAAAGCATTTAAACTTACTCTCTCCAACGGCCGGAACATAAACTGACTTCACCACAAGAACTTCTTTATTCTGGAAGACTGTGAGATTTATTCTGTGTGCATCTTGGTTTACAACAACATCACAAGTTGTGTTGCCACAGAAGGTATAATTCCCTCCAGTCATGTGTTCACTGTCATGAGTTTGTTTTATGGTGTAATCAAATGTGCCTCCACAGTCTTTAGGAATACCCTGTGTGGATAATTTGAAGCTTGTCACATAAAAAAATAGAACATACAGAAATCTGCTGTTTAAAGACACCAATGAGATATTTCCTTACCTTCCACATGACACGGACTTTTCTAAGTCCATTTTCTTCCAGTTCAGACACTTTTCTCCACAGGCGCAGGTTGACATGATTCTCTGTAAAAGGTCAAAATAAGAAAAACTATTTTACGCAGGCAGGAATATTATTATATTTGAAAACTGTCAACGGTTTTGGTCTGAAGCCAAGAAAGGAGAAAGCAGTGTGTCTGTTCACACGTTAAATAATATCCTGGAGCTCATGGTAACCGCTGCAAACAACTACGTGTTTACAGCGAATAATTCAATCATTCATCCACTTTGTGAACTGCCTCTCCAGTTCGGGGTCACGGAGGGAGCTGGAGCCTATCCAAGCTCTCTCGATGTGAGCTGCGGGGTACGTCAAAGACCGCAAGTCCATCGCAGTTCATTATTTTTAGTAATTCTGCTGCAGAAGTTGTAGACTGACCCTCATCTTCGTGTTACATGACATCGGTTCTCTGGAGGTATTTTTTTTTAAACACTACAGTCATATTACACAGCATAAAAGACTAAACTTTTGACTTTGTATTATCACATTCAAGTCCAAACCTGCAACTCAAAATGTTTCAGACTTCATTCCTTTAACATTCCTTGATAATGTTCCCTCTCAGGGCCTCAAACCTAAGGTGGCCCCTAGAGACAAAGCATGTACAAACTCCACAACACTTACAAATTCCAAAGCACAAAACACGTACAAAATCCAAAACACGTACAAAATAAAAAACACGTACAAAATAAAAAACGCGTACAAAATAAAAAACGCGTACAAAATAAAAAACGCGTACAAAATAAAAAACACGTGCAAACTCCAAAACACGTACAAAATACAAAATACAAAACACAGGCAAACTCCAAAACACGTACAAAATACAAAACACATACAAACTCCAAAACACGTACAAAATACAAAACACATGCAAACTCCAAAACACGTACAAAATACAAAACACATGCAAACTCCAAAACACGTACAAAATACAAAACATGCAAACTCCAAAACACGTACAAAATACAAAACATGCAAACTCCAAAACACGTACAAAATACAAAACACATGCAAACTCCAAAACACGTACAAAATACAAAACACATGCAAACTCCAAAACACGTACAAAATACAAAACATGCAAACTCCAAAACACGTACAAAATACAAAACGCATACAAAATACAAAACACAGGCAAACTCCAAAACACAACGGAAGTGTTCCAGGACGCTAGGGGCAGTGTTGAGCTCGATTTGCAAAATAAACGGTTTGTTGCAAACACATGGGCTGTATCCCAATTCAAGGCTGTTGATTTTCTTTACTCATTTCAGAGATCTTGACCCCCCCAATGTTCAGCACAAAGTTACACCCATGCTTACTGTTTAGTTTGGTCATATGTAGTTTTTCCTTGCTCCAGTCACTCCAGATGGCCTTCCCCAAAACACAGCGTACTGAAAAGCCGTAGGTAGTGCAGGAATCCACATTGTTGATCATGATGGACCCATTAGCTTCATCATTTAGTAGACAATATGGTCTTGTATTGTTTCCAGTCTCACTGTGGTCACACTAGGAGAAACAAACATTTCTTCTTAGGAACATCACTTCACTTCTAAAACATACTCAAAGCTTTTACCAACAGTCACTAAATTTATAGGGTGCATGTTTAAAAAGAATCGAGATTTATAAAGGTTTATTTTTTATTTTGTTGAATTGATTATCCAGGGAAAAAAATCCATGCAACAAGGAACTTTTTTGAAGTTGAGGAGTTTTAGATTTCTTTTTAAATAATTTATTACATTAAGTAAAATACTTTTCTTGCCAAATGTCACCACTATTTGCCAGAAGTCATCCTTTAGCTGAATGTTTTTATTTGTTAAAAGTAATGTTTAATCTTATCTAAAGATAATTAATTGTAACTTAATTAAAAGGAATATTATAATATTAGTATTATAATATTTTTTAATTCTTAGAAACATTTCGAAACAAATCGCTGTCAAAATTGAATGCTGAAAATATTTTATAATGAAGTTAAAAATGAATATACTGAGAAATCAATTGCGTCAGTTATGGATACAGCCTAAATATTCAGCTATAGAAATATCACATGCTGCTTATTTATTTTCTATTTGTTTCTTCCAACTAGCACAGTATATCCATTATGTCCCTCATGTATGTATTTTATTTCCCATTCCACAGCTTTATGTCCCTTGGGGAGAAAACTTACAAACATACAGTACAGCTCTAGGTGAAATCCGCGAAGTAGCCGACTTTGTTAATTTTTGGTTTTTTTACAATTATTATAAATGTTTTAAGGCTGTAAAAACCCGTCACTACACACTTTATGCACTTTTCTCAGACAGGCATGAAGATTTTCACACTTTTATCTCTTGTTTAAACACTCTCAAAGTTCAAACCTTCGTAGAAAAATAAGTCCAGTATTATAGAATGAAAACAAAGGAACCCTTGGTTGCCTTTGACGGTGCAAAAACGTTTAGTCAACATTGTTGAGTTTGTTGGGGAGAAAACTTACAAACATACAGTACAGCTCTTCAGAGTCACACTGCCACAGCTCGAAGATTTATGTAAATTTGACTACCTGAACGCATTCTATACTGTGCAGGAGACACAGCACGAGATTGATTGATAATGGTCTACAGCCAATCAGGACGCAGAACACAATGCGCTGCAAAACAGCGAGGCTGCGAAACGTGAACCGCATTATAGTGAGGGACCACTGCATATGATTTTTAGGTGATTACAGGTTATCTAATTTGTGTTTTACCTTCACTACCTGTGCAGCAAATGTGTTTTTATTTCTGCATTCCTCAAATACCGCAGAGATTAGAGGTTTGAGACAAGCCAGCTTTTCCTTACCTCGACAATTTCTCCTCCAGCTAAAACCTGGAAGTGAAACAAGTCCCCAGTTAGCCATGAAGGGTTAAATATTGCAAACATGTTGGCAGAAACAAAAAGAGCTTATATAGTGTCTACATTTTATTTCCCATTCCACAGCTTTATAGCAGTTTATACCATCTGCACTTTTGCATCTGATGACGCAAATACTGTTTATGACTAGATATATAATTTTTTTCTGGACAGAAATCTTTAGCTAAGGCACATATTGGGTACTATTTTAAAACATTATTGCTTAACCAACTAAATTAACTTTCACAAGACTCTAGACAAAACTATTAACATGTGTATTAGAATTTCCTTTATTTATGTATTATTCACATTATTTACTTGGGTTTTAGCAGGTCTCAATGTCTCACACCTTATTCATGCCATTGAACAGCCATGTGATTTTATTTCAGGAAGTTGGGAGGAAGCAGACAAGTCTTTTGTTTTCAACCACTGTATCAGGTAGCAAGGGAGTGTAAACAGCTGTGCACTGCCTTTTGTTTCTGTAGAAGGTATTTAAACCCAGGGCTGTTCTGGGTTCAGGAGAGACTCTGCTGGTCATTTGCCCCGCGATGGCTGCTCCCACCAAGTTTGGGTTTTTTGTTCTTTTTAATTAAAGGATGCCAGCTACGCTCACCGTTTGTCTGCGGGCTTTATTAAGTTAAACTTCCACAACACATGAGATGAAATAAGTACAGCCCAGGATTTAATAGCTTGTAGAACAAACTTTAACAGCAACAAATCGAAGTAGCCATTTTCTGTTTGACTTCATCAGTCTCTCACATGCTTCTCACATTGCTTCATTGAGGTTTGTGGGAATTTGTCTCGTAATGTCCCGCCGCAGCATTTCAGTCAGATGGACTGGACATTGAATGGGTCATTGCAACAGCTTTATTAATTTCTTTTTCAGTGAAATTCAGCCATTCTTGTGTAGCTCTGCTGCTGTCCTTGGGATCACTGTCCGGTTGCACATGCCCGGTTCCAGCAAAGCTTGAACTATCAGATATACTCGTCCCATCTGACTCTAGAATACTTGCAGAGGAGTTCATAGTTGACTCAATGACTACAAGGGGCCCAGGTCCTGTGACAGCTGCTATGAGCTGTTTGTGCTGATATGTTGTGTTTGGTGGTCGTGTGCATTATGGCCAAACATTTCTGTGCTGCTATGTTCCTTTTAGAGAGAAGAGGCTTTCTCTTGGCATCCCTTCCAAACAAGTCTTACTTGTTCAGTCGTTTTCTAATTTTGCTGTCATTAAGTTTAAAATTTCACATGCTAACTGACTCCTGAAGAGTCCTTTCAAAGTTTGACCTGGAGGCGAATTTACTTGGAAATTAATTCCTAGAAAGACTGTCTGATTATGTTAGTGCTAGTTACACTTGCTCATCAGTTAATCTAGTGCATTTGCATAGCAGCATCAAGCTGCTGCTTACTCTCTTAATTCCAGTGGGAAAATTGTTTTTTGACATGACTGTAGATCGAGATGACACATTTTTTGGGACTTCCTTTTTATTTTGTCTTCCTGGAAATCTGTTTATGTAACTTGCTGTTTAACGTATGAAAATGACATAACTTGTGGTCATCGTCATTGAAACTGTTGTGTTTCATTCAGCATTTTTATGGCAGTGTCGTAACTAATTCTTGTTATTGTTTCAAAGTGAGCAGCTGTGCATGTAATGAAAGAGCAACGTACTTTCCTGCATTTGACTTCACAGCGACCCGGCTCTAACGGAGAAAGTCGTCGCCATTTAACTGAGAGCGAACCTGCAGAGTCAGCCACCTCTAGGTCCTTTGGGGGAAGACTTTTACCTGAGTAGCAGACATTTCAACATCATCAAAAACATTCATAAATATAGTTATATGCAATGTAATCCATGTCACTTACTTATGTCATGTAGCGCAAATGTACGAGGCTCAGAGGAAACATTCCAGTGATGAGTTGTGGCTTTCACGGTAACAGTGATGTTGTCATCTCGAAGTGTGAATAGTTCTGTGAGTGTGCATGTTGTTTTCTTTGAGTGGCATTGTAAAATTTCCTTTTGTTTATAAAAAACACTGAAGGAAAGAAAAATCTATTAAATAATTTAAGAAGCATTAAAACAAAGGGAAAAAAAATCTACATTAGTTGTTATACACAAGAGAAAGAAAATACAAAACTTACCTCTCTACGGCATAGTTCACTGGGGGATTCATGTGATGCTCCCATGTGCATGTGAGGCTGTCTAAGCCACCGCTTTCCTCTTGATTAAGCTTATAATGGACACATGAAATATTTCTGGGTTTTGCTGCTGAAGAGAAATTAAGTTATTAATGTCCTACATTTCCCTTTAATGCAGGAATGCTCAACTATATTTATGTTGGTAATGGAAGAAAATGACTTCTTACAGTACGTTTCTATAATGGTGCCTCCAATGACTTGCTGAGTATCTGCAGTATAGCACTGCAATGTCGCACGAGGGTGAGTGAAATTTCTGAGTGACAAGACTGTGTGTGTGCGGTTCAACATGCTGGACAGGCTATCATCAATGCGATCGTTGTTCAGTTTCCAGTAGATTTTGCTCGTGCCATCGCACGCGCTCTGACATGTTATCGTGATGTTCTCTCCCGCTTTGATGTATAGATCTTTAGGGTAAACACTGCAGGTGTTGCTGTTGGGGCCTGGAGGAAATGATCATTTTAATTAAGGTAATTGAAAAAACTCTTTTGTCTCTGTAGCAAAAACTGAAGCCGGCAGATGGATTGCTTAGGTTATCAGATGCATAGAAACAGGGAAAACAGCTGGCTCACAGAAAGCACTAAAGCATAGGAAAAAAGCGCTTGCATGAATGGGTGTCTTGGTCTCGTCCGTGCCCACTCCGGGTCAGGGACCAGACCCTGCCCCAAGTGGAGGAGTTTAAGTATCTCGGGGTCTTGTTCACGAGTGATGGGAGAAGGGAGCGGGAGATCGATAGACAGATTGGTGCAGCGGCTGCAGTGATGTGGACGCTGCACCGGTCTGTTGTGATGAAGAGAGAGCTGAGTGTAAAAGCGAAGCTCTCAATTTACCGGTTGATCTACGTCCCTACCCTCACCTATGGTCACGAGCTGTAGGTAGTGACCAAAAGAACGAGATTGCGAATACAAGCGGTGGAAATGGGTTTCCTCCGAAGGGTGGCTGGCCTCTCCCTTAGAGATAGGGTGAGAAGTTCGGCCATTCGAGAGGGGCTCAGAGTAGAGCCGCTGCTCCTCCACATCGAAAGGAACCAGTTGAGGTGTTTCGGGCATCTGACAAGGATGCCTCCTGGGCACCTCCTGGGTGATGTGTTCCAGGCATGTCCCACTGGGAGGAGACCCCCGGGGCAGACCCAGGACACGCTGGAGAGATTATATCTCTCGGCTGGCCTGGGAACGCCTTGGTGTTCCTCCGGGTAAGCTGGAGGAGGTGGCTGGGGAGAGGGAGGTCTGGGCTTCTCTGCTTGGGCTGCTGGCCCCACGACCCGGCCCCGGATAAGCGGAAGAAAATGGATGGATGGATGAATGGGTGTGAACGGGTGACTGAGGCATGTTGTAGAGTGCTCAGGTAGAGTAGAAAAAAGATCTATAAGGACCACTTCATTTTATTCTTTTTATTTCCTCCAGCACTCAACTTCTAAATTCTTCTTCTCTGATTATGTCTCATTGAGTCCATGTGTCTTGGTTTTATCTAACTCATCATCTTTTCTTACCCCTTTCCTCACCTGTGTCCCCGTGTCTGTCTGGTCTCTCAGTGTTTGCTCACCTTTCTGTCATTGTGTCAAGCCTGCGCATTTGTGCTTTGTTTTTTCCTGTTTTATTTTGGTGTCTGTTCTTACTTGTATCTTATTTGTATTTCTATTTCCTTTTGTCAGTTGTAATGAGCCCCAGCTGTGATCCCACCTGTTTCCCTTCCCTTCATTATTCTGTGTGAATATATATTGTCTCAGTTCTTCCTCTTGGCTGTGTCCTTGCTTCTTGTTGATTTTCCCTCTTTAAAGAGTGTATTTCTTATTTTTTAACCTGCATTATTTTGTGGTTAGTTGAAGTTCAGCAATAAAGCTGCTTGTTAGTTTTAACCCTTGTTTCTGAGTGCTACATTTTGGTCTGACTCCTTACTGCAACAATACCAGCCTCGACTGTTTGTTCACTTTTTTTGTATTTAGCCCACACTTCCTCTTGTACAGAGGGTTTTTTTTACACTTGGGTTGGGTCATAGTCTGCTACTCTGAGAATACGAAGTTCTTCTTACCCAGCTTCCTTTCTTTTTCTTGAACCAATTCTCATTTCTTCATATTTTTGCTTCCAGGAAATCAGACTTTCTTGTCATTTTTCTTTAAAAAAAAAAAGGAATAGTTCTCTAGGTTTTTGGAAAGTCTTAAAAACACAGTCTGACAGGCATAAAATAGGATTTTGCATCAACCAGTTGGTTCCCAAAGAGCGAATTAGTCGAAACCTCTGCATATGTCAGCATAGTGTGCAGTGTGTCCTTAAAAGTAACTGAGGAAAAAAGAAGAAGTGGCAAGCAGTAAAAAAGATACTCTGCAGCACATGATCACATGAACGTGTCCTCAAGAAAGAGGAAAAAAGTTAACAAAAACCTGAAAAATAACCTGAGATGTGAACCCAAACACAGAAAAGTTCCACTAAATTTTGATCCACCATGAAGTATCATCTGGAAAGCACCTGACTGGAAATGGCTTCATTATTTAACCTGACAATAATCCCAAATACACCAATGCAGTGAAAGCATACCAGGATATAAAAAACACACAATGTAGCACTATCATTCATGGATCTGCCTCAACTTTATCGAGCAGTGTGGGATCATCTTGACACAGAACAGAACAAAAAGGCAGCCGACATCCAAAGGAGAGCTTTGAATGTTCTTCAAGGAGCCTGGAGAATTATTCCTAAAAGTTTGGGCTGTGCTGAAAAATAAAGGTGGTCATACCAAATATTGACTTTTAAGCTTGTTATTTCCCCATTTTCTCAAGAAAATATAAATAAATGAGGAGTGGCTTGAGACTTTTTGCTCACCTAACTGTAATCTAATCCCACTTCTTAGTCCAACACAATTTTAAATCAGCAGAAAAATCTGTGCAAACTGGAGACTGAATGTGATACAAGAGAAAGTTTTGTTAATTAGGCTTTGCATCTTATGCAAAGATTTAAATGTAATAAAGTCACGATCACTAAAAGTGTTAAAACATTAATCTATAGCATTCGAAATGCAAAAATAACCAGTGTAACATCCAGAATAATGCAAAGCTATCAAGAAAAATCTTTTTCTTATTCTTGCTGTTCTTGCACTGTTTGCTGCAACGTAGAAGTTTCGCAACTGAGATGAATGAGTCAATCAAGTATGTCAGCAGCCTAAAATGAATACGATATGATACACAAGACTTTCTTTGATGACTCGTTCTGTAATTTCATCAAAGCTACACCATAACACCGTCCATGCCCAGGTTAGTTTTCTTACCTGGAAAAACTCATCATGCTTATTCCATCCTTTAATGTGATGACTTTATAGCTTGCTCACAACTTTACTTAATTTGGCATGCTTGTGCAAGTTTTAGCTGTAACAGGTTCGTTCCATGTAACATTTAAAGCTTATTTTTTGATGACCAGAAGTTTCCATTTTAGACAGCCAGCGTTGAATCAGGTAGTTTTTGTTTTGTTTTTGTTTTTTTAATGAGTCTTAACTGTGATCATCCTGAAAAGCTCGATCATCAATCAGCAGGATGGACATATCTTCAGTATTTTAAACAGTTTTTACTGCCATGTCTGTGTTAACTGGAGGCATTCTGATGAGTTACAGCAGGAAAATCCCAGGTGCTAGCTACAGTAAGACAAGCAGCATAGCAGGCCAGTAATGCCATAACCCTGGAAACAATAACACTTAATTGAAATGCAATAGCTTACGCTTTGAAAACCTACCCATGATCCACTTCTCAACAGACGTTTTTGAAAAATGAATTTTTGCTTGTTTTTGTGTAGATTAAGCCTTACATCCTTAGAGAAGCTTATAGTTATTTTAAAAAAAAAAGATTATTGTTTGGGCACTGAGAGTAGAGAATAGACAGAGTCTGGGGTGGTCCAAGGCCCAATCACAATCAGTGACTTGAATAATGTAAATCTAGAAGCCTGTGAACCTTTATTTAGATCAGAAAGCAGTTTAGTCAGATTCCCACAATGTCTCATTTCAAGTTCCTACGCCTGATCCTCATCCTTGCATCTGTAACATACTGCAGAATGCCTCAGGGGGGATTCATGGAAAGTATGCTATCAATTCACAATACTTTCTGTTAGTGCTCACTAACAGTTTCAGGTTTAAAGCTTATTATGTGAAGCAGCCACAGAAAGATTTCAGTTCACATTAACGGTACATGAGCTCTTTGAGATTCATTATTACAAATAATAGCATCGTGACGATCTGACACGACCCTGAGTCTGCTATGTAAACAAGATGACATGCTCCAAACAGCATCAACTCTTACACCGTCATCAATTAAAAAGAAAAATTTCTGAGAAATTTCTGTGAAAACTACGATCGCTGGTGCTCTGACTCACATTTAGTGACTGAACAATAACAAACTAAATCTTCAAAATTCCTCTGAACAGGTGTGATGTCTGAAACGTGTATTGCACTGCATTTGGTTTGAATCAAGCTGCTTTTCTCATGCTTAGCACCATATGTACCCTGTTCCCTGACTTCCAAGAGGTCAGTGCCCCCTGTGGTGGCATGACAGAGACACGACCTTAACATTACTTACTGTACAATATAAAGCGCCTTGAGGCGACTGCTGTTGTGATTTGGCGCTATATAAATAAAATTGAATTGAATCGAATTGAAACATTAACAAATAATTTCATAGTTTTATAAAACCGGTGAAGAATATTATGCCAGAGTTAATACATATTTTACCTTTGATTCATGGTGTTTGAGTCCCATGAATCAATGAGACTACCGGAGGTCTCCCTGGCCCTTTGGAGGTACCTCACCCTCAAGTTGGGAAAACATGTATAAAGACTTGTTAATAATGTAGTTTGTAATGTAGTTTGGATAGTTTAGATTATTTAGCACATTTCTCCTGATAAAACTGTTACACTGAAGAAGGATGGTCTAGTTTTACAATATTTAATTGTTGTGTTGTTACTTTAACTTATCTAAAAAGGACAATGCGATCATCTGTTATAAAGAAAAGCAACAGACCATTAGAGGAGTTCCCAGAATAGGTGTAACCTTGTACAAGTTAGAAAGGAAAAGCACTGTAACTTTTCAATCTGATTAGATTTGTTATTGCATAAGTTGTTGTTTTTTTTCTCTTCTAGTCCTCATGGAAAATATTTAGACAAGCAGGGACACTTCCATGTAGAATATTTGTTGATTTTCAGTAATCGGAGAAGGATTGTCAGACATTTCATCAGGTTCTGT
Source organism: Rhamphochromis sp. 'chilingali' (assembly GCF_963969265.1). Lineage (NCBI taxonomy): Eukaryota > Metazoa > Chordata > Actinopteri > Cichliformes > Cichlidae > Rhamphochromis > Rhamphochromis sp. 'chilingali'. The sequence goes on along the minus strand of NC_137932.1, from coordinate 15,897,819 downwards.
TCACTTTGGTTAAAAAATGAGGTGTTTTATTAAATCAATGGAGCCACATATGGTTACCACCTATCCGGATCTTTGCTTTTAGAAGAAAAACGAGTCATTCTTAGTAATGCATACTTAAACAGAAATAACACCATTCAAAGCAAAACTCTGATACAGTTAAAAAGTTTAGGATTCTGATCTTATTTCAGATCATAATTATTTAAAATGCTGGAGGTTATTATTCTTTCAAAGTGAGAATATTTGTAGGTAAATTTGGGTCTAAGCACACATGCAAGAGTAGCTACCCTTCATTACTGAAAGTAGAACAAAAAATGGGCATTTCCCATAAAGCCCAGAACTGAGTTTTATTGCTCAGCATATCTGGAAACCCCTTTAATACTTATTTTGTTTTCCAACTATGCGACGCATAAAATGCTAAAATTGACTTACCAGCACGAATGGATGAGATTCCAGCCAGGATAAATACAAGTTGGAAAGTGTACATCTTTTTATCCTGTAATCAGACCTCAGACAAATCCGCTGTTCAAATGCATTTAGAGCTGACAGATATTCCGCTGAGCAACACAGAAGCACTCCAACGGCTTCAACCGAGGCTGTTATGATAGACGGCACCCGACCCTCCGCCACATTTTCCTAACTAACGCTTTATTTCAGCCATCATGTAACAGGAACTGAAGCAAACCCTGAACTGAACAGGAGGTATTACCCAACTGGAAAGACAGAGAGAAAAAGAGGAAGTGAAGTAACTCCTCAACCGCCTTCAAACTTTGATTATTTCAGTCTGTTATTATCTCGGCGACGTGAAAGGGAGCTCATTTAAATACCTCCCCGCTCCGGAGACTCGCGAACCACACGTGACTGCCGGTAAATCAGTTCGTATAATCTGGCGCACAGCCAATAGCAGCAGAGCACTTTATGACCTGGACATCAGCAACATTCTCAAACACAGAGTTAATTGAGTTTTTTTTCTCTCTCATTAGTTTTTATTGAGTTTTGTTTCAGTTTCCAGGCTTGTGTCTGTCGGGCAGACTGTGGTGTTTAAAGGACGCTCAGTTGGTACTAAGGGCTCCAAAATGCTCCAAGAAAATATCCCCCACACCATTACACGACCACCAGCAGCCTGAACCACTGATCGAGCCAGGATCGATCCAGGATTTCATGTCACGTTATATCCTGAATGTTGTAGTAGAAATTGACGCAGGCAGACAGATCGCTCTCGTACACTGGGGCCTCTGGATGTCTGGGGCCTGGATCTTCTCCATGCATGCTTCATGCTCTGGGAGACAGGGCTATGGCTCCCCACACCCTCTAGCAGATCATTACATGGAGAAACCTTTTCAATACAAGCGCGCTCATCCACAAAGGTGTGCACACAGGCGCACACACGGGTGTTCACTGTTCATAGACACAAACCACACCTTTCTTGGCTGCTACCTTAAAGCACATTGTGCGCTGTCGGTCCTGTGTGCTGGACAACAACATTCATCATTTAGTATTTACTGTTATTTATACTTAGCTGGATTAATGCAATGGCGTTGTGTTTATTATGCTGCTCTCTCTCTCTCTTTTTTTTTTGCTTGTTTTCTCTTATTTTTCTTATTTCGGTCAGAGGGCCCGGTGGTGCCAGTGTCCGGCAGCCTCGCCTCTGTCAGTGCGCCCCAGGGTGGCTGTGGCTACAATGTAGCTTGCCATCACCAGTGTGTGAATGTGTGTGTGAATGGGTGGATGACTGGTTGTGTAAAGCGCTTTGGGGTCCATAGGGACTAAATAAATTCATGATCGTTTTAATAGGTTCACAAGATGAAGAGGGGGAGTACACCTTAGACAGAATGCAAGTCTACCACAGGCCTAATACAGGAAGTCACACAACCATTCACAAGTATTGCTAATTTAGAATCACAGTTTAAACTAACAGGCAGGTCTGGGTTCTTGCTAAGATGAGTATATACTAACAACTACTACACAGTGTGCACCACTGCATGTGAAAATACCAAATCTGAAACATCAAAGAGCTTAAGTGTGGACAGACTGACATCGACATTCTGAACAAAGACCTTCTATAATCTGTAATGTCTCCAACATATCTTAAGCCTCAGTTAAACATGTTATTTGAAATGATAAAAGTACCTCAAATATTCAAGAGTGACATGTAGGCAATGTTGCCTGCTCCCTGAGTTTTATGGGTAATAGACTGAAAAATGTTGTTTTTAGGCCTCACGTGTCACTCTGTTCATCCTTACACTCCTGAAATATGCTGGTTAGATTACCATGAACCATGTTGATAGTATTTGCAGAACTGCCCTGCAAACAAATACATTTCTGATGCTGTTGCCACATCAAGGGACACCAAGTGGTGACACTGTGACAACATTGCTCTGTGGCTGCAAAAACACCAGACTACACATAGACTTTTCTGCAGTCACACTATGTAATACGCATTTGTTTTTTAAACTAACATGTATCATATCAAAGTTGGGGTAATTTTCTTTTAATATAACTTTATCAACAATACTTTTGTTAGAACATGAATGTAATTTATTCCCAACATTGACAGAGGCAGCCACTTTTATGTTAATGTTAAATGACTTGAAACTTTAAGTAGACCCAAGAGACAATAGTGTCATGGTCCTGGGCCATGTTGGCCCAGTATTCTTAGTTTCATGTATTTTTGTATTTTGTTCCTTATTTAGGCCATGCTTCCTGGGTTGCCCTGTTATGATGTTCCCTAAGTGTTTTCCCCTTGTGACTCTTACCCCTTGTGCACCCCTCTGTGTATTTGTGAGCCCTCGTCTCTCCTTGTGTTTTATTCCATGTTTTCCCCAGCCTGTTATGTCTGTGTTCTCCCCGTGCTCTCTCCTCCTGTCTGAACCTCTGTACTTCCTGTTTTACTTTGCCCGTCTCCCGTCAGTGTTGCGTTCACTCCTGCCGTGTCTTGTTATGATTATCAGTGTCACCTGTGTTCCCCGTGTGCTCCCACTTCCCTCGCTAACCCTCTGTGTATTTATGTCTGCGTCTCCCTCAGTTCTGTGTTGCGTTCTCCCTCATGACTGTGTGCCCCTCCGTGTGGTTCCTCGTAAGTCCGTTCCTTAGTACTTCCCAGTTTAGTTTCATGTTATTTTGTATCGCTGTTATCTTTTGTCAGCAATAAAGCTGTATTTTGAGTTCAGTCCTGTTTTCCCGTGAGTTTGCGTTTGGGTCCTATTTCCTGCCTGCCACACAGCCAGATCATGACAAATAGAGGATGTTGTCACTACGTTCCTCAACTAAATTTTGTTTGTTGTGTCAGTCGATAAACTGAATCAGTTTTAGTGACTTCATGAGTTTTTAGTGACTATAGTATTTTGGATATTCTCAGGGAGCATTTAGGGCTTTTTAGGACTTGAGTTTCAAATTGGATATTACACAAGAAAATGTTCTTGTTCAAACCTTCCAGGCAGCTGAGACTTTTCGCTGTGTTGTTTGTTTTCCATGTACTTATGATTCTCTTCAGGTATTCTTGCTTCCTCCCAATGACATACGTGTAAATTCGTGATTCTAGATTGGCCATAGGATGTACATTCCTTGTCTGTCTCCCTGTGTCAGCGCTGTGAGAGACTGGAGACCTGTCCAGGGTGCTACAAGTGATCTGGGATCAGCTCCAGGTCCTTTGTGATTTGTCATTTTAAGAATGCTTTGATAAAAGTTAAACTTACATAACACTCTGGGGACATAAAAACCCCCTGCTATCTATAATATTTTAAGTTAATATGGTAAAGGAATATTATGAAATGTGTTTAGATTACTTTAAGTGTGAGTTGTGAGATGAAAACGACAAACGTTGGAGGCTTGGAGGGAAAAGTGTAGTTTCTAAACGAGCGAATGAACAAACAGCTAATTTATTTTGTCTAGGACTACTAATGCACACTGTGAGTCATGTCTTTTAAGCAAGGGCAACAATTAGTCGGGTTGTTACGAAACATTTATTTCAAAAGAAAAGGTGAACAGATCACAAATAACAGGATGGTTTACCTGTGAGCAGTTGTTAAAAACACATTACAGAACTCAGCACTGTGAAACTCAGGGGCTTTTGTTTCAGACGCAGCCAGAAAGAGTGAAGCAATTGCCCCAAGTGTAATAGAAGAATAAAGAGAGGACAGATTTCTTGAGTTTAAATGATTCAATTTTTTTGGCCTTCAGCCGTTTGGACCATTACACTGAAGGTCACAAAAGCTGAATCATTTTGTCTGACAAAACTGCTCTTCTTATTATGGAGTACTAGAAAAAGCGTAAGCATTTTCTTAACATGTTACTGCTAAAATTTATATGCACATATGTTACAGTATGCAGTAAGTCCACCAATCAGAAATGATAAGTTACTCCGGCTATAACCGACAACCTCAACCGGTTACATGACAAATTCATTCCAAGAATCAAACCTCTTATAGGAGAAAAATGACACACAAAATACCTATTAACAGGTACAGTTATTGCTCACTGTGCTATGAGATAATCTACAGGAAAAAGTGAATAATCAACTGTGGTGTCATTTCCTCTATTACCGCAACTGCTATAAAGGAAGCGAGTCCTTTTGTATAACAGAATATGATCGATACATGGATGGATTATGAGTCAGCACCTCAACAAACAAATCAAAGCCCCAGGAGGATTATTTGTTATTGTCTGTTCCTGTTTGAGGTTATTTAGACTCTTCTTTTATGTCTTCAGACCAACAAGAAATATTTTTCAACAAGAAATATGAAGCTCGAGCTCTCTTATCAGTCACTTTTTCTTGTTTTGCGCTCATATAGTTCCATCTAATGGTCGAAACATATTTCGCTGAAAATTTAATCCATCCATTTTTTTATGCTTAACCGATTCAAGGTAGGGAGGAGCTCATTCCAACTGTCAAAGGGCAAGAAAATTTAATTATAACAAGTAAAACTGAGGGGAAAAAAATAATTATGACATTCTTTACTGACAGGTTCAATGAAAAACACATTAACATTCCCAATAGCCATCACTTAAAAATGTTAGTTCGGTAGTCAGTCATTTCCCACTCCACTGAATATTAATGATACATGCAATTTCTAGGCAAAACAGTTTACTTTTATTTTCTGACCTTGCTGTCTGTCATTTGTGGAAAATGTGTGTGTTGACGTCAACTATGCAACACTTTGTTTTTCTGTAATTGTCCTTACAGAGCAGTTTGTCGGCACAGCAGCATTATAAATTGTGTTTAATGAGCCAGAGCAAAAATGTAGAGCTCCAAAGAGAAAACAGAGTAGGAAGCAGGATAAATGTACCAACCATGACTTTGGCTTTGAGCTGTGCAGGGCCCAAAAGATGAAGTTCTGTGTGAGTAGTGTGTGTTTTTGTAAAGGATTGAAACATTGTTACCACTTATATACTGAAAATCTGCACTCATACTCTAATGTGTATTTGTGTTATATTAAGAAGCTGGTCAACTGGTAGAGTATGCTTGCTTGGTACGGTTTCAGTGAACGAAGTTATTTTGTAAGATTTTTAAATGGCTTCTGAGGCGTTATCTCTCTGTTTCTTGGACAGTTTCTGGAGGGATGACTGGCAGGCAGGCAAGATTCTGAAACAGCTGTTAGTGTAGCAGTGCAGGGACAGAGTTTGACGGGTCTCAGGTACGTTTTGCTGGCAGTATTCATGAATCTCCTCAGGAGAGTCTGGATCCAGGAAGAAAGGCTCAGAAAGTCGTTTTCAAACTGCAGACTGCAGACGGATAGACGGAGTTACTGTCCAGGAAAGGAGACTCTGACAAGGGAGGCCAGCAACAAACTCTGGCCCACAACCTTCTACCTGCGACTTAAAGATATAGGTTTCTCAAACAGAAAGAGAGAGAAAGGAAAGAATGAAGAAAAAACCTCCAGCCTGTCAGTATCATTATAGAAGTTTGTATTTGTACAAAATGGCCTGGGCACCCACACCAACTACAGGCCAACACAGAGCCAGTGCACAAAAAAGGGGCTTTCCTAAGGAGGCTGAGATCCTTCCATGCGTGCAGCAAAATTATGGAGATGTTTTGTCACTCTGCTGTGGCAAGGACAGTGGTCTTCTTGGGGTGCAGCATTGGAGCTGGTGACACTAAGAAACTGAATAAACAGAGCAGGAGATCTGAATCTTAAATTGTAATTGGCTGCAAACTGGACCCACCCATCAAAGCTGCGGTGGAGAGGAAGTAGCATCAGTCATCAGTTATCCATCACGGACAATCCTGACCACCACTGCACCTCTTACTGAACAGGCCCGGGTGGAAAATGTTTCTTTCCACCTCCACTAAGACATAAGTTGAAAATCTTTTACACCACATATGATCACCTACTATAATACAACATATATGTGAGGTGGAGAGTCATCTGCCAGATATGTTATTTTTGTATTACTTGTTATTTCATAATCATTTCAACTGCTGGAACAAATACTACTACTACTACTAATAATAATAATAATAATGGGAATATGGGAAAAATAAAATAGGTCTCATCTCGTCTGTGTAGATTTTTTGGCTTTTCATATAGCTCCATCTAGTGGCTGATACAGATATCGCGGTAAATGACATTACGAAAAACAAAAAGGTAAAGTATTATTTCTGACCTCTATAAGCTCAATTAAAAAGTAGTAGCCGATAGAAAACATCCTTAGAAAAAACTTTATATTTGTTTCGGTGAAAACAAACTGGTGTACAGTTTAGTTTAGCATATCGTGATTATATTGTTCCGTTACGAAAATAACCCGGAAGATATTTTATGGGACAGTTTGAAGTCGCTAATGTTGCTAACTTGGTTAGCGTGTGAACGGTTTCAGCCTACTCAATACGTTCAGTCGTGTGCTTGCTTTAAAAATACACGTGTGTGTGTGTGTGTGTGTGTGTGTGTGTGTATATATATATATATATATATATACACACACACACACACACACGTGTGTATATATATATATATATATATATATATATATATATATATATATATATATATATATATATATATATATATATATATATAATGTGTTGTTGGCTGACAGGCTGTGAAATCTTAGACTATAATCATTTCCGGGGTCATCTTTTACTGTCGATACATAACAGTTTCTCTCAGCGACTTGTCACCCGTCACAGCTTTTATGTCCGCTCCTCTGCTAATTGCCGCTGTTGTTGGCGGTGGGGTCCTGCTTCTTATGCGGCGTTTATTCCCCCGTCAGAAAGCCGTTAAGTTGCTCCGTTATTCAGGAGAAAATATGCGAGGCAAGACAGTCATCGTGACCGGGGCAAACAGCGGGATAGGGAAGGCCCTGGCCGGGGAGCTTTTGAAGCTCCGCGCCCGGGTCATTATGGCTTGCCGGGACCCGCGGAGCGCCGAGGAGGCAGCACAGGACATCAAGAAGCAAGCGGGACCAGAAAACGGGGAGGTGGTCATCAAACACCTGGACCTGGCTTCTCTTAGATCAGTCCGAAATTTCTGTGAGGAGGTGACTCAGGTAAATGAGAACCCAAACAAAGCAAGAGAGTAGATGTTTGTAGTTTATTTACCAGCTGTGGTGCACTTTGTTATTGAGCCCAACTCAGCAGAAAAAAACAGAGCATTGTTCCAGGGGGACTGTCCTTGGTGCTGAAATTAAGTATTGGACCCCAAACCCATATTTGTTACAGATGCAAATAAACTATTGTCCAACAGGGGCCAGTCTAGAAGTGTTGGTCTCCTGGCAGATGTTAAGAGTTAATATCCTATTATATTGTAAGCTTCAGCAAAGACGATACTGTTTAACTGTAGCAGTGATCCTTGAAAGGCTTCAAGTATTTTGTTTATGTGGTCCGATATCACAGATTTTCATCAGGTGGCTTTTCATTTCATACAACAAACAATACTCTGTGTGCTTAGACTATTGAGTCACAAATGAGAGTAAACACAGGAGGAGCCAAAAGCTTCCTATACATTGATTACTGTGCAAAATTTTGATCCACCACTCATTTTCTTATATTATGCCTCCAATGAGCCAGACATTTTTAAAGTGGTCTTGATAATTCTCCTGGCTTTCTGAAGGTCTTTGAAAGTCTTTCCTTAGAGATTTGCCTTTTCACTCATTTTCAGTTCACTCTTTGTATCTGATCATTTTCAGAGCATTCATTCTAGCATAAAAAAAGCACCTAACTCAAGAGATGAACCAGTGTTATTGCTACACATAATGGCACATACTGTCAGTCTTTCATAACAAAATGTAAAATTTCTTCTCATTTTTAAAGTTGAATATACAACAATGCCAAAGATAACACAGTTTGACAGGCATAAAATAATATTATTGTACCAACAAGGTGATTGCCAAAGAGCTGTCTGTTGAAAACTTGGCATATCTCAGCAGTGTGTCCTTAAGAAATTTGAGGGAGCTGGACAAGTGGCGGGGAAAAGCGGTGGGCCCAAAAAACTGTCTACAGCAGATAAAATAATGTACTTAAGAAATAGGAGAAAAAATCCAGGAAAGAACTGACACACTGCCAGTGCAGACTGGCCTCCCCAAATTTCAGACCTCAACATTATTGCAAAGAACAGAACAAAAGGCAGCAAGCATCCAAAGAAGAGCTTCGAATGTGCATCAAGAATCCTGGTGAACTATTCCTGAAGACTACCTAAAGAAATGAGAAGAAAGCTAGCCTAAGAGAGCTCAGGCTGTGTTTAAGAATGAAGGTGGTCATACCAAATATTGACTTTCAAGCTTTTTAGGATTGTGAAAACTCAGTTTTTGCTCTATAAAACAGTGTTTTTCTATATGTTATACACATTTTTCAATAAATCTCTTCACCAGAGCAAACTTTTAAGAAATAAAGGGTGGCTTGACACTTTTGCACAGTACTGTAATAGACACTCAAGATGGTAAATTCACAATGCTGTATTAGTTTGATGAAGAAAAATTGTAACCACAGGCTATTATAGCATACCATTCCATAATTAATATAATTAAATGATAAAGACATACAATCTAATACAATTTAGTATAGCCTCCGCTATTAGAAAGTTTTATCGTTTCTATTTTTTTCTGTAATTTAAAAGTTCATATTAAACTATGTTTCTTACAGAAGTTATAATTAAAGTTACGGATTAACTGTATTGTTATATAACACACTGAGATGCTTTGGGGCTTTATTTTTGTCCTTCCTTCTAGCATTCAGGTATAATGTCTTTATAAGTACACATCATAGTTTAAGTCAAAGAGGTTTAGGTGTAAAACATTACTTATATATTTAGGAATTTGGCAGATACCTCGTATAACCACTGGGTGTCTCAGGGAGATCTCTGCAACCCAGAATGTGCTGTACTTTAAGTTTTATTAAAATAGGTATTATATTAATTAACTTAAGCCTTTATTTACCACAGGCCTGCCGGTGGGCCCATTTCACAAGCATTCTTAACCATGACCATAACTCAGTTAACATTTGAGTTCGTGAAAAAATTCAGATGGTTTCTGAAAAATCTGAATTATTTTCTTTTTCATTTTGCAGCTGAAATTACAAATTAGGTCATTTAGCCTGTAGAAGTCGTACTCAACAAAGGGATGAAAAGTTTTTGGCTTTTCCCTTAAGAAGAATCACTAAGATTGTAATAAAAATATTTTGTAATGCTTTCTTTTTTGGAGTATGGGGTTATTTATTCAAGCATAAATTGCATTTGTGTTTCTCAAGTGAGTGAAAATTGTCAGAAAAATGCATACTTTTTGTTAAATAAGATAATACAGACTGATTGCCTTCATTATACTCAGACCAGCCCTGCTCATGTGCATTGTCACACCATAACCCCATTCTAAGTGAAGAAAAAACTTATTTAAGTTGTTTGGTTAAAATTTGATCTTTTGTTATGCATATGGACAATTAATGCCTCTGGATGCTGGAGAAGCTGTAATAAAACCTTAATTGGAGTCTTAAATGTTTCAAATGTATCTTTGTTGTCAGGAGGAATCCCAGGTTGATGTGCTCATCAACAACGCCGGTATTTACCAGTGTCCCTACACAAAGACAGACGAAGGTTTTGAGATGCAGCTCGGTGTGAATCACTTGGGTCACTTCCTCCTCACTCACCTGCTGCTGGACCTCCTGAAGGCTTCGGCCCCTAGCCGCATCGTGGTGGTTTCCTCTAAACTTTACAAATATGGCCACATCAACTTCGATGACCTGAACAGTGAAAATAACTACAATAAGGCCTTCTGCTACAGTCAGAGCAAACTGGCCAACCTTCTGTTCACGCTGGAGCTGGCCCATCGCCTCGAGGGGACGGGGGTCACAGTCAATGCTCTCACCCCGGGGATCGTGAGGACCAGGTTAGGCAGACACATCCAAATCCCCCTCCTGGCAAAGCCGCTGTTCTACCTTGCCTCATTGGTCTTTTTCAAGAGTCCATTGGAGGGGGCCCAGACTCCTCTCTATCTGGCCTGCTCCCCAGAGGTGGAAGGAGTGTCGGGGAAGTGCTTTGCTAACTGCGAGGAGGAGGAGCTGTTACCCAAAGCTACAGATGAGGAGGCAGCCAAGAAACTGTGGGACATAAGCAGGAGGATGGTTGGACTCGCTGACTGAGCAGAGTCCAGCTCTGTGGATGGAGTTTGGGGAGTGGACTTAAGTGTTCTTGGACCTGATAGCTAATCTCTTGCAGCTCCACAGACACCATTCTACAAGCGTCCACTTGCAATAAATAAAAGAACTATTTCCATCCTGAGGATAAGAACATTAATTGAAGAGCATATTGTAGAGTGAAGTGCGATAGTGGTGTGTGCAAGAGTGCCACAATGCTTAGAGATTGTATAAAGATTTTAATTTTAAGGTGTGCCTATCAAAGTGATGTTTAAAAAAACAATGAAGCAGTGTTATGTGAAATAATCTGCTTACGTCTCAATAACCCTCCAGGTTTGCTTCTCCCCTAATTTTTAATAAGCTAAATAGCTTTCCAATTTCCACACCATTTAAGAAATCAGCTTGCACACAGCCGTAGCAGGGTTATATAAGTGCATGTAAACAAACCCTCACTCCCTAGAAAGACTCAGTGGGGGGGGGAAACATTTCCCTGTCTCTGATAAAAACATTTCATAGAAACAGATGTGAAAATTAACTCTAAACTTGATAATTTACTATATTCTGTAATGAATCGAATGCATAGATTACAGTTTTGTGTCTTGACCTAATCAGACAGGCATCCTCGGGTCAAAAGGAGCAAACTCTCAGGTGCATCGCCTCATAGAGTTCTTCAAAGCCACGCTGAGTTGTCACATTTTCCCGTCAGTGCTTGTGCTCTGCAGCTCCTGGAGTGAAACGCGTATCTGTTTCAGGTTCAGCTGTGGTGTTGGAAAGCTAAATTTTTGCATGCTTTAGCATCTGCTTTGCTGTGCAGAGGAAGGCGAGGTGGTGGAGTGATAGCAGTTGATCTAGTTCCCTTCATCTTGATGTGTTTGAAGTGTAAATGCTTTCTGCTAGGACAGCAAGGTTAGCGATGCCGATCGGTGAGCTGCTGCGCTGCAACTCTCTCCTGCGGATGGATTGAGAGTCCTCTTACCTCATTTTTATTAGTTAAAGTTCAAAGGCATTTGAATAAATTCAAGAGCCTTTCCAGACCATTTACTCAATTGCTAAGTGTGCTAAATGAACCAGTTTTCAAATGATACCAAAGGGTATTTAGAGAAGGACTGCAAGTAATCATTTTCCCACCAGAATAATCAATTTTTCCCAGTTAATCGATCAAATGAAAACTATCCTTCATGATATTAACATGCCATCGTCTTCAAGGAAGAAATGTGGTCGGGGGAAAAAACCTGAATGATTGTGAAATCAAGATCGAAACACCAAAGCTGGACTTTGGAGATATGGAAAAAGGTGATGTGGTGTGATGAGTCTGGTGAGAGTGGTTATACTCTGGTGATTGACAAATCAGGACAAGAACAGACGTGGATGAAGCACTTACCTTACAGGTCTGTGGGGGTAGTGTGTGAGGTTGCTTCAGTTGGTCAGGTTTAGGTTAGGCACCTATGTACCCAAAATACACATAATGAATACACTGAATGAGCTGGTTTGGCCATCAGTACTTTTCTTCCATGACCACGCCGGTAAATTCCAAGGTGACAATGTCAAGGTTTAATGGGGATCAAATTGAAAATCAGTCAAACTCTTTGTTTTTAGGTATTTTGTCCAATCCCTATTTATTTAGTGCTTGGCGTGGCACTTTTAATACATCAAAGGGGAGTATACCATGATATAATTTTCCTTAGTAGCTCTAAATTAGTTCGTTAGATATCACAGACACTCACAGAATATTATCCATTTCCTTTTCTGTAGTATTTTCTTGATGATGACTCCTGGGAAAACACAAATAAACTTCCTCTCTGTTCTGAATTTGTTGGCAAAAATCCTTCTCTACTAACCTATTTTTTGCAATTATTTTTTTCCCAACAGTGAAAAAGCAGAGCTACTTAGTGACTCAGCAATCTGAGTCTGAATAATGAAAGGTCTTCCACTCGTTCATTCAGTCAGCTGAACACTGCAGATCAGCAGACATGTAATTATCTTGAAACAACAACCGATCGCTATGCAACTGCGTGAAAGATATTAAAACATGATATCGCTTTTATTCAGCGGCATTTCAAATCCCCAAATGTGTACATTAAAGGCTGGGAGCTTGTATGTATAATTTGTGCTTTATTAGGCGAACAAAACAACCAAAATATATAAACATGCATCGTTGTGAAATAAACGGGGTTACAGTGGTTTGGTGGGGTGTGGGCATCCAAATCTGAGGTAGAAAGGGGACAGGAAACCTCTCTTGGGGGATATAGAAGAGCAAAAAAGAAAGCAATACTGACTGGTAAAACAGATCAAACGTTCCATCAATAACAATAAAACACTCCCATCAATACTGTCAAATCCATTTAACAGAAGGAAAAACAAAACAAATGTTTCTCATGGTTCGTTTAAGGTACTAATTTGTCTTTGTTTTTTCGCTTCCTTTCAACACTTGTATGTAAATCATCACAAGGCCATCGCTGTTGCAGCAGATTAAAAATAACGGCTGAAACAAATCTCTGTGCACGTCAAGGGGCAATTAAAATACCTCTCTCAGGGTTTTTAGAATAAAGCAGTGGAAGTTTTTTTTAATTTATTTACAAGTTCCAGATTACCAATAGGATTTTACACTGTTTTTTAAATGTATCTCTTGCTAACAGCTACATACAAAATATATCACTCAATTTTAAGTTAGTATATATTTGTACATTTGTAGTTTAACACATACACATTCTCAAAAGTTTTAAGGACTCTGTGAGCTCCTCTTTGTCTGTTTCCCCACATCTGACCCCTAACTTGACTTACTGCCTTGAGAAATTTATAATGTAAACAATTGCCATCCACTGCCACGCCATCAGTGCTTTTAAATAATCAGCAATGGTTACATGTTCATGATACTGAAGAACTCCTGGCTTCTACTCAAGCCGTCAAAATGGCTGCACTACGAGAAGGTGCAGCTGAACAAACCAGGGCTCTGTGTCTACTATTGAAGATGCAACCTGATTGGAAAGTCCTTCAGTTCAGAAGTGTTCCATAAAGCTGCGCCTTAGTCAGACTGTCCTTCCTGGAAAGTCCCAGGGAGCCAAATTTTTGGTTGTACGGAGGAGGAGGGGGTGGGGCTGGTGGTGGCGACTGGCTCACCTGTGCAGGCACGCTGTGCATCTCCACTTGATAGTGCTGCAGTTCTGCGGCCATCTCCAGAGATCTCTGGTGGAGAGACTCGGTGGAGCTGTTGGGGCTGGGGTCTACATAATCAGTGCTCTGGCCTCCAGATGCGACATTTCCCTCCCTGTCTTTAGAGCTCCCTGAGTGGTACAAGCTGTGCTCTGACCCCTGACTGTCCTCAGCTCGGTACAGGTGAGCTTGGCTGTGAGCCTGGCGCAGCCCTGGGCTGCATTCGGGACTGGGGCTGGCAGCTGCCCACACTGGGTCCATGACATCCACTCCGTGGTGGTAGTAGTCAGCCCCTTCCTGGAAACTGCTGTAGAGCGGCCCAAGTCGAATCTTGGCGGGACGGACGGAGAAGTGCTGCTCCGAGAAGCTGTAAGGTGAGGCCCGTCCTGGGCTGCGGTAGGTGTGAGCACTTAAGTCCTCCACGCTAAGTTGTCTCCACCGGCCAATCAGCTCCTCTTCCTCGGGGGCCAATGTGCTGCCTCTACGGCTGTCTCCATAGGCGACACTTGGGGAGGAGGACGGGGGGAGCGGCTCATAGGGCTCACTGAAACAGGAGGACATGGTACGGCTGTAGACGGGAGAGCTGCCGTTCTGATGGTGGCTCAGCTCTGTCTGTTGGAAGGGATGAGCATTGGCAAAGCCCCGTGGACTGTCCCTCTCCCAGGATGAATCACTCTTTCTCTCATAGTCCCCTGCATCCCTCCATTCCATGTAGAGGGAGTGATGGTGGGGGGAAGAAGCTGCACTGCTGGGCGGTCCGTTGCCTTTGTCCTCAGACCCCCCTCCACTAAAACTCGAGTAAGAACTGGAGGCTGCACCCAGTGGGGGAGGGAACTTAGCAAAGTGCTCCTGGGAGAAGCCAGCTCTCAACCCAACCGAACCTTCCTCTGGAGTACTGTCGGTGGAGTTCTGGGGCCCGTACAGGAGCTTCCTCTCGCCGTGAATATCCATGCTGGGCCTCCGCTCACGGTGACGGTCATCAGGGCAATACAGGGCTGTGTCACTGCTGTACAGGTCAGTTTTATAGGCTCCGCGTAGCCCCAAACGTTCTCCGGGACCCAAACTCTCCAAAATAAAGGCATGTTCCTGTGTTTGCGGGCTGGGGGAGCGGGAGGCCTGGCTGCTGCTGCAAGCCTCATCTGGCTTTTCAAGCACTTTGGCAATGAGAGAGGTCGGGACAGAGTCAGAGTAGGTGTGACAGAGGGGAGACTCCTCCAGGTGCATGGTCAGGCGTTCCTGGAAGTCAGCAGGCAGCTAAAAGTATCAGAGAAACAAGGGTAAAGCAGGGAAAATCGGTGAATGTTAGTTATAAATTATAGCAAAGACCTTATTCTATGTAGTGTAGGAACTGCTGTACACTACACTGTCAAACTCTCTCGAGTAATTAGTAGGTAAATCAGGGTGTTGACATTAAAGGCACCTTTAAACTGTGCAGCAGCAGCAATAATTTAAGTATATCACATGTCACACTGAGCATCGGGTTTTGAGGCATCTGCGTCAGACTGTACAACATCAGGCACCAGACTATTTGGATCGTGGAGTGAAAGTAGAGTCAAGTCATCAGCCTGTATCATCTGCATGTATCCAACGTTCCTCTTTATTCATTTCATTTTGTCTCGCACATTTTGATTGGTGTAAAATGATTTAGTTTTTTTTTTAATGCATGGTCATTTGTTTTGTTCTATAGCTACTTTTTTCTATATGAAAACAGAACACAAGTGAATGTCTTTATTATTCGTCCATTATATTTTTATTGAGACTAATATTTTGCAGGTGGATGCACACACAGACCAGCAAGCATGATTGACATCCTGATGCTGTCTCCAAAACTGAACCACAGATGGATGTTGACGCTGCTTCCACAAACAACAGACATTAGATCAGATTATTGCAGTGAATCCATCTTTCTTTTGTGTTGGGAAAAAACAGACAATTAATCTGCCCATATGGAGAAGATATATATAAATCTTATAAAGTTTGTATCTGTCTTGTCTGAAACTTGTATGAAAAGCATACAAGAGTGAAAACAGATATAAGATCCCTTGAAAAATTATATACATGAAACTTGTATGTTTTGCATACTTCCTAAAACAATATATGAAAGTAATGAGAAAGTGGCCACTTTCATGAGTAAATCATATAAGCCTTATACGATTCACTATATGAAGCAAGCCAAATCTGATGCAAGTCTTTTATAAGTTTTTTCTTTTTCTTTTCCATATTGGTGGTTCCTAAATGGGCTAAATGAAAAAGAAGTTAGTCAGTAGTTTGAGTCATCATTTAGGGTTTTTTTGTCCTCATTCTTTCTACTGAGAATGCTTTGTTTACTTAGTTTTATTCTAATTTTTTCAAAAAAAAATTTTTTTTAAAAATTCGAATTCACTACGCGATAGTAAAACATCACTGCGCCCCCTCAAACACCAAACCAATTTCAGCCTAAATGGAGGGAATGCTAACGCATAAAGATAATCTTATTGGTGTATCCATCACCAGACGTTTCACATACAAAGAGATGAAAGAGGAACATTTATATATTTAATGCATCATTTCTAGGATTTACTCAGAGGTTAAAGTGAGCCAAAACTGTATCTTTGGTGCATATTTACATACGTTGTGGTTGATCTTGTTAAATTCTAGTGTTAGCTGATAACTTAGCCCCCTCTCATCTAAACATAGTCATGGAACGGTTCCTAAAAAGCAAGGCTTTAAAAACAAGGCTAATGAAATGTCCTATCTTTAGTATAGTATTTCATCAAATATTATTTCTTAGAATTTAAGCCCAAAGAGTCATGCTGATTGATTTCTTTCTGGTGACATGGCACTTCATTTCTTAAATAAGATATCTCAGAGATTAAATGTGTGTGGCCTCTGACATAAAAGGAGTTTGACATCCCTGGTGTAAAGTCTTGTTTTTGTGTCAAATTAAATTTACAGTTTCATTTAATATGATACATGATGCTTTTATTTTTCCATTAATAAATGAAATCAAAATTTAAACACTGCATATATTTGTATTTTTACTTGTTTAATGATCTGAAACATTTAAATCTGACAAACATGTTTAAAAAAAAAAAAAGAAGAAGAGAAAGAGCAAACACTTCACAGCATTTTAGCGTTTTATCCAAGCTGCTCACAGGTTCTGTTATCCCTGCACAATGCAGTATGTGTGTCAGTATGTTAGATTGTACTTTAGGTGGTTTCTGAATACGATACAGCAACCTACACGTTCACATTTACCTGCCTTCACTGCATGAATTGTGTTCACAGCTGCAGGGGGAAAAGTGTAATCTTCAGTGTCACGAACCTCAACCAAAGAGAACAATATACCTGATTTTGAAGTGAGAATAAGTCGCTTTCCTGTTCTATTTCAAGCATTTCTTAATAAAAAAAAAAGCCTCCAACCACTATCTCTACCTCTCCATAGCAACAAGCATTAAGCTAACTGCAGCACATCATCAACAGGAATCTAGTCAGTTGTTCCTAATTGGCAATGAGAAGGAAGCTAATTATAACTTTGTAGATAGAGAAAAGACAAACACTACAGAGAACATGAAAGAGACGGTTTATCATAGCACTTTTATTGCATCTCGGACAAAACTAAATGCCACTTAATTACTGTCCACACACTTTTTTCATTTGGGCTTGTTTTAAACAAGATCTCAATTAGCTTTTATGCGTCATTCAGAAATCCAAGCGTGATCATTTTACACCCTCTCTGTGATTGTTTTGCAGCAGAACAAACGACTAAAGCGCTTCTGTAGGCGCTGAAGAGCCACTGCACCTCTCAAAATGCTGCAGCGCCATTCATCAATACACTTTCGATTAGCTCACACCCACAGGACCAGCAGACGGGTGGACACACAGTGAGTGCATGTATAGCCTCTGACCCCTATTATGTTTGGCAATGTGCCTGCAGAACAGTTTTTCACTTTATGATAGACCCTTTACTGTTAACGGTGCCTACGTGCGTGTGTTAATGTGTGTACCGTGCAAGTGTTGGGGATATTTTATGAGTCTTATGCAACCAAATGCAGTTTGCATTGATATTTCCATTCAGCCATATGCCTAAAACACGTGGACAGGCGTTCTTTAACCTCGTGGACGCTTGCCAGTTTCAAATCTACCCTTGTCACATGGGCGAGGCACAAGGCCCACGGCTGATGCAGCGGAAAGTGGCACCAAGCTGGGCTAGTGTTAAAACACTCATCAATACCCGCGTGCATTCTTTTCACAAGGAGCAGCAGGACACTATGATGAGGCTGCACCGTGCTCTCCATTTATATTTTGCCACATACAGTAGTTTTACCTCCTCTGTTGAGTGTCCTTCAGAATTGCTCACAATGTGCCTTAAAGTAGTTCCCATGCTGCTTTGTGGGTTTACGTGATTAACAAAACCGGTGCAGTGTGACCGCACTCTGGCTAAACTGCACACTGAGTGACCAGAACAGAAACACCAGTCTGTGTGCATGGAGTAGAGGTGTAGGTGTTATTGTCACAGTTTCAAGTCATGGAGGAAAACAGTCATCACCAAAACCTTAAAACATTGCATCCAACACAAACCACAAATAATAAAACTAAGAGAACAAACACTGTTGCCCTCTCCTTTCTGGCTGCTTTCTGCATTTCCCCAGTCTATGTTTCCCTTTTTGTAGGGCTTGCTTTGTGTCCCCATTTCTGTTTACTTCCATCTTTCTGCCTTTTTCGATGCTTCTTGTTGACTTCAGCTGTGTCTTATTATCCCTCTATTATCCCTAACAAATTAACACAATTTTAAATAAGATGATAGCTTTTAACACTTTGGTGAAAATCCTTTCCGGACACTGACTGCCTGAAGTCTAGAACCCATGGACGTCACCAAGTACTCTGTGTCCTCTTTGAGATGCTCTATTAAGCCTTTACTGCAGCCATCTTCAGTCACTGCTTGTTTGTACGTCTTTCTGCATTCAGTTTCATATTAAATAACTGAAAAGCATGTCCTGTTGGGTTGAGATCAGATAACTGACTTGGCCACTGAAGAATATCTCTTTTATTTAACATGACAAATGCTTTGATTGCTTTTCCAGCATGCTTTGGGCCATTATCTATTTGCACTGTGAAGCACTGTCCAATCAGTTTTGGAGCATTTGGCTGAATCTGAGCAGAGAGTACAACCCTGCACACTGCAAAATTTATCCTGCTGTTTCTATCAGCAGTCACGTCATCAGTACGCACTAGTGGCCCAGTTCCATAGACACAGGTTTGATTCTAGGTCTTTCTCATGATGTCTACCACCTCAAAAGGGTTTTTGATCAGCTGTTGTAAAGGTTTTCTTTTTCCTAATCATGGAAATAATTCTGTCATCATGCACTTTAGTTGTCTTCAGTGGTCTTTTAGGCTGGAAAGAGCCTTCATTCTCTTAAGTTACTGCTGACTCTCCAATAGGTTGAGTTCGATTCTTCAGCCTAATGATGGCCTCTGTCACTTGAATTGACACATTTTTGGGGCTCATATTGAGTAAAAAGCAAGTTCAGATGAAATAACACCTGGAATCAACTCCAGACCTTTTATCTACTTAATTGTCATGAATGAACAAGCAAATTAGTGTCATCTAGACATAAAACTAG
This sequence comes from Rhamphochromis sp. 'chilingali', assembly GCF_963969265.1. Lineage (NCBI taxonomy): Eukaryota > Metazoa > Chordata > Actinopteri > Cichliformes > Cichlidae > Rhamphochromis > Rhamphochromis sp. 'chilingali'. Next base: position 15,878,514 of record NC_137932.1, on the reverse strand, counting down.
ATGCAGTTAATTGTCAAACTACTTATGAGCATATAAAACTGGACAATTATCCATAAAATGTGTCTAATACCTGAAAAAAAGCTAAAGCAATACTTTTGTTAAAGCCCTTGAATTAAAGCTGAAGGTCTGCACTTTATTCACATCTTGCTTGTTTGATTTAGCTTTCACTGTGGTGCTGTACAGAGGCAAAATTATAAGAATTCATTGTCATTGTCCAAATACTTATGGATCTGATTGTATATGCTATTGCAACTTTTTATTGTCAGGCCTTCAAATGATCTGCATTTGAGAAAAAGCAGAAATCTGTTATGTTTACTAAACTAAATATTTCTCACATGATATATGGTAAATGCACATCACTGTAGTTTGGATAGAAATAAGGTAAAAATCTGATTTGTTATAAAGGAAGATGTTAATGCTGATTTGCTATACTTAAAAGAAAAATTAGTAAATCAAGCTGTGGTTCATGTCCTTCAACACATAATCATTGTGTATAGTATACATAGTTCTATAGTATATATCCAGATTGCTTCTAGCTAAAAAAGTCTTTTAAACTCAGAGCCATCGACTTTTTGAAAACTTGCCTCTTTCATCTCTCTCAGGTGAAGGTTATTTAAAGAAAAAACCCCATGAAGCTTTAATTCTTCACTTTCTGTCCTTCCTCCAGTGACCTACAGTACTCATCGCTTCGGGAAGACTTATCTTTTCTGGCTCACAAAGGGCAAGATGACCTTCATGTTACAGTCAAGACAGCAAATTTCTCTTCGCTCATCTCATGTCATCAGCTGAAAATTCAGCTTAGTGCTGCTCAAGATACACCTCATTCAGACCTCTCCTCCCCCTTAGCTTTTACCAAAGCTTTTTCTTTTACCTGGCTACCGCTGAACTGAAAAATTACAGATTTTTCTGTCTTTCTGGGTTCACATCAAATGTCAGCGCAAAAAAGCCTGAAGCTCATACAGTTCTTAAGCTTGGTTGTATGCGACTTTTGTGAAGAAAGGCTACCAGGGATTAGACTGAGGCCTCACTAAAACTGAGGAATTATGCAAAATGCATTTTTACAAAGGATAAAGAGCACTGGAAAAATCAAGCCTGTAAAAGTGAGTGCACAGCTCACCTCTGAGAGTTGAGCCATGTAAAGAGACTTGTTGCACTGCAGAAGCTGAGCAGCCAGGTTACAGTCCTTTCTGTACATTTCCTGCAGAGGCACAAAATGGCCACAATCAAATGAAAGAACAGAGAATGAATATTAAAACTTTCGTTGCCAGCTAAATTTCTGGTCTCTTTTGGATCAATACTGCTTAAACTCTATTCTCCCAAACCTACTTTCCTTCTTCAGAAACACAAAACTTCTTATTTAACTGCTTATTTGAAGCACTAAACATGCTTGGGAAAAAAACTACAATTTGCAAACACATTTGTACTGGTGTAAATGTACAAATTATATGGATCTTGCGTATGGGGGGTACAAAATGACTCCGGAGCCCCTCCCCCCTTTGAAATTACAACATTAAATTGTGCACATGCATAACAAGACGTAGAAAATTTTGGTTTTAAGTCCTCAGTGACAATCGCCTAAAGACTAGTTTGTGACCTCCAGGTTGCAAAGGTGAAATGTTCATTAACCACAGCTGGTGAGTAGTTTAATTGTGAAATCAGTTTCTAAAGTTCCAGTCACAAAGGCCTAAAGAATGGCCAACTGGTGACCAGGAAAAATTTGTTTTGCTTGAAGTGACTAGCTGTTGCTGACCAGACCAGCAAACCAGAAATGCGAACCTTCATTTTTAAAGTCAAAGTTTTTTGTTTTTTTTTTTATTTGGATTTTATTGATTAGCATTCAAATTCAAATCTCAGTGAAAACAGTGAAAAAAAAAAAACACAAACAAAAAGTGAAAACAGAACAAAAATCTACCATAAAGAAAGAAAGCATGAGACAAGGCTAATGAAAAGGTATTGGCTGAAGCATTTGCTTATTACGCCAACCCTTTTCACAAAATATCTTTTTGTATGCAGCTCCTGTACACAGGGCTTGAAGAAAATAATAAAACAAAGCAAAAACCAAACAAACAAAAAAAAAAAGAAAAAAAAAACTTTCCACCTTAGATAAGTAACTACATCAAAGCAAAAGAATCAAGAGGTTGTTTTTTTTTCTCCTTTTTGCTCTTTTCATTCTTGATTTATATATTTTCTATTACTCTATTTTTAAACATGTTTTTAAACAAGGAAAATGAACTACACCTTTTTAAATCACTGTCATAACTATTCCACGGGTTAACTCCTCTAACAGAAACACATCTCTGCTTTATATTTGTCCTTATCTTGTTTTTTTTTAAAGAAATCTGTTCCCCTTAAGTCATATTGACTCTCTCTGACTTTGAACAGCTTCTGAGTACTGAGGCAAAGCAAGTTATTTTGTGCTTTATACATTATCTGTGCCATTTTATATTCAACTAAATCATAAAATTTCAGGGTATTCAGATTAATAAACAAAATGTTAGTTGGTTCTATATAGTTTGATTGGTTTATAATTCTTATAGCTTTTTTTTGTAACTTGAAAATATGAAGAGTGTTCGTTTTATATGCATTACCCCATATCTCTAGACAATAAGTCATATATGGAAGCAACAGAGAACAATAAAGTGTGTATAATGTTTTTTTGTTCAGGACATGCTTTGTTTTATAGAGAATAGCAATGGTTTTTGACATTTTTGTTTTCACGTGGTTTATATGAGACTTCCAACTCAGCTTATCATCAATTATCACTCCAAGAAATTTATTTTCGTACACTCTTTCAATTTCAATTCCATTAACCCTTATTTTAGATACATTTTTCATTTGTCTAGTGCCAAAAATAATCAATTTTGTTTTCTTTATATTTAATGATAACTTATTTACATCAAACCAGTTTTTTAATATATTTAACTCCTTTTCCGCTGTAGTCAGAAGCTGTTCTAAGTTTTTACCTGAGCAGTACAGAGTGGTATCATCAGCAAACAATACACATTTTAACAGTTTGGAAACACTACATATGTCATTTATATATAATATAAATAATTTAGGGCCCAGCACAGAGTTCCATAGTGCTGCAGCCAAGATGTTTGAAAAGGTACAACTTTTACTTAAAAGGTGAATGTTCACCTTTTATGGTTTGCAGTTCATTTTTCAAGTCTTACTACTGCCTGGTATGTAATGAGCAAGTGTTTGCAAACAAGTCAGCATCTTCCATGCAACTACAGGCAACCATAGCAAAATGCTAGCAATCAAAGCCCTTGGTAGCCAAAGTTCAGTCCAAAGATCTTGGCCATGCTAAATTATAAAGCTTTTGAGTTTACATTTAAGGATATGTGGAAAATTCTGATCAATCGCCACAGCACAAGAAATTCTCACAACTCTAATGCACACTGTACACCACCTTATGGCAATAGGAAATCAGCATTGTTTGAAAGCATTATCGGATGATCACGTTTTCATTGTGCGTTCCACACATGTAATGTCAAATATTATTAGTGGATGTAATCTAACACCAACTAGAGGCCACAGGCTGTTGTAAAAAAACTAGCTTGTCAAGGGATTAATACTGTCACGACTGCAAGAAAAGTGTCAACTGCAGCAATAGCAGCACATCTCCGTGTCCCCAAAGGTGTTAGGGCCCTATCATCACTCCTTGTAGCTTTAATTTTGCATGTTAGTTTTTGGTAGTTTATCTGCCATTTGTTCCTGGAGACAAAGAAATCTTCATTATATAACATCACTGAACTTAGTCTTCAGCTCTTTATTGCTGTTTCTTTTATCCTTTAGTCAGTGCAAAGTTGCATCACCCACACTGCCATCTTATTTGCTGATATGCTAATATCTGCCGACAAGTTTATGCATTTACAGTAACACACCCAGTAACACACCAAACATTTTCTTCTTTATTATTTGTCAGACACAACACGTAGTTCTTGTCCCAGTTGTGCATAACTTATGTAGCCTAACAATGTCTCTGCTACAGAGAACATGGTAAAAAGTGTTGAGTTTCCGCAATGGGATACCTGAATGAATGAACCACTTCCTCTACAAATGCCATAATTCAAGAGGTAACTACCCCTAGTGACCAAATGTATAATAAAAACAAAATTTAAAAAACCCCAACAACTTTTAACTTATCCATTTATGTTCCCGCTGCCTATAAATCAAAGTTAGATCCTACCGGTCATATTTTTTTATATGTATAATGGAACAGTAAAATCATGAGTCCATTTTGAACTTTAATGCAACAAGGTCATCTTACTACTGAGCTTGCATGTCTTACTCACAAGTTTGTCCAATAATCTGAGAATTTGCAGCTCCTTTCTGGTGCTCCAGTTTGCATATCATAGTGTCACTGGGCAAGACTATGAAAACCCCAAACAGAATGTATGGAAGCGCCTATTTTCTATTTGCCTCAAACAATAACTTCATACTCATCGTCTGGCTCTGCAGAGTTGAATGCTGGGCACTGCTTTACTTACATTGTCTTCTTGAAGCTTCTCGATGGTGAGCTTTGCCTCCATCAGGTGGTTGTTGAGGACGATGATCTCTCTGCTCAGAGCACGCTTTTCATCATCGTGGTGCTGTGACTGATAATGACAGAGCAGGGATTTAAAGATTACTTTAAAGTACTTTCCTCTGTGTAATTCTTTCTTGTGTGTTTTTTAGGAATGAAATTTATAGAATTTATAGAATAGATTGTTTATAAGAGACCTTTCAGACTAACTTTCAAAATTGATTCTTGCATGTTTTTAATTCAAATATGAACCCGGTAAACATAAATAGAAAATTTTTGATAGATCTTTCTAATTTTCTTTTGAGATCTAGGTCGTCAGTACTGTTTATATTGGCAACTGTATATGTATATTTCACCTAACTCTTTTGGGTTTTGGTGCCCGTTGGAAGTGCTTTCTGTTCTGAGTGTTGCTGTTTTAATTCCCTTTTACTTTATCTTGTTTAGTTTTACTTTTCATGGTTGCCCTCTTGATTGTCTTCAGCTGTCTTTAGTTCCCCTTCTATTTCCACCTCACATGTATATATTCCCAGAGTGTTCCTTTGTCCTTTGTTGTGTTGTCCATGTAACTCAGTAGCTTTTCTTTGTGTTTCTGGATATTTTCATTTGGACTTTTTAGATTAAATGCTTGCTTTGGTTTCTACTTCTCTCCTGCGTCCTATTTTTGGGCTGTCACACCTAATCCATATTGCTTACAGCTGAATATGACAGCAGCCTATTACATACGTATTTCTTAGCTACTGTTGATGAATGGGAAACTTTAATGTCAGTAAACTGAGCTTCCATATAGTTAAATAATTTTTTATTGCATTTTTTTAAAAGCAAAGTTTCTGTTAGCTTCATCACCTGTCAGTAAAATGTATTTTGGCCAAGAGCTTTGGGTTTGTGGAAGCTGTAATTAAAATGCCTGAGCGTACAGTAGTTCCGCCTCTTTGAAAAGTTTAACAGACTCAAACTATATCACAGTGTTTATCAGTCTTGTAATTACGTTCTCTGTAGTTGTGCAGGGCCAAGGGGTCAGATGGGTTTGCGGCACCTCAGGAGTAAACAAGCTTTACTATTACAGAGAGACTTACTCAGCACCTTTCTCACCCTTGTGGAGGGTGTACGTGAAATGAATCAATAACAGCTGATGAGAACACTTCAAAAAAAAAAAGAAAAAAAGAGGCTACCAGCCTTTATTTTAAAAATCACCAATTTTCTTTACACAAAAAGCTGGGTGACCTTCAGCTCTTTATTACCTGTACTTGGTATCTCACATTGTCATCAAAATGATGGCGACAGCAATGATTATTATCTTGTGCTGTAACAAACCCATTCGACGAGCATTTTCAGCTGTCTATTCAACAGCGAAGACACCTGATGGTCATACAGTGTTCTCCGGCAGACTAGTTAATTGTATCTTTCCACCAGCAAAAAAAAAAGCAATGTCTGACAAATGAAGTGAGGTGCAGAGCACTGAGGAACAATGGGTTTGCTATCACTCTGCTGTTGGAAGGAGGACAGCCAATTGTAATAAGCCATAATTAACGTCAGTGGTACCAACAGAAGGGCATTCATATTCAAACAAGCTCACCAAGTGCTCTGTATCATCTCTAAATCTCAAGGCTTTCCTACTTGCTTCTTTTCTGTCTACAAATACTGCAAATAGTTGACCGCAAACCTGAGAGCTTATTGTACAGCATGTACACAGGGTTTAAAACACACAGACACCTGTTAAGATACTCACATTTCTGTGGATCTTCTCCTCCAGATCCTGGTTGATCCTCTGCAGTGCTGAGTAGCTACTTTGTATTCTAAGTGACACAATAAACAACAGCGCTCACTTGCAGGTAATAGATTGAACATAAATAGTAGCAGCCGAAGACTTCTGCAACTGGAAATAAGCAGATTGGCAGGCTCAGCAGTGCACTGCACAATTCAAAGCTGAATAACACGTCATATGTCTCGTAATAGAGGGATTTTTCCCCCCACAAGGCATGGTAACATATATGGAAAGATTTTGGGCACCAGTAATAAATATTGAGCCGCAGCTCCACTATGGCTGACAGAGGACCCCAGCCTGAGGATGTCAACGTAATTAAAATGAAGGGGAAAAGGTGACGTTTTGATTATATTTTATAATTACACCTCTCGGGGTTTCTAAAAAGTACCTCAAATATAAAAATGCAACTCCTTTTTTCATTTTAATACTAGTAAATGCAAGGTTTATGTCATGAAACGAATTATTATTATCTTTGTTTTAAATCTGTCTAATCACCACCAAAGCAGATACTGTGATTAGTTTTGGGAATTGGTTTTGAGTCAGCACCATAATTGCTTTTTGTTGTTTTTGTTTTTTACTGAGTGACATCAGCACCGTCACCGATCTGATGGTTCTTGGTGGAAATCTAAATGGACAGATGTACCGAGATGAGGTGCTCTAACCTGTACACTGCACAGAGTATCAGTAGTATATCCAGACACTTCGTTGGCCAGCATTTAGTCCCAGTATGGCTCCTGTTGAGGATGCCTGAGACATGCCGTGTTGACGTGATCATCAGAAACAGCTACAACCAATGACCACTGCACAACGGCAGCCTTCACCCATCCAGGAATTGGACAGCAATTCCTCAACAGCAGACTCAGACACTTGTGTGGCCTTTCACAGAGGAAACCATGCACTCTATCTTGTATATGCACATTCTAAAGTGTCAGACTATAAAATCTATGAAATCTATTTAAAACACAAACTGGTATTTGTTTTTGATACCACAAGTAAAAACTTGTGTAAACAGCAGGTGAAGATAACAGAAAAAATTACTTTCCAGGAGGTAATTTAAAATGATACAGTATTGTGAGTTACCCAGATAAGAAACACTGCACTGCAGCACTGCATAATTTGCTGATCTCTCAAACACTTGTGGTACAATTGACTTGTGCAATTAAATTCTTAGATCTTAATTGAAGGATGATCTCTAATATAATGACTTAAAGACCCCCTCAATACGTGCTTTACGATATTGAAAAGAGATTAATAATAGCTTCAGCCCGCTTTGGTTCTCACATAAAATCTAGAACGCTCGTGGTAGACATATAATCTTTATTATTTCACTATGTTTGAGTCTCCAGGTATTTTCTGCTAACATCACATTGGTATACCTTCTGTAGTGGATCATAAGGGGTTTCAGAAAATCACCTCATATGTCTACTCCTTAAACAGTGATGCAGTATTAAACATTTTTCCTTAGGCACATGAATGAAGTGCTATATTTAGAGCAGTCAAGATGAGACGAATCCTGCACATGCTTTAGATAAAACAAAAGCAGAATTCAGATTGTTTTTTAGTAGTTTTAGACAAGTGTAAAGAGGAATTTTGTCAATCTTTGTATTCAATCATTTTCAGCTTTTTACGTTAAAAGCCTTTTGTAGCTATTTCTGGAAATATCCTCACTTTCTTAGATTTTTGAGAAATTTATAGCACCATCTATACAGGTCATCTTGCCTGGAAGTCTTTCTGTCTCGTAGCCTCGTATTAGTACCCTCCCACTTCTCTTTCTCGTGATCTGCACTGTGTGCAGTCACTGGTCTTGGCCGGGTCCACACCAAACAATCCGGACCCCGTCTGATCCAAACAAATTTATTTTGGTCTCTTTTGACCAAAGAATGTGCTGCCAATATTCATCAGGCTTCTTTTCATGTTCTTTGGCAACGTATATTATTATCCTGGCGCCAAGTTGGAAACGGCGAAGCGCAAGTGGCACCATTTTCTGAGGGTGGCCACTGCACCTTCTGTTATTCATAGGGTGGCTCTTCCAATTACTCCTAACACCTGGTACAGCTGTGTTTCAGCATAGAAGTCTGATGCTGAACATAGGCTCATCCACCCATCCATATTTTTGTATAAGCAATCACCCTGAAGTGGAATTTTAAAGTAATATTGTAGACTTCTGACATGTAGTTTGATTGTTCATCATCATGTACAGTAAATGTCAAACCTCCAAGCAAAACACATTTGAGCTGAGCAGTACTTAAAGGCACACTGCAGTGTGCCATTCTTGGGCCCTGACTATTTCAATATGACTAATCTTCAAAAGTAACATTGTTTTGTGTAGCACTGTGTTACAGCACCAATGATGCGGCGTTAAATGCATCTGTCAAATGCTGACATAAGCTCAAAATGTTTAAGAACCCAAATTTCTCTTCTTGAAAGAGAAATAAAACTGAATTTGGAAAGGAAGCAGTGAGTTTGGTGACACTTTTCTGGAAAGGGTTTAATAATCTGCTGCCAGCGTCTAATTTGATCTCTTTATTTTGTTATTTTGTTATTTCCCTTTAGGTGACAGAATAACCATGCTCTGCTTAAAACTGATATATTATTTGTTTAGCATTCAGTTTATCATTGTGTCCGTGTCCTGTATTATGCTTTATATCAGGGGTGTCAAACATAAGGCCCGGGGGCCAGAATCGACCCGCCAAAGACAACAATCCAGCTCACTACATGTCTTTGGAAAATGTGGATGAGTGCATAGATTTTGGACTTCTAACTGTATTTTCACATTTTACAAGTTGTCCTACTGATAAAGACTTCCCCCACAGCAATTCACATACAACAGTGTAATAAAGTAATAATTACACAATTGAACAACAGAAAAAAATCCCAGTTATTTTACTACCTACTAGTCAGTTTCAATTTCAGTTTTTTACAATGTTTCCACAATAAAAAGAATAAATTAAAAAACAGGGAATTTTCTGGGAATTAATAACAACTTTCCTCTTTATTACTACAGGACAGTCTAGACCATGAGCATCCAGAGCTTCTTCTGAAATGTAATATTTATCTTTCACAGTTTAAACCCAAAGAGTCATGCTGATAGATGTCTTTAAATAAATAGAGCAGCATTTATTATCATGTAGTAAAACTAAGATGTGTTATAGAAATTATGCTTCTTTTTCTTGTATTGAGATTTTACAGGGATTAAACAGATTACAGTTCAACTTTCCTACACTGACAAAAAAGGGAGGCCAGCTTAAGATCAAAGTGGGCCACCGATGTAAAATGAGTTTGACATCCTTGATTTATACAGACTTATAAACAGTATTTGATTGAAGAATACATTTGTATATTATTATTATCATTCCTATTATTGTTCTGCAGAACAGAAACCTGTGCTAACCCTGTTTTAGTCAGGCCAGTTTAATGTCAACAGGCCTGCTCAATAAATAAAATTAAAAGTTTTATCTCAGACTTCATAAAAAGTCCACTAAAACAACTGCTACGTACTTCTTGTGTTGTTTGGGCTGTAATGGGCTTCTCCTACAGCTCCCTCAGTATATTTTATCTTTCCTCAGTTTTAAGCTTGTGTTCAGTGGACCAGAACTGCAGATACCCATGGGTAAGTGCTGAATGTGGAAAGTCCAGTGCAAGCACTATCCACCACAGAACATTTGTGAAAAAGATGGGATATAAAACATTTGCTGTTGCTGTTTACATTCCTGTGACAGAGCTGTGTTGTTATTGTCTTTTACTCTCTCTGCTCATGTTTGCTCTCACGAGTGGAGAAAAAAAGAGAATCTTAATTTTCTGAAACTGAGAAATATTGACTGCAAACAGAGTCCACAAACAATTTGTGAAATCTTCTGTGCCACACTGCCACCATCTTCGCCCCCTGGGTGTTGTAAAGTTTGTACTGAGGGGCCTACCTGCGCAGCTTATCAGTAAACTTGTCCAACTCCTCCTGTGCTCTGCGCAGCTCCGTCTCCAGGTACTGCCGTGTGGAGTCAAATTCGCTCTGCAGTAGCTCCAGCTTGTGTGTTGTGTAGTTAAGTCTTTTCCGTAAGTCCTCCTTCTGCTCCAGCAATGAGCTACACACACACACACACACACACACACACACACACACACACACACACACACACACACACACACACACACACACACACACACACACACACACGGGTTCAGAGCACATGATGGAGGAAACAGGCTCCTAACTTGAGTGCATGCTTATCTAAGTAGTCTACAGATCTTTTTAATGCACCCCTGAATGGCTGTGCAGTTATGATGGGAGCATCATGAGAGGGTGATAAAAGTAGAAAACTTGTTTGCAAAAGTGCATGGTGCGAGCAAAACATGGGATCAAAACACAGATCTCTAATTAAGAATCCAGGCTGGGGTAAGTAAGGATACAGAGCTTTTAAGACTTTAGAGCATTAGTCAATCTTTTTCAGTATCAAAGCTTTGCAGCACATCACAGAAACCTCATCAGAAAGTAATACAGGCCCAATGGAGAAAAAAAGAGGTTTTAATCAGTGATGAAACATGAGACAATGAAATCTAATATGTCATGCGAATAGACCCCGAAGGCTCAGATTTACAAAACGACGATATTCCCCACATGTAATATGGGAAGACAGCACAATGATGAGTATTTTTAGAGTATGTGCATTACCTGGGCTTCAATCTAATAAAAGGGCAAGTGTGAGTGGGAAAGGAGGAAATGTCTGTTGCCTTGATGGATCTGAGTGTGCACGGTGGGGCTTAATGGACCTCATATTGACGGACAGATGGAGGAAGGAGGGTAATGACTCTATCTGAGACGGATAACAGATAGCAGATTGGATGGAGATGTGGTCACGACGTTCTTGTCACTTCCTCTCTTTGTCTCTTTTTCTCACTGTTTAACGAAATCATAGATTCAGGGAGTCGAGGGCTGAGGGACATCGAAAAAAAAGAACAGGGACAGGTTCCTTTGAGGGATTTTGTTTTTTCAGGAAACTAAAATGAGGTATCACCCAGTTTAATCTAATTAGCATGCATGATAATCTTTCTGCAATCGATAAGATGAAAAGTAGAACGGGTCAAACCAGACTTCATACAGAACCTCATTGGGTATAAATGAATATTTCTGCTCGATTATTTCTCAGTAGTTTTGTCCAAATGTCTCTTTTAATTTCCCCATTAAAGGCAAATTACAACACAGATGCACCAGATATGTGCAGGAGACATGGACACAGAGGATGACTTTGGTTCAAGTAGCTATGTTTGGTATATCCACACTAAGCTTAGAAAACAAAATTGAGCTGAACTAAAAAAGGTGACTCATGAGCACTATTATAGGCCACTATAGACCACTATTATTACACCTGTTATTATGGACCACTATTTGTGTACTGAAAAGTGTTTTTTATGGTTAAAGACCATTATTTGTGCATTAGTGTCATTTTTTTTAGAAGCTATCTCATTTCAAAGGGTTGAATGACCATATTGTGTTCCTATCCTCTGACCTAGATAGAAGTGTTACAACAGCTGTTCAGTTTAGGGGAATAAGGATAAGGATGCTAAATAAGAACCCAGACACACAGTACAGGGTGGGCCATTTATATGGATACACCGTAATAAAATGGGAACGGTTGGTGATATTAAAGTCCTGTTTGTGGCACATTAGTATATGTGAGCGGGCAAACTCCTCAAGATGGGTGGTGACCATGGTGGCCATTTAGAAGTCGGCCATCTTGGATACAACTTTTGTTTTTTCAATAGGAAGAGGGCCATGTGACACATCAAACTTATTGGTAATGTCACAAGAAAAACAATGGTGTGCTTGGTTTCAACGTAACTTTATTCTTTCACGAGTTATTTACAAGTTTCTCTTTGTTCACAGCCATTGACATGTCGAAGAGGTTAACACGTGAGGAGCGGATCGAAATTGTGTTGATATCTGGTCAACGCAGTAACCGGGTCATTGCAGCAGATTTCAATGCAAGACACCCTACAAGACCACCCATCTCCCAGGCTACAGTTAGCAAACTGCTTGCTAAGTTTCGTGAAACTGGTTCAGTGTTGGATTTGCCAAAGTGTGGACGCAAGAAAACTGTCACTAATGAAGAATGGTCTGACACTAACCCACATTGGATGGATCCCTCCAAGACTGTTGGACCAACAAAAGTGATGGTTTGGTGTGGTATATGGGGTACAATGATAGTGGGTCCATTCTTCATCAATGGAAACCTCAAGGCCACTGGATATTTGAAATTGCTACATGATGATGTGTTTCCCTCTTTATGCACTGAAGCTGGCACGTTCCCTGAGTTTTTCCAGCAAGATGGTGCACCACCACATTATGGGTGCCAGGTCCGAGCATTCTTAGATGAACAGTTTCCTGGAAAGTGGATTGGTCATCGTGGGCTAGTTGAATGGCCCCCAAGGTCTCCCGATCTGACCCCCTTAGACTTTTATCTTTGGGGTCATCTGAAGGCAATTGTCTATGCTGTGAAGATACGAGATGTGCAGCACCTGAAACTACGGATACTGGACGCCTGTGCTGGCATTTCTCATGCGGTGTTGCTATCAGTGTGGGAAGAGTGGGAGAAGAGGGTTGCACTGACAATCCAACACAATGGGCAGCACATTGAACACATTTTATAACTGGTCAGAAACTTGTAAGTAACTCATGAAAGAATAAAATTACGCTGAAACCAAGCACACCATTGTTTTTGTTGTGACATTACCAATAAGTTTGATGTGTCACATGGCCCTCTTCCTATTGAAAAAACAAAAGTTGTATCCAAGACGGCCGACTTCTAAATGGCCACCATGGTCACCACCCATCTTGAGGAGTTTGCCCCCTCACATTTACTAATGTGCCACAAACAGGACTTTAATATCACCAACCATTCCCATTTTATTACGGTGTATCCATATAAATGGCCCATCCTGTACTATAGACCAGTTGGTAACCCCTGGCAACTACAGGTCGCTAGAGAAAAATGTGTAATTCTTAGCCAGCTGTACCAAAAACCTCCTTGCATTTGCTTACAAAAGCTGCTCAAAGTTGCACTTTTTGAAATGTGTTGGTTGGAGCAGTAAGGCGGTGGTTTTATTTTGATGGGGAATGGTGTCTTTTTCTGGTTTGTGTATCATGTTTTTAGCTTCACTACCACTTGCCGAGTATTCGGAGGGTGTTTGCAGACAAGTCAGCATGTTACATGTGGTCAACACAGCAATCACAGCAAGGTTTGTGGAGCAGCGCTCTCTTTGGTGCAGCTTTCATCTGGTCAACACGCACTCAGCAACTGGCTGGAGAATATTAATTTTGCCCTAGTAACCAGAGGTTGCCAGGAGCTCAAGGCCTGTGTCAGTGAAGCATTGGTGGATTAAAACTGAATTCCACCACTGTCCAATGTTACAATAATAAAAGCTGAATACAGTTTACTGTCCTAAAGTCCAGTGTTTTGTCAACCCATCCACCCACCCCATCTTCTCCGCATGTAGACTTTGTGGCTCTATAAATATCACCTCACGTCTACCTTTTCTTGTCTTCTCTGCCACACATAAATGCAGCTAGATCCTTGCACAAACTCACAATGTTTTGTTTTTCTTAAAGAATAACAAAAAGATACATAATGCAGTGCTCATATTCTCTCAGGTTGATTCCTCTGTATTAGATATGGATTGCTTCTATTTTTAAACCAATTAAGTTTTATTTTATGAAAAACTGAGCATCTGAATTTTTCATTTCCACTTTTTTTTTTTTTAGCAAAGCAACATAATATCTTATCAAATTTAGAACTTATTTTTTCTCATGTTAGGTAAGTTGTGCTTCTGTAAAAGTAGTTTACGTTCTCTTTTTAAGCCTTTTTTTATGCACTCAGATTGAGTATCCTGCCTCAAGCACAGCTCTAGTCTCCATTTACTCAACTGTAAATACAAAAATGCTAAATACTAAATAACTTCTAGCTTCAGTCTAACTTCAGACTGAAAGTGGGATAGTGTTTATGTTTTATGGAACTGTGTCAGTGAGTAGAGAAAACCTGCCCACAGAGTGATTCAATGAATGTCTCAAATGACTGAGTGACATTTGAGTGCCGCATTATCCAAGCAGCCCCCACCTCCTCGCCTCATGCCTCTCTGTGATTGGTTGGAATCATCAGGGGAAAACAGGTGTTTGTTGTTTGGTAGAGGATGAGTTAACGTGAAGTAGCTCCAGGGATGTTAAATCCCCCATTAGTGACCTCCCCGGTGAACAGGAGCTGAGTCAGACATAATGAGTGTTTTCATTCCAGCGAGATGAGATGACGAGGCAGCGTGACTTCTGGGCTTGGAGAGGCGGGATGAGGCTGCTTTAGCACCTCTGGATGGCGAGAGGAGACACCTCGTGGGCGGATGAACGGACAAACAGATAAAAAACGAGGATGGATGGAAAGATGGCGTCTGAGACGTTCACTCTTACCTCTTTTTCGGATGTTTGCCGCCATTTCGGGGGACTTTTAAGGCGGTTTTGCCAATGTATATCTTTTTCATGGTTTGTCTGTGTTCCTTCCCTCTCATGTGTTTAAAGGGCTTGACCACAGGGAGACAGCATTTATGTTAGTTTTCCAAAGGAGACCAGCTAAGTCTGGAATTAGTGAGTGATCTATCTGTGTTGACCCTGCCAAACAAAGCAAACAGACAGGATGGCAACTTTTAGTAAGGACAAGTCAAGCAGGACAAAACTGATGTTAAGATCCATGGACAGATTCTGTTGGTCATATTCATATGAAAGAACCCATATTATTTTTTAAAGGGCCTGTAGTTGTATGTAGGGGATCTGCTACTAAAAATAACAAATAAAATAAATGCTTTTCTCATAATTTTTCTCACATGCTGCACCTCTTCTCACCTTCTGTCTGAAATGCTCTTTAGCTCCAGTCTATTTAAGGCCTCTCCCCCTGAAAACCCGAATTTGCTATGATCCAACTCTCATTCTACATAAAATCCCTTTTGAGCACAGAGCACACATAGCAACGTTTGCAACTTACCCCTCCGGATATTGCATCAAACTGAAAATAATTCACTGGGTCTTCAGATGCCGTGAAGATTCATGCGCTTACTCTTAGTACCCGACACCAGAACATTTGGTGTGCTTTGCTCATGGCTGAGATATTTTGGAGAATATGTGCCAAAACTAGCCACTCTTATACCACTGTTATGTAGATGAGTAACAGAAAGTCTGGAAAAGTCTGGACTACAAATGAGGCATAAGAAGGACTTCAATAGCTTTTCTTTGTGGGTGAGAATTACTCTATTTGGTGTTGACTTTGTCTTTTTAACTGTGCAAACCCCTGTGTAGAAGACTAAATGACATGGAAATCCCATTAAGCATAATGTGGACAGTTTAATGGCAAATATCCCACGAGTTTTGTCCCATTTCCTTAAATTCAAGGCACTAAATTCAAAGTAAAGACCATTTTTGTCTTACTTCTTCCACTGACGGTGCACAACGTTTCCTGCAAAGAAACAGCGGAAGCGAAAATGAGAAGTAAAACTGTCTGAGACATCAGCTGTAAATGTCAAGCTTTGGACTCAGTCCTTCAGACATAAAGAGCAAGGGATTCCTTTCAGCTTTCTAGCAAAGTTCAGCTACCATATGAGGGGAATCCATTAAAGGAGAGGGAATATATACGCTCACGGTTTGAACACTCATTAACTCAAATATCCAATCAATCACATGGCAGCAGATTATTGTAGTTACGCATGTAGATACAGTCAAGATGACCTGCTGATGTTCAAATTGAGCATCAGAATGAGGACGAAAGGTAATTTAAGGGCCTGAACATGAGATAGTTGTTGTCGTGGCAGGGTTTTCTGAGTCATCAACCCAATATCACAGCAAAGCATGTAATAGACCTGCAGGACCATCCTATGGATGCCACGCTTTGCCTCTCCTAGGTGTGAAATGGAATTAAATTGTAGTACCAGTAGAGGGCGATAGTTTATTTAAAGCCAACAAGTTAAACTGACCAAAGTAGGAATGAAGTACAATCCAGGCTCCTTCTATTCCACGTAATATTAAGCTACGTGGCTGATATGTGTTTACGTGTATATGTGTTTCATTAAAAGTTCGTCCATGACTGTTTTTATGTTGCTTTTAAATACATTATCGCCCTCTGCTGGCACTGAAAGGTACTGCAACTTAAGCATGCCTGTCCATTTCATGCGTAGGAGAAGCAAAGCATGACATTCACGGGATGGACCAGTGGGTCTATTACACACTTTGTCAGTATACTGGGTTAAAGTACTTCAGAAACTGCTGATCTGCTGGGATTTTCCCACAAACCCATCTCTAGGGTTTAAAGAGAAAGCATTTGACAACATCTGTTGACTGTGATACAAAAGCAACAATCACTCATGAAACAAAGGTATGCAGAAGAGCATCTCTAAACAAGCTACTGATCAAACCTTTGCACAGATGTGCTACAGTAGCAGAAGACCATACTGGGTGCCACTCCTGTCAACTAAGAACAGGAAACTGAAGCTACAATTCATACATGCTCATTAAAACTGGACAACAGAACCTTGGAAAAACATTCCCTGGTCTATGAATCTCAATTACTAAAGTGACATTCAGATGGTAGGATCAGATTTTGGCATACAGCATGGATCCATCCCGCCTTGCATGATGGTGTAATGGTGTAGACAATGTTTTCTTGGCACACTTTGGGCCCCTTAGTACCAGTGAAGGAATGTTTCCAGCACCTTGTTAAATCTGTGCCTCAAAGATTTAAGAGCGTCCAACCAATTAATATTAAGATGTACCTAATAAAGCGCCCGGTGAGTACATTCTGTGTATATTTTTATTTCTTAAATTAAAGGCTCCCACAAACAGCTTGTCTGCATCTTCTTCTAAAATCTAAGTTCCCCCCACTCAGTTTAGGGAACATTTGGGGAACTGAAAACCTGATTTTGAATGAGAAGTATTCTTTTGTGACCACAAATGCTGTATATTAAAAGAAAAAATGCTAATTGTTTGACATGGAAAAACACGAAAAGAAGCACTAAGCTGCCTAATCACTGACACGCTGTGAGTGTGGTTTGATGAAATTTTGAAAGCACTCTGGAACATAAGCAAACAACCCCCACAACTGCCTTCATACAAAAAATGAAATGTTTGAAACATTTGTCTATATCTTTTTAAAAAAACATAAATGTTCACAAAACTTTTCTACGTTCTTAAATATTGTGTTTAATGCTGAATTGTTTGCTTGTGGTCAGGAGCCATTAGACAAAATCTGTTGGAGGTTAAAAAAAACTGCTTCTGGGTCCTGGCAGGACATAGACTTGTTTCATGTCACTAGTGGTGGGGGAAAGTCTCCTGTGACAGGCGGATATCAGACTTATCAGTAAAAACAAACATCCCTTGCAGACTCAGTGTCTTCATCTCGTATATGTCCAAACACAAAGAAGAGGAGCTGCGTCTTGGTGGCGTCCGCAGCACAGGTGCAGCCTTCAGCACACAGACAAATGGCGCATGTTATTGAATGAGACAGGCTGTCAAAGCTTGATCAAAGCTCCTCTGATCCGAGCAGCGGGCTGACCATCCGGGAAGGAAGCAATGACCGACTGTGGATGGGACTGCAGCGAGTTACAGCTCATGTTTGGGGTGTTGTACCCACTGATATTGTGTACACACACGCACGTATTATGAAATAAAGAAACATGTTGATCTACTAATGCCCAGTTGTTGGGAGGTGACTTCTGCTACTGGCTGAGAAGGCAGGGAGACATGTACTCCTCCAGATGGTGACAGCTCACTACCGCCACTGGAGCCTTCACTCCAGCTGCTCCCCTCTGAGTCATACCAGCTTCGAATATGTGTGTGCGCGCGTGTGTGTGTTTAAGATTTGGCAGGTGCGAGCATGTATTTGAGAGCATTAAAGTGGCAGAAATGTGTGAGTTTATCCATGCAGGTGTACGCTTGATTGTCCGTATGCATATGTACACATTTGTTTGTATCTATAAGTCTAGGTGTGTTCCTGCTTGTGCGTTCGTGTGTGTGTGTGCCTGTGTTTACTCTGCGGCACAAGCTCTGCCTATTCAACCTCCTTCTCCCAGGCTTGAATTAAAGTAACGCTGTCTGCCATAAAAGTGAAAAAGGACAGCTGTTAGCGACACGTCTCAGGCCCCATCAGGCGTCCGCTGTCAAAACGCCAACGCACAACCGCGCACGCAACACCCTCGCTCATTCACTCGCTTGCTTGCTTCTTCGTCTTCCTTGTGCCCATCCTCACACTGCAGCAAAACCTTACAAGGGGCTCGTTCGGATGGCGGTGCCTGCCACCCACTCGTGCCACGCTGACATTCGAGAGCATTGAAAAGAAGAGGAAGAGGGAGGTGGTAAAAGAGGAGGAGGGCATTAAAGTTGTGGAATGAGGGAGATGGAAAAGTAGAGGGGTGTGTGTGTGTTTGTGAGGGGGGGGGGGGGGGGGGGGGGTTGCTAGCCAGAGTATTTACAATAAAGCCAAAGACATTAAAGAGGAAGCGAGCTTTGCCAAATTACAAAGGAAAAGCAAATAGAGCGGGTGTGAAGTCTCTGCTGAAAAGTCATCATTTCTTTACCTCCTTCCTCTCCTTTTCCTCGCCTCTTCCGTCAATCTCTTTCTTCCTTCCTGGCTTCCTGATTGCATCTACCTTTCAGCAAGATTGGCTCTCAGGAAAAACCCTTATCACAGGCCCAGACCTCAGCATTAGAGCGGGGGAACCCGAGTGGCTGACTCATCCAGCAGCAGGGAAAGAAGGCAGAGATGATGCTCTTTCTGGCCCCTGTGCCTTCGGATTAACAACCTGCAGTAGTCACTCAGTCCAATGGCATGTACAGTATGACTCAACCACCTCACAGACAAAAATCAGCTTTCAAATTAGGGTGCTATTCTGTCAGTGTGTGTGGGTTTATGTCTTAGCTGTTTCTCGGTCCTGCATTGATTAACTCGGGAGCAGACACCTAAGTAGTTTCACAGCAACTACCAACATCATTAGCGGCAGCAGGGGATAATGACCCGCTGAACGGATTTCACGTGCTGCTGATTGCACCCGGCACTGGGGAGTGTGAAATCACGACAACATCCCGAGAGGATTTTAGAATGAGCGGAAGAGGTGATGGAGGCTCGCCGATCCCAAATACAAACAGTTCTGTTCTGCCAAAACTGAAGGAGTGAACACAGAGAACAGAGTCCAACATCAACCACAGAATAAGCTGCAGGCAGACATTTAGACGTAGAAAATGGCACCGCGTTAAAAAGAGGGTTTGATACAGGCACCGGTATAATGATGAAATGCAAAGCTAGAGAACTGGTTTGAATGTTATCTGTTTATTTATCTTCCAAGAGTGCCTCTACCACTTAATACATTAACACTTTCCCTACCAGAGTATTGTTTTCAGCATACCACTCATTTGTGATTCCCTAATTATTCAAGCCTCCTCACGGCATTTTTGTTCAGGGAATATATAAACACATAATACCCTCGCCTGTCACTTCATTATGTATACCTGTTCAGCTGCTTGTTAATGCAAGTATCTTGTCGGCCACTCAATGCATGTATTCATGTAGACATGGCCATTAGAAGATTAGGAATTGTTGTATGATGGTAGGGTCAGAATTAGTTGTAAACACCATGAAAGCATGGATTCATCCTCACTTGTATCAACGGTTTAGGCTGCTGGTGGTGTAATGGTGATTGCGTTTCTCATTTTTGGACCATTCTCAGTAGATCCTAGTAGATCAGCAGCTTCTGAAATACTAAGTCCAGCTGATACGAACAACCATGTCACATTGAAACCCTCTTTCTTCCCCTTTCTGATTCTCTGTTTGAACTTCAGCTTCACCCCATTCCTGCAAACGTAAAAATGCTTTGAGCTGCTGCCATGTGATTGGCTGTTAATGAGCAGTTGAATGGTGTACCTAATGAAATGGTCAGGTAGGTATGTTGGGTTTATGGAGGCTTATTGTGCTTTTGACTGAGTGCATTTGGGCAGTCCCTGGAAGAAATTTGTTTTCCATGTCCGAATCAAAAATTTGATATTTGAATGCCAAAATTTTTTTTTAAAAAAAATCAGAAGCCACATCCTTGGCCACGGCCATTTTTCTACTTTGCCATTTTAAAGAGCGTGATCAAATCCACTCCAGAACTGAACTGCTTCTATTCTTGCCCATGCTTCAAGTCTTGATCACGTTTTATTTAATGGCTTTGCAGTTTTTACAGAATCCTGCTGGAAAACAACACAATACATGACACAGATCATTTAAATGACTCTGCAAATACTTCTTTCACCTTGAGGAACTACAGAAATAGCTTTCAAATTTGCAAATAGACTCTGTATATTTTTATATATTTTATTTATTGACTCTATTTAATTTGTAAAATATGTGTATACACACACACACACACACACACACGTAGAAAAACATTTAGTATACACATCCAGAATTTTTTATTTTTTATTTTATTTATTTATTTATTTATTTATTTATTTATTTTTGCATATACTATTATATATTGTACATATATTTATTAGTTTCAGATTTAGCCATTCGTATATTTTGCCTGTTTATGTTATTGTATTTTGCACAACTCTGTTGCTTGTGAAGCTCGCACACAAGAATTTCACTCGCATGTGCTGTACCAATGTACCTGCACATGTGATGTGACAATAAAAAGTGATTTGATTTAATAAAAAAACAAAGATAAAATTCAAGCTAGGAGCCTCAGAGTGGCAAAAACAATGACCTATGCGTTCCTAAAAGAACAAACCCGCACACTGAGCGCATTAAAAACATAAAAACATGCTGCTCTACAAAAAAAAATGAGCTCATCCTTCAGACAAGATACTCATAGTGCCAGCGAAGCCTTCCGAGAGCTGTCCTAGCAAAGACGCTGAGATCACGTCTTTCTCGACCCAGAATACACCCTCTCACAATAACCCCAACTTTTAAACTCTTTCACAAGTTGAAACCAAAGTTTTCCCACTGATTACTTTGTTCCATCTCAGTGGTTCTGAATTACTTTCACAATTTAAATTTTCCCAGAAAGGATGAGAGCAGAAAATAAATAAATAAATAAATAAATAAAAGCATTTCTGTCCACAGTCTTTTCATTTTTATCCATTTATTTATTTATTTTGCTGGTTGGAAAGAGGAAAAAGAAATACAGCTGTGAAAATGCTGTTGTGGTGCAAAAAAACAAGGCCAGTGTTTGCCACGTTTGCAACCACAACCAAAAGCAGACGGGATGGAAAAACACAAGCGGCTTTCAAACGGGTTCAGCTCATTAAAAATAGAACAGACACAAACACACATGGATGCACGTGCACACATGTGTATACACACATACACGCACACACGCATGCACAGCACGCCACCCACCATCGCAGCATGCTGTTTACGAGTGGAGCTCGAATGGACAGGTAGTGATTAGATGCAACAAAGGAACAACCTCTGCATATCTAGCCTGCAGTGTAGTGCTCTGTGTTTCTGTGCGTGTATGTGTGTGTGTGAGTTTCCTCAGCATTTACCTCGTGCACTTATACACAGATGTACTTACTGGTCCATCCATAACTCTCAAGAGGCTGCCTAAAAAGCCTCAACTCAGGGATGCATGAAAGGATCTTTAAAAAAACACAGAGAGGCACTATATTGGGAAGACGCAATATAGCACTAATAACTTTCCAGCATAGCCCCATTAATGTAGCGGCTTGGAAAGAAAACAAGGGTAACCTGTGACCTCCGGCTTGACCGAGGCAAACAAGCTGCAGACATTTGCTTGAAAAGCTTTAATTTATCTGTTTAATTTTCTTCTAAACTCTCACAGGTTGATACTCTTTATTACAAAGGTCCCTGCAGTTTGGCTTTTAAATGCTTTATGGCTTGGTTAAAAAAGAAGGTTTTGAATAACAGTTCAACATTTTAAGAAATGCATTTATTTGATTTGAGAAGATGGGTTCTACAATTGTATCTGTCCAACAGCAATGTAACCTCTTGTGCAGGCATGAGTTTGTGTCAGACTTTTAACAGATGGGAATTTTACATGGCGTCTGCTATTTTCACAGGCATGCTAACTAGAGATTTAGCCCACAGCCACTGAACTGACATCTCATCTGGAGCTGCGTATCTTAAAATCTTGCATGATTCCTACGATTAGTACAAAAACATGTTTTTTATATGTTGCGTTCATTTTATATGATGCCCGGCATGACGGAAAACCCCTACAGGTCTCAGAGTGGTGTCTCGTATTCATGTAGTGTAAAGTACGCTTGCCCTATTTTTATGGAAAGGGTAAAAAACAAAAAAAGGGATTTATAATTTGTTTTGCCTCAGCGTCTTGATGACTTGTGCTCACTGCCGGGTTTTACATCTTACATCTAGTTGTAAGAAAGGTAAGCTTGCACGTATCTCTGTGATGCCAGAAACATCTGACAGAACAAGCCAAAGAGCCCAAAATCACAACCCAGAGGAACCAAAATATCCAGTGCAATGTCCCGATGACTGGTGTCATTTTTAGCCTGGCGATTCATCTTACATGCACCTTTTTTTAGAAATCCTTCAAATTACCCTTGATATTAAGCTTCAGAGCTGCTTGTGTTGTTGGATTTTGTTATAGTAAGAGCAGAAACCTTGTACTTATCTATGTGACACCAGCAACTTCTGTGTGAAGGACCAAAAAGCTCTCCAGAGAGTGATCCGTACAGCAGAACGCTGCTGCAGGATTGCTCTCCCCCCGCTTCAGGACACCTACACCAGGAGATGCCGGACTAGAGCAGCGCAGATACTGAAGGACCCGTCCCATCCTGGCAACAAACTGTTCCAACTTCTGCAATCTGGTAGAAGGTTCCGCATCTTCCGGGCAAGGACAGAGAGACTCAAGAGGAGCTTCTATCCCCAAGCCATCCGTGCCCTAAACACACACACCCGCCCGCTCACATCATCTATAATTGACTGAGACAGGACTCTCTTCCAGACACTCTAAACCAAGGCACAATGTACATTTCAATTCCTTTAACTTTAAATATGTTTATATTGTCTATCCTGTAAAATAGTCAGATGTCTATTCATATTAATGTACAGAATTCACCTGCTAGCTGCTACTACTGCACATTCACCCAGTGTATATACTATATGTATGTATATATATAATGTTCTTCCTCTACACCCCCCCCCCCCCCCCCCCCCCCAATTTTTGCACATGTCGAGGAGCGTGTCAGACTACATTTCACTGTGTGTTATACTTGTATAACTATGCATGTGACAAATAAAGAACCTTGAACCTTGAACCTTCTAAAACACATGTTTGAGAATTTTATCCAAACCACTCTTATGCAGGGGTTATGCAAAGGTTAGCAACCATTTAGTGAATACTGCTGTATTTTTATAGACTGTATACAAAAGACGGATTTCTGGGTCTGAAAATTAACAAGTTTAGCATTATAGTTCTGTGCTAAACACTATTTTAGCTCACTTACCAGCTATATTTTAGCATTACCATTCTTCGTCATTGGCTTTCACAGTGGCTTCTGTTCAGAAAAAATCTAACTCTCACTTTAAAATTCATTAAAATGGTGTCACTTCCATTGACCACAAACTGACCTACAATGCTGATTACTATGTAAATGTCCAATTCAAGTCAAATTACAAAAAAATTGAGTTATAGCCGCTGTCATATTAGGCAGGCTTCATCACAATGAGGAATAAATCTGGACCAGCACAACCTGACCGCTGGTGCTGAAGAAGGCAAAGGGGAGGAGAAATAATGGGGTTAAGATAATAAGATAGGCTTAATGGCCCCTGGGGGAGCTCTCAGAGCTTCAGGATAGAGAGACCTACAGACAGTGTGGGAGAGAGAGGCTGACTGGTCAGACCACAGAGGACAGTGGAGAGCATCAGTCTGTCAGAGCAACACTGTCCACTTCAGCAGGTCAAAACTAAGTTCTCGCCTCTTCAGAGCAGCCTCTCTCCCACGCCGCTTTCAAACACATCCTCTCTGTTGCTCTAACATCTCTCTATCTATAATGATCAGCCAAAACTCCCCTTTCAGAACAGCTCAGGGAATCTGAAGGTGCCCTGAGGTCTTCGTAGTTCTCATCATTCTGACTTAGGGGACACTCCATAGAATTGCAACAAAAGTCTGTTAATTTTCCAGCTGTTTCAAGCCACAAATAGTCATTTCTCAGAAGGAGAAAAACAAAGTTATGTAAATATACTGCAAGTTTTATGTATCTGCAATCGATAAACAGCACCCACCACAGTGAGGTCCCAGCCAGAGCTTCATTTTGGCAGCATTTTACACGTGTTTATTGTGGAGAATTCCTCAGACTGCCAACAGGATGGAATTGCACAAAAGTACAGACAGTTCTGTTTATTTTGGAGCTGGATGGGTCAATAATGTTGCTGTTTGGAGGGGGAAGGAGGAACACTATATGGAAAAAAGTGCACATATACAATAAACCTAAAGGAGCTACCTAAGGAGTTTGATAATGATCGTGGTCTACTGCTTTGTGGTTCAACTTTGCATTAACAGTAGATCAACTGAGAGTTGAGCATGGAATATGCCACAATGGTGGTGGCATCCTACTACAGTACTACGCTTGAATTCAGTGAGCTCTTTCACAAATTAAACCCATTCATTCACAAATGGCTGTAAAGGCAGACTACGTGACCACATGGTTGATTTTATAAACATGAGACTGAAAACCTGAATTCAACGATTAAAAGATGTTGCTCCTATATGGACAAGAGATTGTATCCATCTCATGCTGATCCAGTTTATGGGTATTAGTAGTAATATTTTTGAACAGCTTGAGGTTTGTCTCATAATTGTGAGTTTAAATGACTCACTCTGAATGCCATTGATGTCTTGCATATAGTAGGCTATATTTTTTGTTATCTACCTTGGGACTAAAAATATAAACTAGCCATTTTGCTAAAATCTGTAATGTTTCTGTCTCATGCAGTATTTTGAGACTAATGTCCATTAACGGGCGACATCTCTATGAAATAAACCAGTTTAAAAGAAACCAGAGTTGCTATGGAAAAGGATGGATTGGTACAAAATGGCCAAAGAAACTGGACTGAGGGACTTCCAAGTGCATCCAAGTTAACAGCTGGCAGAACAAACGGGGAAAGCCCCTGTTTGTCCTCTAGGTAGGCGTTCCTATAGCGATGTAATATTGCGTGAAAACTATGAATACACGTATGAATATGATCACAAGCAGCAGATCTTTTTGTCAATCCTCTGACTCCCACAACCTGCCATCACTGTTCTGGAAATGTTTCAACGCAAACAATCTTGCCCTTGTCGGAGTCACTCTGGTGTCCACCTTGCCCCATTTCGGCACCATTTATCCACCATGTTGACTTTGAAAACTGTTCACTAACCTGCGACAACATCCCAGACGCTGACAGGTGCCTTTGCTATAACATAAACATGGCCGTTTGACTCATTTATAATAGAGCAGCTTCCCAGTGTTCTATATGTATTATTAGCATCAAATAGAAACAATAATAACTGAAACACAGCACAAACAGCGACTACCACACGAACGAGCAGAGAAAAACCTTCCAGTTGGCAAATTTAAGTTCAAATTAAACGGCACTGGAAGACTTCAGGAGAGCCTTTTATTTGTGTTCTTGCCAAGAATTAGATGAGAAAACTGATATCACTCTCATACCACTGGCAGCCAGTCTGGATTAGGAAACAGGCAGCGTGGCTCTGTCGCAAGGAACAAAGTCCACAAAGCAGCACGAATGAAACTCAATAATTGACATGTATCGTGTTCATTTGAGCTGTGGAATAACCAAGCTATAAAAACTACAAGCTGCTTTTGTGCAGATTAAATGAAGAAGACAGGACATGTTAATTAGTGAGCTTCAGAGGAGTAGGAAGATTCGGTTTACCTTCAGATCGAGGCCGAGACATTATCGCGGACTAACTGAGCTTTTTTAAAAGAAAACAAAAAACAAAAGTGCAGAAACATAATGAATACAGATCCCTCCCTTTAGGGCACAAAGGGTCACTGAATGACTTAATGACTAAAAGAAAAAGATCTGTGGTCTTCAAAGTCACCAGAGTTCAAGCCAAGTGAACACCTGGCAGGTCACGTGTTGGATAACTCTCTCCACCACCATCATTAACACATCAAATGAGTGAGTGCCTATTTATAGCTCATATCCCAGTGAGCATTTAAGCTCATATCTGGCCTCTTCATGACACTTTATGTTGTTCTTTCTTTAATCTGTATATATCTAAAAAGATCTACTTAAAAACAGGCTTAAAAAGACCAAGATATAAAGTGCAGGATACATTCTGAAACTTAACAGTATGAAGCACCTTTTAATCGCCTTCTCTTCCTGTATAATGAGGGTTCTTAATGTGCATATATTATTCTGAAATTATATCCAGTCGCAGTGGGTTTGATGGAAGAAAAAAAAATGTCATCAATCATCCTAAAAATCTAAAAACTAACCCAGACTTTTGTTTTACTGCCTCTCAAGGACGTCACTTCCATCACCGCTCACCGAGACAGCGGCATAATAATTTTGCTCAATCTTTGGCTGTCAATCATGCTTTTTAAAAAGCGGTATCAATCTTATATTTAAAATAAAACCCTTCACACTGTTATTCATCCGCTAGAGTATTCTGACAACGATTTTTTTTAAACTCCTTGAAACTTTAAATCTGTTTAATCCACCCGAGGTCTCCTCTGCGTTGGAGCTCCAATGTGTCGCTATGCAAAATTTACATCTCCATCTCCAGGGCCCTGACACATGAGCCCGGACAAGAGAGGGACAGGGATTGCGAAAGAGGAAGAGAGAGTGAGCGAGAGAGCAGGAGCAACGGAGTGTGAGAGATTTCAGGACATTTCATCATTTAGACTCGAAGGCATCTCGCAGATATGGTGGGGTGGGGGGGATGAAGAGGTAGGGTCAGACTCTCAGGTGGGTCCTGATTTCTCTTTAACCCCATCACAGCTTGCTTATAGGCTACAGGTGACCTGGTTTCCTATGCAAAAAGCGAGCAGAATAGACACGGGGCTACCCCCCTCTTATTTCGGCACAGCTGCTATAATTCAATTAAAGCTGTGACACAGAGGTGAGGACAATTGATGCCTCCTATTAAAGAAACACCCCGTCAAGATTAATTACCCCTCGTCGACTGGTTAAATGGCTTTTAAACTGTAATCTTCCTGAAATCGTAATAACACCATCGGTAATCTAACACAAAAGGAAAAGCTTGGGATCTGTTTTCATCTGAGCCGGATTAATAATGGTTCATTAGTACTGGTATTAATTAAAACATGTCTACTGTAGGCCAGTGAGGTGCAAAACAGAGAGTGGGAGGTAGAGGGAGGGGGGGTGGCCCCTGCATCTCGTCATGTTTCCGCTGCTGCTCTATTTCTCTGAAATACTTAAATCAGAAAAGTGGGCGAGCACCTGCAATTTTGTAATGAGCTCATTAAAATCCGTCTACACCAGCACGCGCTCACGTTTGTGTTTTTTTGACTGTCATGTTGAAAAACATACAGATCAGAGCTGCTCTTGCTTAAGTATTCGTGGTGGAAAAACAGCGTTATCATGCAGAGTAATTAATCAGTGTTACAGGTGCATTCCGACAGGTGACAGTCCAAAAATCACACAGAAACCAATGTGTAACAGTCGTGAATGGACATTTTGGGAACCTGAAAAGATTCAAGATTATTTCAAATAAAAAAAATAAATTAAAAAAAACTCCTGATTGATCTGTTTGGAAAAAAGCTTTTACAGTAACGCCATAGTCACTGCAGCGGATTTCCAGCCAAGAGGTTCCCCGCATGGAACCGTGTCAGCCTTCTTCTGCAAAATACACCCTTTTATCTTTGACAAAGTATCAGAGAAGAGGCATCATTCCTAACAGCGCTGCATCAGTAAACAGAGAGCACGGCAAGTGCAGCCACATCACGTACAGATGAGCACATAAACACACATATTCACACGCAACCAAAAGCAGCTTTGTAATCCAAATCAAAGATGCAAACAGTGAAGCAGTACCTTCCGCTCGCGCAGAGCTTCATCCTGAAGACCGAGAGATAAAAATCCTGCTGCCGGAGCCTCGCCGGGGATGGAGAAAACCCCCTCTCTATATGCTATCTGGATTGGTTTACCCAGCTTTCCCTTAAAGCTCGGAGAAAACCCCCAACACATGCACCCACCCCACCACCTCCTCCTCCACCACTAAAACTGTCGCTGCCACTAGCACCACGCCACTCCAGCAGTAGCAGCAGCAGCGGCAGCAGCTGAGCCAGGAGGAAAGACAAGAGGGAGTGAGGGAGAGACTGTGCAAGAGTAGAAAGACAGAGAGAGAGAGAGACAGGAAGAGTGGGAGGGAAGGAGCTTAAAGGAAGAAGACAGGGAGAACGTGGGGGCGTGATGATGGAGTGCTGAAAGATATGTGCAGAAAAGGAGGGAGAGTGAGAGAGGGAGAGGGTGAAGCTTACCTGATGGTGTCTATGTTGTTCATCACTTCGTCAGGCATCTAAAGGAAATGACAGCATGTTAGTGGAGCGGACCCATCAAACTGGCCCAGAAGCTGCCAAGTGGAGCACCGTTGCAGCACAAACACCCTCCACAAAAAAAAGAAAAGAAAAAGAAAGAACGAGAAAAGAAACATACATATTCAGCAAGCACACTCTGTGTTTCCCTATGTGTTTGTTTATGTCCCCACACTCCCCCCCACTCACATCCGTGCTCCCTCATCTGCTCCTCTTCCCTTTTTCCCTTACTAGTGAGAAATCCCGTGCAACGCTCATCAGACTGCGGCCGGATGTGTACATCTGCGCTCACTTGAGGTGAGAAGAGAACAATCGTACCATACCGGGAGTGCGAGGGGAGAGAGTGAGAAAGCGAGGCAAAGGAAAGGGGGAAGAAAGGGAGGGAGGGAGAGTGAAAACCTCCATTGCAGCCAGACTGCAGATACATGGCAAGCCCCCCCATGAGGGATACTGGCAGCGACTCAGTATCTCTGTCGAGGTGCTGAATCAGAGAGAAGGAGCACAGAGGGAAAGAGAGGGAGGAGGATGTGGAGAGAGACATAGAAAGAAGGGGAAACAAGGGGGAGGTGGGGGGGGGGGGTGGAGAGTGGGGAGAACAGGTGGTTCAATCTGTTGAATCTTACATCTCAAGTCCTTGGCTGTTAAGGAGAATAGGTTTTATATGAATCGGCTGCTTTTTTTCCATTTTTCTTTTTTTCAGAAAGCGATGAATTATGCATCGATTTGAGAATATTCCCCCATCTCCGTTCAAATTTAGGCCCGATCGAGGGTGGTATCCACGCTGTTATGTTATCATGTTTCATAATTTGACGAATGCTAGAAAGCAGATTTTACCATCTGCACTTAGGGGAGACGTTCATCCATATTTATCTCCTGTAATTAATGAAGGAAGCAGTCGTTGCGAAGAGATTATTTGAGTCAGATTACCAACAAAACACACCTTAAAGCGGGGGGTGGGGGGAATGCGTGTTCAGTGTGTGTGTGTGTGTGTGTGTGTGTGTGTGTGTGTGTGTGTGTTTATGGCTACAGATGATGAACTTGGCCAGACTTGGGAGAGGTCTAGCCGGATTTTGTCATTCACATTGTCTGTGTAACTTGTTGGCACTTATATTGAATTGGGCTGCAGTATGCATACATGTGCATGGCTGCATCTGTGTGTGTGTGTGTGTGTGTGTGTGTGTGTGTGTGTGTGTGTGTGTGTGTGTGTGTGTGTGTGTGTGTGTGTGTGTGTGTGTGTGTGTGTGTGTGTGCACAGCAGAAGGTCAAGTGCAAAGAATGTTTCATTACAAGTACAAGGACTTGTGTGAGGAGATGAAACTTTGCAGCGACACACAGACACTCACACTGAGATGAACGCCAACAGGCTCACATGCCTGCCTCTCAGCCCCCACACACCACCCACCTTTTTTCAAGCAGTTGCTAAGGTGACGGCAAAGGCTGAATTTTAATCAGACAATAAATTAAGGCAATGTGACCTTCTCCTTTATTATTAAATGGGAGCGACACAGAGTTTGAAGATCTGTCAAGTATGTTTTGTTTTTTGGGGGGTGAGAAATGCTAAAAAAAAACAGACCCCAAACCTGGAGATGTAAAACAATAAGCTTGCACGCTTTCTAGTCAGCAAAGCGGTGCACATTTAGCAACTAGGTAACCTCAGCCAAGTGCTTCATCATCCTCATCATCCACCACTGACATGGATGTCATGCTGAGACTGCAAAAATACCCTCGCTGGTTGTAGTAATTGCTGATTGAGCCCTCAGGCTTGTCCTCCCGTGTAATGCACTCTAGTGGTGTAAGCCAGTGGAAACACTGGTTGCTACTCGAGAAGGAAACAGTTGTGCAACAAGGTTCGCTGCTTTCACAGCCATTTTAGCAAGGTTATGTTTTAAACTGAGTAAATGATGGATGTCAAAAAATAAATGCGAGTGGGCTGAGTCAGTAAATGACAGCATTGTTCAGTTCAAATTGTTTGTGTGGAGGAGTTGCTAATGGGTAGAATGCTAATGAGGAGTCCCATAAAAGTCTGCTTATTGGTCAGCATGAAGCAGCGCTCCTGTGCAAACTTACAGACACATCAGTATACCCAGTCTATTGAATCAGCTGAGGATGTCTATGTGGGTCAGCAGGAGAAATCGTACACCCACAGCTCATTCTTGCTCCAAATGATTTACTATTAATTGGAAGCTTTAGCACAGCAGAACTTGCATGGAACACTCATAATGTCATCACCAGGATGACATGCTTTGTCTGCTCTCTGACTACATATTCTAGGTTCAATAATCACCAGTGAGGTGACAACTTTAAAGAGCTTGACTTGGGCGAACCCAAGTCAATTGCAAGCCATATTTTTATAATTAGCAGTAAACTGAATGACTCTGTGTAAGACTCTGAGAGACTCATCGCCCCAAAGCTCGAACTTCTTCTAGACCTAGAGGCGTTTCAGTGGTCATAACTTTAAATGTTTTGCTTTTATCCCAGTGTTCTTTTCAGCAAAATAATAAAAAGCCTGAAAAACAACTGCATATGAGTCAAATCAACACACTGAATAACTAACAGATGGTGGAGAGCAAATCAGAGCTAAAATTAGCGCATAGGTTGGAGGTCAGAAACTCAATTACATTTAAGGTGTCTGTGTGGTGTTTGCAGTTCATTTCTACTGCCCTCAAGTGGGCAAAATGCTGGAATGACTATTATGTTTTGTATCTTTCGTTTTGTCTTATATGTGTATGCAAGTAGGCCTCTATATAACATACAGACTGTAAAATGGGATAAAGGCAGGAATGTCAAGTATATGAATGTTTTTCTGGTTCAGATAGCGATAACAAAGTTCTGTAGTGGGGCTATAAAAGTTTCTTTTTAAATTTTCTCCCTATAACTCTTGCTTTAATAATTTATTGTTTTATTTATTTTTATAGCATTCATTTTATATGCAACTGCTTCTTGGATTATTCAAACAAAACTCCACAGACTGCACTAGACAAAGACATTGTAACTCTGTGACATGCCCGTGCTTACTTGAGCTCTTTACGCTCTTAATAATAGAGCAGAAAAATCAGGAATGGCTCACTCAAATCATACAAAGGCTTGATTTACTCAGACGTCTCTTCAAAAACTGAGAGGAACAATTTCCGTTCCAATCACAACATATGTTCAGAGGCCTGGCCTTGATTAAAGACTGGGAAGACTTTCATCACTCACCATGTTGATGCCCCTGGGCAGAGAGATAGATCTGTAGGGGTATCTGGGGAAGTCATAGTGAAACTCAGGAAAGTGACTCTTCATCTTAAATCCTTGACTGAACTCTGGAGGAGGTGGAATCACATATTTCTCATCTATTTGTTCTGGTGTGTCTGCTTTTATCTCCAGGTCATGCAGCTCATCGCCCTTCCTTACAGTGTCGATGTCCGTCTCCAGATACTTTTTTTCTACCAGGTCAGGAGAAGTCCGCTCTTCTGGAGTCTTCTGCTCGGCTAAAGGGCCTTGTTGCTGGGCCATTGAGCAGGGTAGCCTGGGGCTCACCACGTGGATCTCTGCTTGAGGCTGATCAGCATTTGTATTGGTGAAGCCAGAGGGAGATGCTGGTTTTCCAAATGCCTGCAGGCTGTTTGGGTCAAGCACATTAGATGTCACCTCATCCAGGAACTGGGAAAACTTCAGTTTGGTTTCAATCTTTTCCTCCAGTACACACTGTGGTTTGCCGCTTTTAGAGCTGGTGTGTGAAAGTACAGAGCCCCTCCCTTGATGCAGATTTCTGCTGTGGCTGTCTCCTCCCTGCTCTGCCTGTGGATGTCCTCTGCCATGAGGCCTGCTAGAAGGAACTGGTCCAAGCTTTTCAGACTCTCTGTCTCCTCTGAGTCGAGTCTGAAAAGCTTCCTGGCTCTGCTTCTTGATAGACTTGTGCAGGATGCAGGTCACCCCAGAGTTCCAGCTGTGCAGGCTGTCAGTGCCGTCACTGCTACTCCTGCTGCCTCCTGGACTGCTGCTTGGATCGCTGGGGCTAGATGGCTGACTGGGAGAGGACTGGTTAGAAGCAGGGTCTATCAGCTCCTCCAGCCAGACTTGATCACCATTGAACATGGGGGTAGCCGGACTCAAGGGGGCCCATGACTTTGAGAAATGCTGGCCCTTATTTGCTGTGCCTCTCTGAGAGAGGGAGCAGGCTTTGCTGCCTGTCCCATCCATCGGCTTAAGTCCAGTCTACACAGATGTGTCCTCTCTCTAATTGTTTTAAATGGCAGATGATCCATGGTCCAATGGATAGCTCCAATTTTAAAGAGTTCTAACCCAATCCTGTCTCACTATTGTGTAAGCAACCTCACAGCGATCCAATACATTTCACTCTAGGCTGAACAGATGGCCTCCTTCAGTGCCAGGCGAACTCCCTGCTATCACAGGCAAGGGCATCCATAGTCTGAGGCCACAGTCAAATACACTGAGAGTCACAGTTAATCTGCAGAAGCTCCAGGTTTAGGTTTACTGACAGGGAATTTTCATAAAATCCTAGCCAGTGTCTTTACTATTTGAGCAGACAGTGCTGGTCTTAATTAGACTGTCTATTGATAGCAGAGCAGGCAAAGCTTTTTCAGCTTTTTCCAGGTCAGTGGTTGTAGAAGAGAATTGATCCAACTGAGCACATGGCAGCTGACACACACACACACACAGACTAGATGGGCTTGCCGAGTAATTGATTGCTGGGATCTCATTAATATCTCATTAAAAGAATAGTCGTAATCATTAAGAAATTCTAAGAGAAATAATAGTAAGTTGGAATTTGAGTTGTCTGTTACAGAATAATGCCAAAAGTAAAAAAGTGAATTTTAGAAATTGTTTTGCAGTGTGCAATTACACTGCTTTATTCAATCTATTCCTCTCAAATGTCTCTGTGTTATGTGTATATCCCATAGTGTATGTTAGAAGAAGGACCTGCATTCCAAAGTCCTGATTTTAGCTTTATGGCTTTTACCATCAATTAACATTAGCAAAGCATCCATATAACATAGATTCAAATGCCTGCTAGTTACTGGTAACTAACAGGAAATAACATGCAAGACTTTCCATCATCAAAACTGCAGCAGGCTTTTACTAAAGATAAATGAAGAGGAATCTAACTATAATAAAAATGCACCAAAAAACACACGAGAATCGGTTTAGTTAGCTACCACACAGCTGTTGGCTCCTACAGCTTTACTGCATCTGTATGGGTTCAAATTGTGGTCATAAATATTTTGTACTTGTAAATCAGGATTTGTATGTGTAAAAAGAATTTGTGTGTGCCTAAAAAAGATTTGTATGTGTAAACAGAATTTGTGTGTGCGTAAAAAAGATTTGTGTGTGGCCAAAAAAATAAGTGTGAAACTCTGCACTCAAGTTTCAAGTTACAAGTACGAATTTTGACCCTATTTTTCTTCCTTTCATGTGATTGGTCAATGTCATGTCAATCACAAATTTAACTATCCAATCAGAGCACAGATGGGTTTGGCTGTCGGAGGGGTGCTTTATGGAGCTTCAGGTCCTTGAAGGGAATAAATGCCCTTTTACATGCCAGCCCAGCATTTTCCTTCATCACCAGGAAGGAAAACAGTCTGTGGTGGTTCGAGTTTGGTGATTTTTGTTTCCACAGGTTTACGTGCTTAATACAGGGACCTCCAGAGCCTTTTCAACAGCGCTGCGGACCTCGGGAGGGGGGGGCAGTGTTGTGGAAATGACACAGTCTTCACTAGTGGGGATAGTTACAAAGCTTTCTTCGTTATGAATTAGCGATACATGTTTTTATTGAACATTTAAAGAACCAGCAACAAAAACAGAAATTCTTGTAGAGGACATAAAGTCAGGGATAGAAACGGCAAGAAGCAGGTGCATCTAGTACAGGTAGAGCTACTGCAAAAACCCACAGAGCTCAGCTGCCAGTGCGACAAATTCTGGATCTTTGGCTTTTAGTTAGCAGTTAGCATTAGCAGCACATCCTGCGTCCGATGTGAAAGGACCTTTATGCTGCGTACTGGGACTCACAGCCATGGTCCTGGGTCAGCCCTGACTTTGTGTTAAACTAATCCTAAAGTAATAATGGTATTTCTAACCACTGATATACCACAACTTTATCCTTTCAACAACTGTACTGTAAGTTAGGTGACCTAGCTTCTATCGGATAGTTATATAGAGATCCTCCAGCTTCAAACTGTATTACCCTTCAAGGACCTGCAGTTCAAAAAAGCCCCCTCCGACAGCCAAACCCATCTGTTCTCTGATTGGATAGTTAAATTTGTGATTTACATGACATTGACCAATCACATGAAAGGAAGAAAAATGGGGTCAAAATTCGTACTTGAGTGCAGAGTTTCACACTTATTTTTTGGCTAAGTCCACACACAAATCTTTTTTACGCACACACAAATTCTTTTTACACATACAAATCCTGATTTACAAGTACAAAATATTTATGACCACAATTTGAGCCCATACCATACCCATACCCATACCTGCCTGTGGTCCCTGAAAATAGTAATGATGCAAATTTTAAGTGTTAATAAAAGTTGCTAGCAGAGTGGAGTGGAGTATAAAGTCTTACAAAGGGATGAAGTAGCTACAAAGACAGAAACCAAAACTAAGGAATTAGCTTACCTTATTAGCGTAACAAGCTTTAGCTTAATAAATATACTAATTTGTTGTTTTACAGGCGTTTCTTGTCTTCTCTACTTCTCAGTTAATTATCCAATTGAGCCAAGCCAAATGCTCTGAGATATTCATAGTGTTAAACTGTAAACAGAGCTAGATGCTGTCTTTATGCTAAGCTAACCTAAACTCCAGTTTACCAGCTGTCATAGTGAGAAAGGCAGGGTATATCATGGACGCAGTTTCCACAGTCATTAATAAAAATGTAGTTACAGGCACAGTAATAGACAGTATCCAAGTCTTTTCTCAACTGTAGAGGGGAAAAAAGTTTTATTTCTAAAAAAGAAATTTAAATGTCAATACTTTTAATGTCAGTTTTAAATGAGAAATTCTGATCTACGATCCCTAAATACTTAACTATTTCAGTTTTAAACCCTTAAACGATTTTAATCTTAGGAACTTTTTGACAACAACTTTTTGTTATTTAAGAAAATCATTAACTTGGATTTGCCTGTATTTAATATCAACTCAAGTCATGTTAAATAGAACTCTACTACATCAAAAGCAGACTGCAGAAATTTGAGGGTTTGTACTCTGGTGTAAAACTCTGCAGAATCAAATATGTGACAAAGGAGCAGCTGAAAGTCCTTTCTATTACAAAGATTATTTGGAGTGGGGGAAATAGTTATTTGATACCCTGTTGAATTTTTATGTTTGCTCGCATCGAAAGAAATAAGCAATGTCTAATATTTATGGTAATTTTCATTTAATGGAGAGAGACAGAAGATCAACCAAAGTACATCAAATAAAAGTTACTCAAATCAAAATTATATCCAATATTCTGTGGTACCTGGGCCCGATCATTGACCCCCTCAGTGCAGTGGAGTTGTTCTGTACCCTCAGCATAAAACAGGCCCCCTGATATGCTCATTTCCCATCCTGTCCAAATCTTAGCATCTTCGACTCTTTCACCTCAAGTTCCACCCCTTTTTTTTTGTTAGTGCCCCCATCTCTAAATCATTCCTCACAGCAGGTCTCACTACCCTCTTGTAAACCCTCCCTTACACTCTTTCTTGTATCTTGAGTCACAAATCTCCCCTAACACTCATCTCAACCCTGCCTGCACCCTCTTCCTCACCTGTACTTGTACTGAATAAATCCAAAAAAGGAGATTCTTTTTTTTTTTATTACCAAATGCGATTTTAAAATTGTCCGCACATGTATATACAGTAAAATATGCACATTCGTGTGCTGTCACACTGCTGCTGTCAGAATTCCTCTTTAAACTTCTTCACATTTTGTTGTTGCACTTCATTGTCTTCTAACTCTCAGGTTAATCATTTTCTGATATGCATGTAATCTATGTCATGAGGACAGCTTTCCAATATTGGAGCATGTATTCTTATGGGCATACTGTAGCTGTAATGTTCATCAATATTCAGGTGGTTATATAACTACATCAATAACACCTCTATTAGTCTGTGCATGGGTGGAGTGTAAAGACTGGCAAGTGAGTGTTTGACAGATATAAAACACTGCATTAAAGTGTACAAAGTTGTTCTGAAAATTAGTCTTACAATACATGTTCAAAGCTAGGACCCAGGGCAGGACACGGCATTTTTAACATGCGGTTGTCTTCTTGGCTGGAATAGTCAAAGGCATTATGGTGTAAATTAATGTCTGCGCTTACAACAACAGCAGACCTTCAGCTTGTCCAGCTTGCAAAGTCTTTCTCCAAGATTTCAACTTGGGTCAGACAGAAATAATACACTGTGCTGTAGCCAGATTGTTATGGAGCATCTTGTTGTGCTGTAGCCAGACTGTTGCGGTCTCAAGGGGTGTCATTAGTGCTGCATCCGATATGTAGGGTTTTAGCCATGACTGGGTGGCCTGCTGTTCACATGTTTTCCCTCAGACTTGGGCCCCACACCCCGTCTACTGCTGCATCCCATTGGATTTACCCATGGGACCACCCTGTCTCCTAGGAGCACCAAGCCTTCAGCAAAGACATACCTCCTCATCATTTTCTTCCTGCTCCATCCCTCTTTTCCCCTCTTTCTTCAGGCCTTCTCCATTGTGCTGCCATTTCTCACCATTTTCAGACTTTCCAGACAGGCTCAGGCTTCTTCTATGATAAATGTCTTTAATAATCTCTTTTCAATCTCTGGAGGAGGAGAGGGGTGGGAGCCAATTTAGAACTATCGCCCTGATGGGAGAGACTGTCAGCCCATGGCTGCCCAGAGGTAATGGTGCTGAAATGGATTCCTGCTACAAGCGCAGAGGTGGAGATAATTGGTGATGCTTTCTTCCTCACTAGTTGCACTCTGCTTTCCCTTGCCGGCTAGTTGTGTTGCTGCCTGGCTGGGTTGAGCCCCTGCCGGGACCACACTCTGTGTCCTCTACTAAGCCCGGAGAGCAGTCTAAATGCCACAGCTGATCAGCACTGACCATGAAGTACTATGACTGTACGGCGTTCATCTGTTACTATGGCTGATCTAATACTGCTCTCCCTTCTGCCCACGCAACCTCACGCTAAACACTGGTTGGACGAGAAGCGAGTGTGATGCTTCTCAAGATGACAAAAGCCAGTTTAACTCGTAACTCAATTACATGAAAAAGAAATGCAGGGTACATGCATCAAAGATGTCAGTGACGAAGAGCGGGCCATTCACTCGGGCCAGATAAATCTAAAATACTAGAAGAAAAACAAATCTTTTATTTCCACTCTGCACTATTTAATGTTTTTACCCTACAAAATGATATAATGTGCCAATGAATTAATAGCTCCTGAGAAAAGGACCAGCAACATGCTATCACCAAGCTCACTCCCTCTCTTTCCCCCTTGGATTTTCAGAGCAAAAGTGATGAGTGATTGATTTCAAATCATTCAAATCATTTTCAGAGAACCGTTTAAACTCTTCCCATCATTAGATATGTGTATTAGATGCTCAGGCCTAGAGCTTCCTAACTGTGTTTTGTATCTTAGGTGAGCCTGTCGATAATATCTAACAGGTGCACTCATGAAAGGCCAAAAGGAGGAAACAGTGTGCCGATGTGGCTTCAGTTATCCATCTCATGCAGAGACACTTGTCAATGCCTCCGGACCTGTGGGGTCGCTTTTAGAGAACCACACTGTGCAATCAAATGAGAATAGGCTAAATTGAATAAGAGCCAGCTCATTCTGGAGGTGTAGAAATAGGTTTCCTGGGATCCCTGCAGAACACACAGTTAGGTCTGCAATAACACTAGTCAGGCAGCAATTACAGAAACACATAATGCATATCACAAGGGTGATGAGCATCTGTTTCAAACAGGCAGTGTGTTAGCATAGACAACAGCAATCTTTAAAAGGTACCTACCAAAAGTTCTGCACCTGAACAAAGTTTGTTCAGCAAAGCTACATTCCTCATGTGAATACTGTAGATTAACAATAGTCCTCTTTCATCAAATAATGCCACAAAACTTAATGTGTTCCACAAACTCAGTCACACAGCAAATGGTGAGCATGGCATCGTGCAGCAGATTCACTGAGCTGTTATCGCAAGTGCTGACCATCTTCACGGGTGAACAGACGAAGAAGTGAGCGCCACCTGCAGAAATCCAAACTTCATCACCACAAACTCACACTATAATTGTATTTACAGAAAAAGTGGTGAAAGTACATTCACAGTACTCCACTTGAGTACCATTTTTAACTACTTTAGTTTCATGGCACAATACTTTTGTCTAAGTACATTTTAGCAGATAACACTATATGTTTCGGCCTGTTACAATGATATGACAGCTTTGAAAAGTAAATGAAAACAAAAAGGCTCTGCTTTGCCAGTAGTTACCTAACAATGAGCGTGAGTAAAGCCGAAAGGAGTGCGCACAATTGTTGAGTCATTTTTCATGTAAAAATGTCAAACATTCCATAATTGCATTTCTCAAATGTGAAGATAAGCTGCTTTTTCCTTTTAACAATTTTACCATTTTGCAGATTCACAGAATATTAAGGAATTACTGTGATCACATTTCTCACCGTTTTTGCAACTTTTGCTAGCCAAATGGTTGAAAGAATCACTGAAAAAAATCAGTAAAATAATATATCTGCTAATAGCTACTTTTGTTGCAGATTTCTTTTACACTTTCTGAATGCTTATATCACTGAAAAGAACCTACTTAACACCTCCTATGATGCACCTGATGTGCAAGTTTACTGACCCCCTATGTGCACCCTTTGCTCTTTAAAGGCCTCTGACATTTTTATTGATATGGTGTGGGATTTCCTGCCTTTGCCATATTTCTGGTTAGAAGAAGCTCTAAAATTATCCAAACTCTTATGTGTAGCACATCCTACGACCATATCTGCTTTTCTTTTAAATGGCTTATCTATGCATAGCATCTTTAAACACCAAGGGGATTTTTTTTTAGCTTTCTTGTAATGGCTGTTAAAAAAATTGATTCCTGCAGTTTGAAAGTGTCCTCACTCTAGTACCAAAATATACAGGATTTGTTTGGACATAATATATTTGTAGCTCATTACTGCACAAGGAAATTATATCACACAGTGTTTTACAACAAGTCACTTCAGTGCTTGCTATATAAGTCTCTCTTGTTTAGACTATTAATTTGACTTTTTTCTTCAATTAAAATAGTAGGGACAACTCACTGCTGTCATTTCTGTTTATTCATCTGCTTATTCGGTTGAAGATTGTAGAAATAAGTCACAGGAAAGACCAAAAGCCTCAAAAAACAGTAATAGGAAAGGTCAAAAAGGGAATATATAATATATGGCTAAAATCACCAGCTAAGGTTTAGCTAATAGTAAAAAAAAACAAAAAACAAAACTATTAGCTAATAGTATAAATAAACAAACGGAATTGATAACTAAACTTGATAAATCATACACTGCATACAATCATTGGGGTAAACACTTTAAGAAGCTACAGAAGCTATAAAATATGGCTAGGAGTTAAACTGCTTTCTAAAACTGCAAGATAACAGCATAGGTAAATCACTGAAATAGTTATATAATAGGGTTATATATAATTAATTATATAATTAATAAATTTGTGAAATTGTGGACTGTTGGCTAATATATTAACTACTGAAACTGCAAGAAAAAAGGGTCAAACGGT
Source organism: Rhamphochromis sp. 'chilingali' (assembly GCF_963969265.1). Taxonomy (NCBI): domain Eukaryota; kingdom Metazoa; phylum Chordata; class Actinopteri; order Cichliformes; family Cichlidae; genus Rhamphochromis; species Rhamphochromis sp. 'chilingali'. The sequence continues at coordinate 15,837,949 of NC_137932.1, read as the reverse complement.
TTTACGTATAAGCTAAACATAACAAATAAATTAAGTAAAGTGCTCAAAAATGGAAAATGGAAAAGTAGCTAGGATGGGTAAGCCAGTGGTTTCATGGAGACTTTTACTGAAATGCTGGAGACAACTGAAGACTTTGAAATTTCACTGAAAAATGAAAGTGTTGCATTAGCAAAACCATTGGTTGAACTTATGACAGTCAGTTAACCAAGTGATTTCTCATAGTTTTTGAACGTGCTGTGCAACCTGCACCTGTTTTATTAAAACTAAAGTATGAAATGTGTTGAATCTCAAGAAGCACTAGTCCAGTGGTATATATGATAGGGAAAATCATGGCCACTCCAAGCCGTAACTTTAGACACACTCCTGTGGTCTGTAAATCTTTTATATTAAATAAGCCTATCTAAAAAGAAAAGACATGATTAGGATATTAGGATGACTGTAGTTTCTGAAAAATGCAATTAAAAACGCTGCAGCCAACACAACAGAAAAATTACAGATTAACAAATTCTTTCTTTCTTTCTTTGCACATCCAGTATCCATTGATTCATATTGTTATAAAGCCTTTTGCCTTCATTAAGTCTGTACATTACTCCTTGTAAACATGTTCCATATTTAAGATTCTGCACAGCGACGTGAAAGCCACGGTATCATAAAAACATATCAATTATCTAATTATGTCTAATAAATGTTCCCAAGATCTCCAGGATATGCATCAATGGGCCAATCACGGTAATGCAGGTACAAATAAATTACTTTCCAAAAAACATTCTGAAACTCAAACCAAGGGAACATATTTAGAGCAAATTGCTTGTCAAGAAGATAAATGCGACAGCAGAGAATGAGGGTGCTACTGTTTTTGTTTTTTTCAAGAACTTTTGTTGCGGTGTCCACACAATTACACGGACAGACACACACACACACGGAAAGAGTGCCAATTATAGAAACTGTGTGATGAGGTTTCTCATACTGAGCCCCATGCTACCTTTGCCTCTAATCCTTTGTTATTAATTATATCTTCAACAAACCTACACAGTTCTTGTGGTGTCAGCACCAAGTATCCATGGCAACAGCCAGTTGGTCCCAGCTCTCAGGGATGCACACACTTCTTCTGCCTGACAAAACCTTGCTTCGTTGCAAAGCTACTCCCCTGACAAGATGAATAACTCAACTATATGATCAAATTAAAAAAATATCTTCTGCCGAGTGAGCATCCCCCCCCCCAAAAAAACCCTCACATTGGCAGCGATGCTGGCAGTAATTCAAGCTCTACAAAAACAGAAAGAGGGACACAAAAAATCTGTAAAAATCTGCTAAGTGTACTTAGTGAAATTTATTTTACTCATATAAGTCACTTTATATTTAATCTTCACTATCTTTCATAGCCACATTTTTCACTTTTCCTGTTATAGTAACTCTAAAAATCCTTTACTCCACCTTAGCCTTGGCTTAATACAACATGACATGCTACTTACATTTTGTTCCATAAATGTAAATCGTTTTCTGTTTTTCAATGTTATCTTTATTCATTTATTTTAACATCTTTACTGGTTTCAAGGTCTCAGTGAGTAAGAGTGCACAGGTGGAAAAAGCTGTGTAAAGACTCATTTGGGTGATGAAGGCCTCAAATGATGCACGAGTTGAGGTTGAAGTTTAGAGTTACAAAGAATCATGTTCAGACATCTGTAACCATTTTCTTAAATCTACTTCTGACAAACAACCTGAGATTGCATTAAGTGATATTTGCATTACGCACCATAATCTTCGAGCCACCTGTTGCCATTCTGGGTGATATAAGAACCAGGTTTTGATAAAAGCACCAAATTTTGATATAAGAACTAGGTTTTGAGAAGAAGAAAAAGAAGAAAAATCGTGTGGAATCAGCTACAACGTATATATCATATATGTTTGCATGTACCTCCAAATCTAGTTATATCAGTCCATACACGGTATAGATTAAATTTATGTCCGCTCTTCTGTCTTCATTCATCATCATCATCATCATCATCATCAACTCACATCATCTAGCGGACTTAAACCTTGAAAATCATCTTTCCTTTTCCGTGTCGTCATTTTTCGCTGCAACCAATTTCAGAATTAATTACACCTTCCCACCACAGACGACCTTTTTTTAATGGCCTGACTGGCTTTTCGGCAGCGAGAGGGTTCACTGTCAGTGTGTATAAAATGTGTTCTTATTTCATATACCACATATTATCTCTGCAATCTCAGTCCAAGAATGGTAAACCTCAGATATTCTAATATATCTGAAGCTGCAGGATATAGTTCATTAACTTCTAATTAGATTTAATGTTCAGTGCGAACACGGTGATTTGCATTTCGCTGTTCTTTCTGTGCTTGGCAGTGATATTTTGATACCTGGAAATGTGCTGAAAGGGAACTTGGTATTCTAAAAAGAGGACTTATTGTAGGTTTGTACAGTTCAGCATTCTTATGATGGCATTGGTAGGATGATTTTAAGGCTTTTAATGGGCTTCTCTAAACTATGCGTGTGTTACTATATTTTTTCTCTATACAGCTGAGTCTATATGCAGGAAATGTAACGGCTAACCTAATCTAGTTAAGCTGGAGCGCCCCCTAGTGGTTCCCTCCGTCATGCACATCTAAGACGATTGAACATGGAAGGCAGAAATATTCTGTAGCGGCCCTTAACATATTTATTTTTGCAAGAAAGTGACTCCTTATGAAAAATTTTAAGGCTGTAAGTCAAACAGGTAACTGAAGATGTGCATTCAAGTGCTGTCGTAATAATCATGGATCAAGGATCAAGTCTGGGAAGAAAATGCCATAGCTTGCCTTAAAAATGATTTACCAAGATGGTAAAATAGAAAAATAGAAAAAAAATGGTAAAAGAATAATAGGGTTATAGTCATCAATAAGAAGTCCTTATCTAAATCAGACTGGTATGATAGCGGTGTATGTTTTGTTGTTGATCTGCTTGATAAAAACGGAAACTTGCTATCTTATGAATAATTTAATGATAAGTGTAAAATAGACATTTCATTTAATAATTATAATAAGGTTTGTAAAGCAGTACCCACACTATTGTTAAATCTTATCGTAAATACTTTAAAGTATTTACTAATAAGAACATGCTTACTATACAAAAGCCAACAAGCTTACGCTGGTTTTACTACAATGGACCACCAAAACCCAGAGCCAAATTCTGTGGAAACACATTTCCAGCTTCCACTCAAGAGGAAGCGCGGCCCGAATTATGTTGCACAGAATTGCAGAAGTGACGACAGCTGCTCTCCACCAAGGAAAAAAGGCCAGGACAAGCACCAGTGACACAGAACATCCAAAAAAGTTCTTTGTCAAGGTCTATCCAAGACCAAGTTGAGAAAATGGATGTTACGACCTCGAGCGATACCAAAAGCTCTGAAATCACACTGAAATACAACAAGAGGCCAGGACAAGCACCAGTGACACAGAGCAGCCAAAAAAGTTGTTCGCCAAGCACTATCCGACTCCTAGTTAAGAAAATGAACAATATGACCTTGAGTGGAACCTCTGAAAACACACCAAAAGACAACAAGAGGCCAGAAACAGTAGTGACACAGGGCGTCCAAAAAAGTCCCTGAGCCAGGACTATCCAACTCCCAGGTCAGAAAACAAACGACACGGCCTTCGGCTAAGGAAAATAAAGAAAAAAAATAAAATAAAAAAAACATCTCTTACTGCTCTGTTTATTTCTTTAAATGAACACTTGTACTTTTTTGTCATAGAAGAATAAGAATATTAATATGAATATGAACACCAAGGCGTTTCCAGGCCAGCCAAGAGATATAATCTCTCCAGCCTGACTTGGGTCTACCCCGGGGCCAAATGCCTCCATGGGCACCTTAACTCATCACTTTTGACGCAGAGAATGTATTTTATTGACTAATATTAGTAGGCTGAAGCCTTTTACTTCTACTTATTTCTGATTGGCTTTTACTATATATTAATATGCTTTTTTAAGGATCAAGACGTGGGTGTGTTTTTCCAGCTTCATTAACAGTTGTTTTTTCAGAGATCAGATGTCCTCACATCTTCAGCAGTAACGTTAATCCATATTACACAGAGTGCATGTTTTGTATGATAAATTTTACCCATACCCTGCAGAATGAGAGACAGAGCAGCCGGGCTATGTAAAAAGTGTAAGGGGGCGTGTTCACGGTCACGTCCAGTGGGTGTGTGGGCAGAGACGCTCCACCACGAGTTACTACTGAGCAGACTCTGGCTCCAAAAGTGGAACATGGCAGCTCCCACAAGCTGGATATTTTGGCTTCATTTTTGCACAATGGGAGGAAGTGCTGTCGTGTCGTTCATCTTTTATACAGTAATTGGTTAGGACCAATCAGCAATCTTCTCCTTAAGAAATTTCAAAAATATACAAAACAATATATATAACTTCATAAGTCGACAAAAATAAAATCCAGAAAAATCATGTAGCTTTTCAGATTCATGATTCTTTCGGTTGCATCATAAAGATGATTCAAGTTCAAGTTTATACACTTAACCCTAAGTTGAGGTCTTTCATGTCTCTTTAACAAAAAACAGAAACAAAATCCCTATTCAGAAATCTCTCTTCTATATGATGGTTTGTGTGTGTAAACGTGTATGCGTGTCTGTGTGTCCACACACAGCAAGCATTTGTTTGGCCTGCTGATATGGCGCCTCGAGCAAAAATCCTGGCCACGCCCCATCCCTTAAGATCCCGCTCCAAAGTCCTATTAACCTACAGATTTAGAAAGAAGACGCTGCATTGTTAACTCTGAGGGAGATGGAGAATGAGCCTATTTCCAAAAAAAGTGGAGTGTGTTCCTTTAAATACTATATATTGTTAAAAACTAAAGTGCACACGCACACACACCTTTTGAAATGTTTCCTTGACTCGTTTTGTATATGAAAATTTCTTTCAATTAAACAAAAAAGAAAAAAAAAGAAAAGAAAGACTATCCCAGAGGCCCTGAATGTAAAGAGGAGCACTTACAGGTAAATAGCACCACCTAGCGGTGGACAAAAATACCTTTAAATGTAAAAGCTCTGCAACCAAAATCCTATTAAACTATAAATACCGAGGTATTATATACATAATGTGTCATTTTTTAAAGCAAATAACCTGTGTGCCAAAAATATGAAATATTAGTATAAACTGCAGTATTACACTAAGTGCCATTAATCTGTTTGTGTGTGAGTCAGTCAGGCCTTCTCAAAAGGCCTTGAGATAAATCAGAAGCATCCTGACATAAGGAAAGAAAAGAAAAAAGCAGCTCTGTAGCTCTTTTATAAAAAGATGTTGCTCTCACTAGGCAAACTCTGCCTAAACACAACAATCTGAGAGAATCTTTAGTATATTTTTATGTCAAATGAAGAAAAAAGCAGGATAAAGTGCCTCCAAATAATTACAGTACGTGCAGTTAGGTACTACCCAACACTGTCAAAACACAACAACTGGGGTTTCATCGCATTCCTTTATTTATCTAACTACTCGCTGGTAGAAAAGTCAAATGGTGTAGACAAGCTATCATTGTGTTACCACAATGTGAGTACAAAAATGAAAAAGATTAAATATACCAGCATATAAAAACATGCGAGTGTATCTGTGCAACTTCTTCCTGACATTTAGTTATGCAGACCATTAAGGTACATATTTATGCAATATAAATTTCATAAATATCTGCAAACATATACAAAGGCATACGTAGATGTAGTCAGTCCATCCTAGAAAGTCTGGTTACAGCTTGTTGGCTGACACACAGACTCAGCGTAAACAGCCTACAGAACAAGATCAAGTTTTGTGGCACTTCAAAAATAAATGAGTACAGTAACACACAGAAACAGCATCAGCGCTCCTTGTAAGCTGAAGTTATTCTACCTCCTAAAATCCCTTTCAAAATATGAAATGGGTGAGGATTTTGCCAAACACCGAAAATAATGGAATTGGTGATCTGTACCAGTACTTTTATATGTATATATTTATATATGTATTTGCCAAAAACCTCACAGATAAAAGGGATAAACCTTTTTTATGAACATAATAAAAAAAAACAGCAGAAAACTTATTCTGCAGATCTTTCAAGTGGTAAGCACAAACGTTAAAACCAACCAAAAGGTTGCTTTTCCTCGACAGCAGTAAGTGAAAGTAAAGCACCTAGTGTAACTCTGGTGTGAAAATACATTCTCCTGTTCAGCAGTTATTCCCTCTCATGAGGAAAATGCTTATTGCCAATTCATGAGCAAAATCCTTTAAAAATTAGGATTCCTTTAATGGACATTTTTTTATGAATATAAATATTTAATCTGGAGCAAAAGTAGTGCGAGTGTAATATTATTTTTTTAACCTTTCTTAGGTTATTCCTTTTTTTTAGGCTGCTCGATGAGTTTTCCCTTGTGGTACTTTTGTCCGATTCCATAGGGGACGTGTGCGGATATGGTTCCCAGTTCCGTGGCCCCTTCAATATGGAACATCTGGTCGTCAAAGAAGATGTGCGGCCTGATCTTCTGAAGCAGGGGCCCTTTCGGAGCCCCCGCCAGGAAGAGAGCCTCGTCGATCTCCAGGCCCCAGCTGCGGAGGGTCTTCAAGACACGAGCTCCAGAGCTGGCAGCGCTGCGGGCCGTGACCAGGAAGGTTCGGATGGGGCAGTTCAAACGCTCGTTCTTGGCATAGAATTTTCTCTGGAGCTTTCCCAGGGCCTCCAGGAAACACTTTAATGGTCCCTGAAAGAGTCAAAGAATAAAAGTAAATTGAATTTAAAATGAGGACTGTGAAGATAAAAAGCTGTGTGTGATAGGTTAGATTTGAAGAAATCCACTGCAATGTGTTTGCTTTTATTTACATAGAGCCTCTCTTTTAAATCATCTTTCCATTCGATGGATGGTTGCACTGGGTGGAGAACATCACAGTTACTGAAAAACTGCTACTACTTGTAATCTGGACGGATAATACAGATAGTATATACACAACCACAAGCACACACAAGGAAAATAAATGCTTCAGATGATGTGAAACATATTTACAAACTCACAAGGGGGTGCGTAAACCCCACAGATAATTCTCAGAGCGTAATATGCTCATATCAGCAGCTTGCACTGTAATTAATGAGGAATCTAGTGGGGTGCATTAGTATGCGGTGACAGCCAGTACTGTCTACTGATACCGAGTCAGCTTCTGAAACAACAGTTCACCATGACTGCACAGTGAAACTATCTACAAAAACAAAGAGCAAAACACTTGTTAAAAAGTGTGAATGGCTACACTTATAGTATTTGACTAGTGGCTCAGTCATGCAACAGTAAATACAGGACAACATCCTAATAACATAAGGATCATCAGCAGTTGCCCCGGTGATAGCATTGCTTTTTTGGGGGGGATATGGCGTTCAATTACAAGTAGCATGGAACACTCTCAGCCTCTGGGTGACCACTTTTGATTGCAAGGTAATTGCACAGGTTGCAACCTGTCTCCAACATGTTGCAATGGATCTGAGTCAGTCTGCACAGATGGACAGAATATATATATCTGCAATAGGGGACGTAGCCATATTCCAACTTGTTGTATTTTGATTATGTTGCCACATCCTGCACCAACTAGGTCAGTATTTGTGGAGGGATTTTTGTTCTGTGAGGTTCTATCTAGACTCTAGATAGAACCTCACAGAACAAAAATCTAGAATCTAGATTCTAAATGTAAGCAGTTAATGTAAATTTCTGTGTATGTTGTTACACCACTATTGTCTTTGCAGTGGCAGTGCAAAGTCTTCAGGTGTCGCCTGGGCTGAAATGATCCCACATGGTGAGGTGTGGGTAAAGGCATGCCTGAGACAGGTTTGGAGGGGCATGGGCAAAGCCCATCTTCTATTTTATGTAAGCTATAACTATGCACTCTATGTGTGTCCTTAAACTTTTTGAAAATGCTCACTTCTTGTTTCCTGAAGAACAAAATAAAAAGGAAGAAAAAAATCATCAGCGATGTAGGAGAAGATGGAAACAACCATATGTTACCTGAGCGAGAGGTTTGTTCTCAAAATGTTTCTCGTGCTCAAAGAAAGAGTCCAGGCCATGCTGCTTCACGATGATCTCTGACTCGTCGGAGAAGAGAACAGCGTCACCATCAAACGCCACTCTCAACTGAGTGTTGCTTAGCTCCTGCTCTGTGTCCGGCGTGAACATTGTGGCAGCAGCAATTCCTGATGAAAGGTAAGCGAAGCAAGGATTAAAACCTCTAAACAGTATATAGTATGTACACAATAAATTGAGCCTATCAAGAGCCCTTAATTCACCTTGTTTTAAATAAATATCATGGTTAACACACAAGCTTATTCTGTGTTCATTTGAATGGTGGGCGGGCTGTAAATCAACCAGCTATTTCTTGCAGTTTAGTATGAAGTCGAGATTTCCCTCTGAAGCGTGAATGAGTCACAAAGTCAACATTGAGGCTTGTAAATATAAGAAGTACTTAAACATCTAGAAGGTGGTGAAGGAAGTCCAAGACTCTGCAAAGTACTGATTAAAATATTAGACCAACATCACTTACCTTCATCTATGGCCTGTATGACTTTGTCTGCACTTTTGGAGAGGTAAAGATTTGTCAGGTAGGCCTTCAGGTAACCAATAGGACTCTTCCCTCCTGTCATGCAGAATCTCTCTATGGTCAAATCTGAAGCAAGGAGAAAAAACAAGTAAGATGTGCAGAAAAAGAAAGACTTCCTCATTTTAGACGCGCAATTGCTAGACTTGATCCAACATCACACTCCACGCTCAGACCTCGGCGCAGCATACCATAGTGATTAATGCTGTTAATGAGGCGCACTCCCACTTGGGCATGGTTGTTGGTCATTAAGACGATATCAAACAGCTCCTCGTTGTCTGGATAGAGCTCCCTCAGTTGAGTGTTGACGTTCATCAGCGCCTTAAGAAGGCACAAGAAAACAAACCATGTTATACACCCAAAGCAAGGATATTGCATGAGTGCTCAACAGAAGTAACCACTATTCTTTTGGTTAAATCATACTTTTAAAGCAATGCATCATCCTTCAGCTGCTCCCTTTAGGCGTTGGCACAGTGGATCATTCACCTTCGTCTCACCCTATCCCTAGCCACCTCCTCTTTCACGCCAGCTCTTTCACACTGCATCCAGGAACCTTCTCTGAGGTCCTCCTCCTACCATTTTATTAGTGCCATCATCTCCAAATCATAGCAGGTATTACTACCATCTTGTAAACCCTCCCTTTCATTCTTGCTGCGATCCTTCTGTCTCAAATCACCCCTGACACTCGTCTCCACTCACTCCACCCTGCCTGCACTCTCCTGCACCTCTCTTGTGAACTGTCTGTTGATTTGGATGGTTCAGACACATCTACCTTCACTAACTCTCCTCCTTACAGCTTCACTCTTACACTTATTCACACACAGGTATTCTGTCTTGCTTCTACATACTTTCATTCCTCTTCTCTCCAGTGCATAACTCCGCCTCTCCAGACTCTCCTTGACCTGCTCCCTACTCCCACTACATCACAATGTCTGCAAACATCATAGTCCATGGAGACTCCTGGCTGACCTCTTCTGTCAACTTATCCATCACCAGCAGATCTCTAATGTAGTCCCACCCCCACCTTGAACCCATCTGACACCTACATCTAAAATACCCTCTAGGTAGAGTAGACTTTCGGGGCTGCATGCATATGAGAAATTACTATTAAAAAAGTCACATTTATTATTCCATGCTGTGGGCACTACCAGTATATTTTCATCCATGTGTTATTATCCGACAGTCAACTGTTGGAATAGAAAGTATATATGTATTAATGATGATAGGGCCCTTTGTATATTATTGCACAAAAACACACTGTGCTGATAATTTATTATGTAAAATGACTTCAACCTAATACATTAACCTTGCATTTAGTACCAAATTCATTAATGTTGTAATGCTCTGTGTTTGGACAGTTTGGCTGTTATGAATGGCAGGAGTGGCTATGGTACCAGCTGTGCCAGCAAAGTTGAAGCACTCATTATGAACCACAGGGACAGTGACTGTCAAACGAGAAAACCAGAAGTGTTTTAAAATAACTCTCTGTGAGACAATGAACCTGATAAACATGTGCAAACATCAGCTCTCAGCACCTATCAGGCTTTACAGGAATAACTTCTCAGTCTTCTTTGTTGAAAATGATTTGATTTCCTAGCTTGTACCATGTCATTGTAACAAGTAGTAAAACCGGTTTTAAAGCAATGAAGAAGTTAAATATTAAGCAATTGGTGCGGTGTTAGGTATTTCTCTTATTTTAGCCATGTTTGCTCTAGCAGTGACAACAGCCAAACACTTGCATTTACACCACCTCCTCTTAGGTGTAGGGATAGACATGCAGCCCCTTGTTAGCTATTACTGTTTATCAATAAGTATTCCCTGGCTTTAACTATGTGATCACAGACAGTTGTAATAGTGAATGAACACTTCTGAGGGGACACGCCCTGCACAGCAGGTTTGACAGTACAGGGGCCCAGGCCTACCTTGACGAAGGGAAAAGCAGGTCCTGGTTTTAGGGGCTCGTTTTCATGTTCCTGCTGGAAAGCGACATACTTCTCTAAGCCCTCTTCCTCAAAGATCTTCCTCTCGGCCTTCATGTTGAAGAGAGTGCGAGAGGAGACGGCGATGGTGACTGCATTCTTGGGTTTGGGCTGGGGGTGCATGAACAATGAGAAAAAAGAAATGCAAGACATGTTCAGGGGTTTGTTACCCAAACAACTCTTCGTGAAAGTATATAACACAGCAAACATGCTAACGAAAAGGAAAATAGCATTAAAACACTCACAGGTCTGGGTTTGTTAGATTTGAGGTTGTCGAAAGCAGCCTTAGCCGCTGCCCAGTCTTGTTCCTCGGCGCTCTCTTCACTCGACCCTTTATCATTGGGCTTAATTTCACTCATCTTTTCTTTTAGCTTATAAATGTCTATAAACAAAACTGTAATAAACCCGATTAAGGGAAGCCTGCCACAACTCCAAAACTTTGCGGAAATGTAAAGTAAGGGGAAGTCTAATGGGCGTGACTTCCCGTAGTGACGTCAGCAGTGTGGGGTAACGCTTGATTGTTTGTTAACGACGAGGAGAAACTGATCTGGCGTTGTTTTCCTGCTATATTTTATTTTATTGAGCTCACAGGCAATATTAGATCCAGTTGCTGGACTCTTTTATTGCTTTCGTAACTGTCTTAATCATTCATGTCACAGATTCAACACAGTGCTAGAAACATTCTTCAGACATGTTCATACTGGCATGAAAGCCTTATGCGGTTGCTGCAAATTTGTCAGCTGCACATTCATGATGTGAATCTACGGGTCCAAAACACCCCGAAGGTGCACTGTTGGATTGAGATGTGGTGCGTGTGAAGGCCATTTGAGCGCAGTGAGACAGCATGCTGTCCTGCTGGAAGCAGCCATGAGAAGATGGGTACACTGTGGTCGTAAAGGGAAGGACATAGTCAGCAACAATACTTGGACAGGGTGTGGTGTATAGAGTTACATTTATCAACATGGAAAGTTTTAAGCTTAATCGTGAAGGCAGAGAAAGCCGAAGGCTCTGGCTCCCATTCCACTTTTAAATATTCTCGGAACCACTAGTAACCCACGTTACTTAACTTCACTCTCAGACGTATCACAACAGATACTGCTAAAATGTAAAACATATGTGTGCCGGTCCATCAACACACACATCACACATTTGTTGTTTTTATTCTTAAGATGAATTTTTCTTGAATGAAGACATTGATTTGGCACAAGTAAAAATATGGTTGATTATATTTATTGTTAGTTAAGAATAAGTTAAGCGAGGGTGAAAAAAGAAAAGAAAAAGGATGAAGAAGGGAGGGGAGAAAGAAAAAAATGGAGAGTGATGGAGAGGTGGAAGGAGAGGGGGAGGTAGAGGTTTGAGGAGATAAAAAGCGGTGGAGGAAGATGGGCTACGCCTTCTCATGATCAACTGAGGAAGCAGGAGGGTCCCTCCTCCAGAAGAAACAGAAGCATTTATCATTATCTTATCAATATCGGGTCTTAGGTATTTTTTATTCAACAATTACAATTTTTTGGAAAGAGAGTGCAATTGGACTGCAGTTAAACGCACAATATTTGCCCCAGAAATGAGGTGGAATAACTGGAATAATGTAGCATAACAGCAGACTTCTAAAGTGTAGGTTACTACAACTGGACAAATGAATTAAATCCAAATGAATGTTACCACGGAGAACAAAAATAACCAACCTACATCAATAATACAGTTATACTGCACATATTATTATTTGTAGCCTGTTTTATATAATTAAATATATACACATATATATATATTGGGGCAGGGATAGCTCAGTAGGTAAAGTGGTCGCCCCATGATCGGAAGGTCGGCGGTTCGAACGGCTACCCTGAGGTACCCCTGAGCAAGGTACCGTCCCTACACACTGCTCCCCGGGCGCCTGCTTAGTGGGCTGCCCACTGCTTCACTGAGTGAATGGGTCAAATGCAGAGAAAAACAAGTAATTTCCCCATGGGGATCAATAAAGTATCCATTATTATTATTATTATTATTATATACATATAGAACTGTTACACAACCTCTCTCGCTCTCTCTGTGACACACACACACACACACACACACACACACAAATGAATGACCGGCCGCCTCCATCACACCCCCACACCCCCCTACAGTTGGTAGAGTCCGGGACGGAGCATCATGGCGATTGACGGTAGGTACTCGCTCTCAGGTGTCCTGCGGGACTCGTGGGAAACTTTGCACGGGGCTGAAGGAGGACGTCTTTCCATAATCTCACGCGGTATTCACCGAGTGTGTAATTTCTGGTCCAGTTTCTCTGTAACTCACGCGGCGAGTATACCGCAGTGCTCCGGGGGCGCGGGGCTGATGCTGAAGTGCGGACACCCGCACTGATGCAGGACCGCTGAGGTCTCATTATCTTCTCGGGATGTGCACGTGAAGTGATTCGCGAGTAAACCGAGACAAGCAGGCAGTCCCGGTGCTTTGATTTTAAACTAGGGATGTTTTTAGACGGCAGAAAAAGCGTCAGTTATGGGACACCTGTGAGCACGTAGCGATTAATTTGAATATTTTAACACAAAGTCTTAGCATGCCGCTGCTTAGCGTCACATGACTTTTTGTTTTTCTTCCGTTAAAGAACTATATAACTTGGCGGAAGAATAGGGTTGTAATATTTGAAGAACACTCCGCTGCTGTCAAACTTTATTTGATGGCTGCACGTGCTGTAGATACCTTCATAGCTAACATGTGCAGCGGATCTAACAGCCTTCATGCTGAGGGAAAAGTGTCTCCTACAGGCTTTAGTGAGAGTGACCGGGACACATCACCAGGCAGCGACAAAAAGTAGGCTCGTGCCTTGTCCCGTGCTGTCACGGATACGGGTCTTATTGTTTCACGGGCGCTTGTTCCTGCGCAGTGTCACTTGAGAGAGGTGGTGTGGTTTAATTAAAGATAGACAGCTCCAGAAGAATTTTAGTGTAATTTTTTTAAATTAGATGTTTTATTGCAAATTTTTAATGAAATTTGCAGTAGCTTGGCGTCACTGAGCAGGGGCGTGTACAGAAGGGTAGCAATGGGTGGCACTTGCCCCAAATTCCCATCCTGGGGACCTTTCCAGTAATGCCACTGGTCTAGAATAGCCATTCCTAAAGTCAAGAGTGCTGCGGCCCACTTAAAAACCAGCAAATCTGTGGGGCTCAACGAATCTTAAACCGTTACTCCATTCAAATATAAGAGAGGGTGATATGTTTCCTTGAAAATTTTATTCAAAATGCTGTTGTCTATAAATATTACCAGTTTTAATACTTTTCATATGAATAAATACATTTATATAAATTTGTAACTGTACATACTTGTGAGTAATTTCAAACTGAAGTTCTGTTATTACCACGGCCCACCTGCAGTACCTTCCCGGGGCACATTTTGGGAATCACTGGTCCAGAAGCTGGTCTTAAACCTTGATGTTAGAACATCATTGGATGAGGGTGTGGAGAGGTCCAGTGTTGAAATGTAAGGGCTTCACCACACCTACTATGCAGTGGCTGGCGAACAGAAGTTCAGAGATTCGCAGATTATACACAGGACTTGTTGAAACAGTTTGAAATACTGTGGAAAAAACAATTTCTTTGCCTACTGTTTTGACTTCTTCTCCTTCTGTATCAGCACTGATGTGGAGGCATTGTTATATTAACTAATAGGTCGGTGTTAAGTGGCTTAACAAAAAAAGCAATTCTCTGGAAATGGTCAGATATGAGAACTGGACTAAAAATGAGTGGAAAAACAGGCAGTTTCCATAGAAAGTCTCTGTAGGACCTTCAGAAAATATGGAGAAATATAACCTAAAGTCTGGCTCAGTGAAAGCAGAATATGAGTCACAACTGTACACAGACAGACAGTGACAACATTTACTTCTATTATTGTAAAAATCCATCTCTTTTTGAGCTTTTAAGGCAAGTACTTGTTGTACACTAAGAATTACTAAAGTTTGGTGAGAATAGACAACAGAGAATTTCTGCTAATGAATTAATAGAATGAATTGAGTCGCTCAAGGTCTGTCTGCTACCTCAGTCACAGTTTTCTCTTTGCTCTGGCACTAAAGTCAAGACCTCATGCCACTTGTACTATCTTGTGCAGTCCTGGATGTGAAGAAACTAATACACCTTTTTTAACGTTATGAAGGGATTCTTAATGCACTAAAATTTTGTTTCTTGGTTTGAGACAACTCAGCAACAAATTTCAGAATGTATAAAACACATTGCCGCTATTTTTAATTTAATAATAAACCTAAATTCAGAGCCAAGACGTGACCTTGCCAAACTCTTAAGTAGAGACACCTTAATTAATGGTGATACTGGAGCCTCAATACTGAACTGTTCAGCCAAAGAGAGATTATGTGTCACTGTAAAAACTTGGGGATGTGAAGGAGAGGAAGCACTGTTAACTTAAGCCTCATAGCGATGATGTAAAACAACCAGTTGACACATTATGAAATTGTATTCCAGTGAAAATACTAAATCCTAAAACTTATTTCTCCATAACCCAAACAGAGCAGCGTATTGCATTGCATTGCATTGCGTTACAAAATCATGTTGATAATTTTCCAGCAAAGCAACTCATGCCTGGGCTTTTGCATCTGTCGAGGAAATAGTTCATGTAATTTTATTTTTTAAATTTCTACGCTGTTGCTTATAGTTGTAGGAGCCGACCCAAATATAGCAATTTGACAGAGGAACTTTTAGTGACTTGTTGAAGGGTTGGGTTCACATCTGTCACTGTACACGGACTTTTTCCTCTATTTAACATACCGAAAAGGAAAGCCTTACAACCACAGAACTACAAGGCTAAAATAGATGTAAGAGCATTTATTTGAAAGATGAAATATTCTATTTTCTTGTTTAGCATAAGGCTAAAATGCGCCTATCAATGAACCCTACCTTTTTAATTGTTTTTGTTTTTTTTTGGTGACTAGGCGAGTAATAAGGGATTACACAGGAAGGCAGTTCAAAGCAAACAGTGCAGTAAATGTCTCCAGAAAAATCAAACTAGAATACAAAACCCACCCTGTGCTCAAAACTTACAGGAAAGGATACGGAGAAGCAATAATAAAAAATGCTCGACTGGGAACTGAAGGCCAGTGGCAAGAGCTTTACAGGAGATGCATAAACAAGGGACAATGACAGCTAATTAAAAAGAGGCGTTATTAAAAAAAATATCCGGAAAACAAACAGAGACACAGAGTAAAACTGACAAGGCATCATAGCTAAGTGGAATTACAAAATAAAACAGGAAATTACTTTGTAGAATCCATGCCAGTCATCACAGCAATGAGTTATTAGTTGCCTTATAAAAAATGCATGGAGCTATAATTACTGCCTTTAATATGCATGACTTCTTGACATCATTGAGCCTCAGAGTAGCTGTGGCAGAGTGCATTTTTAAAAGTGTTCCTTTGTAGTGGCCCGTGGTTATTACTGGTATAGAGATGATTAATGATAGCCTACACTGCTCTATAGGCTAATATACCCATCAATATATTAAAGACAGAGAAACAGAGACCACGAAAAGCAAACAAGGTCATTCAAGCCTATTGGTTTTATGTTTGCTGACATGTTCATCTGTCTCATTTAACCTGAGGACAGACCATATGTTTCTACATTGCATAAAGTCATATTTAAAACTCTGACTCCCAGCTTTACATCGTCTTTCTCACAGGAGGGGGGAGGAACTGTGGTGTTCATGAGCTCATCTGTGCCAGACGAGGTAAGACCACATTGCAACCACACATTTAAAACCGTGCGTGTGTGCATTTTCAAGAGTATATTTTGTTAAACAACAAGAAAAGAAATTAACCAGGGTATTTACAATAATATTGCATTTATATTTAATTAATTTAATATTCATAATATTAAAAGTCTTATGATTTCCTTTTTTAGACAATAAAACTTAAAGAATACAAATGGGTTTAACATGACATAATTAAATCCCACTTCCACTTCTTCCACTTTGACTAGCTGTGCCATTTAATATTTAATATGTAATAATGTGAAAATGCAACAGCACAAAATGCAGTTAGTTCAGAGAAATAATAAATATCCTATTGCAGTAAATTCCTGTTTAAACATCCTGCTTGGATGATGTACTGATGATTCTGATTTCTTGTGTAGTGTCATCTGCGGTGCATTGGTCTCTTTCCCACATCTGCATCTCCAGACAGGAAGGGCGGCATCATGTTTTAGATCAACATTAAGATCAACAGCAGGCTTTGGAGTTTAAATATCAAGAAATATTTGAAAATGACTCAGCTAGGTAAAGTGTTCTACAGCATCTTGGACTGATTATGGACTTCTGAATGATGCAGTGAATAACGGTCAGGTCAGGGATGATCTTTCCACACAGGAGTGTAGCTGTTCCTGTCTATCAGCCCTCCTGACAGGGTTCCCTTCAAAAAAAGGAGTTCCTGAATGCTGAATGTCACAGACATCAGCCCTGATGAATAACTGCAAATCCAGAAACTGAAATAAGAAGTTGTAGAATTCACCTCTGTATTAAATTCTGATAATGAGGCAAGCGGTTGGCACGCAGTAGGATTGTCTCTAAGATTTTGTGATGCTCCGTTTTCATGTTGTAACCATAGACAGTATTAAAGATGGCTGTGGCTGCTAGGGCTGTGCGATATGACCAAAATCTCATATCCCGATATAAGACATCTATCGATATAAATCACAAAAAATTTACATTTTTTTTGTAAATTCTGTGAATCTCGGGCAGCTCGACTTGCGTGGACTGTTTCCAGCTGGGCGTCATGTACCTGGAGTCAAGGGTGCCGATGCATGAAACGATACATTTTTAGACATAAGTTTTAACGGCCGCCGTTTTCTTTGCGAGTATTTATTACACAGCGTGCTGCGGGGAAAAGCCTGTTCTAACGTTTGAGTCTAAGGTTTATTTTTTAGCACCTGGCGGCTCTTTTTTTGCTTCTCATCCGTAAATAATCTGCTCTTTCACGCGATTCAGTTTATTTTGAAAAGTCTCAACAGGATCTTGAGCTTTATTGTGAAAGGTTTATGTGGAACATAAACAAGCGGACACGTGACGCAATGGTTTTACCGTCGTTGTCGTATAAATACATGCGCTTTTCCATCCGTGGTGTGGTTATATTAAATATAAGAGAAAGAGAGAACTTTAAGAAATTAATATAGCCACTACAGTGACCATCAAAACGATGAAAAAATATTGCCCTAAACAGTTTATTTTGCGACACCACGAAACAAACGATAGCGTAAAATTAAACGATAGACGTTTTTATATCGTCATCCGGTATATATCGTTATATCAAACAGCCCTAGTGGTTGCTGTGAAAATTTCATTGGTTTTTGAAGTTCCATTTTGAAACCTTTTCACTGTCACCATCTTGGTTGCAGAAAACGGATGTGATTTGAAAAGATGGGTCTGACTGAGAACCACTTGCTAACTTGCTAATGATTTGCGATTGGCAAGTTGTTAGTCATTGAATGAGTAGGCAATACCACGATTCAGCTTTAAGGCACTTATGCATTGGCTTCATTTTTCCAACATGGAAGCTATGACAGTGTTTTGTTTTTGTTAGTTTTATTGTTGTTTGCACAGTAGACGAGGGATTAGTAATTAATATTTACCAAGGGGCCACATGGGAAATTAGGACTGTTGTGGAGGGACGGACCAATAAGCTTATAAAATGAGCAAAAGTGAGTTGAGCTATAGGTAGAGGCCATCTACAGCAACCCCAATTTCTAATATGGACCCTTGGGGAAAAATTAATTACCCAGTCCTGTTTCAAGATGTAAAAGCTTTACCCTCATCAGGTATAAAATAATCATTTGACATGTAGATGTGTGAACTCTTTATCCCTCCTGGCAAAAAGATCAAGAAGAAATGAACGAAAAGGGCAAACATAACAGCAATTAAAACAAATACAGGGAATATAAGTATTCCTTTAGCGGCTGTGAATTTAGTGCATATATTTTTTATCTTACCAATTTACCACTTGGCAGGTGCTACATATGTGCGCATTAACCAGTTACGAGTTAATCTGACACGTGTATTCACCATCTGTTATGCATTACAGCACAAGCTGATTTTCAATCCTCTGCTAAGATTTAAGTTTCCAGATCTTTGTTTCAGCTTTATTTTGTGAGTTTTCTGATGTAAGCAGATTATAAAATTTTGATATAATGCCATTTCTTAAGCAGGCCTTTGTGCGTGCATTTTTAAGCCTTTCTGTTGCATGACTGGAGAAGACTGGCTCATCCCCCCACCCCCAGGCACTCTCTTTTGCTTGTGAATTTTTATTGAAATATGATGTATAGAATGCTTTTCTATAGCTTTCTCAGTAAGCACACGGTTCATGTGTGAATTATGCACAGCGTATCAAGTTTAGGTTCACTTCAGCAAAAGAAGGCAGCTGTGTGTTCATGATTTATTCAGAGTGGAGGTTTTGTTTCGTATCAGAGGTCCATGTGTAAGCAACAATTCCAGATTGCATAACGAGCATGTCCCAGAAACGCCACTGAGTTTTAAAGCTTTAAACAAAGTAAATTAATCAAGCACTCGCAATGTCGAAATTTTAGTCATTCTGTGTCTTAGCAGATTAGGAACATGAAAGAGTAATTTGCTTCCCTTGTTTTATTTGACACAGACACTTCATTCAAACTAGCTCACATTTCTCTCAGGCTGTTATTTATTTTCTCAATGAATGCTTCGGTGGCTGTGCTTTCATGTTTGTTTGTTAGCTTGCTGGAGTCATTACCTGGGGAAAAAAGGTAGATTGAATCCTGAGGCTCATTTCAGAATCCGGAGTTCAGCCTGAGTTCACATGCTGTGAGAAACAGATTTATTCTGTTATTTTTATCTTGTTTATTCAGTTTGCACACACAGATTGCACATGCACACACACTCAGGGAGGATAAAATGAGATGAAAGAGCGGAGTTTTTAAAAAATCCACCTTAATCTGCTCTGCTCTTAAGAGAGATATCACACTTTCCTAGGTATTATGTAAAAACAGGAGGGCGAACTGTTTCAAAGGCCTCTTTGCTGCTCCGCTCCACTTTCCAGTGTATATCGTTTGGGGGGGGGGGGGGGGGGGGGGGGGGGCTCAGGTTACCTACCCCAGGTGTCTGAATTATTCAGCTGCTGTTGACATTTACAGAATATGGCCATGTATGAAGTGTCATCGCTTGCCGCAGCTCAGGACCATAAGCTGTTCGTTTTCGACAGATGGCTGCTGCTCTCGTAGCCTCAGAGGTCATTCTGCCTCAATCAACACTGCTGTCGGGAGTGAGAGTTGATACGTAAGCCTGGCGAGTGCTGGACCAGACTAAGTGTCAGGGATTTGTTACATGTAGGATTACTTTTGAGCTGGACAACTTTGTTATTTCCCTCCCTCTTCTTAGATCATTTACTATCAGTGCTTTAAGAAGCAGTGCTTTTTGGGAACAGCTGGCTTTAAAGAGGATATTCATTTAGAGGAGGTAAGCCTCTGTTGTCACATTGCTCTCTTATCTCCCTCCTACTTCTTTTGCCGTTCTTGGGAATTTAGCATTCACCATTTTGGCAGTCTGCAGCAGGCAGCAGCTAGTTGTCAGGCTATAGTCATCTCTGCCTGTTGCCATGGTGAGACAAGTCGGTCCATAATAAGTTCAGTAACAAGGTTTGCAAAAGTATACCTCTGTTTTTCCTCTCTCGTTTTCTCATCTGAGACCAGATTCTTACACCAATTTGATCAATGATGGGTGATTGGTCCTCAGGATGTGACTACCTGCTGCAATGCAGATGTGTAACAACTGTCAAGCTCCGTCAAGTTGTCCCAAATATACCTCAGGTTTATGTCTTTGTTTTGTTTTAATGTTGAAACAAACAGTCATCTTCAATTTCACCAAACTCATACCACCAAATATAATGTGTCACAAATGAAAATGGAACAACACGGCAATATTGTGAATGAGGTTTCAGTAAGCAGTGTAAGATTTCACCTTAAAGGGACGTGAAGCAGCATCTTAAAGCTGCCTGTGGCCGTTTTTAGACAGTATTTAAATGAGTAACTGCAGTGTAAAGTTGGTTGTTTGCTGCTGTGAGATACGTGCGATCTAATTCTGCTATGTTACATTATAACACAACAACTCAACATAACCCTCGAAACTCTTTTATACTATTGCTCTGGTATTTTGCTTAGTTACAATCGATGAGCCGTGATTGGACAATTTGGATTAGGGGTATAAAACAACCTAATCCTTAAAAATGGAAATGCAGAGGGATTAATTCATGAATATGCCCATAGTTTTTTATTGGGATTAAATTTTGTTAAGGCAGTAATATGTGCCTATAACTCGCTCAGTTTCAGTGTCTCTTATTTAGCAATCTGCCCTTTCAAGTGATCTTTAGAAATGCAGTTCATGCTTCACTGTCCACCTTCTCTTCCCCGTTTCCTGGCTATTACACTGTGCTGTGTCTGTGTTGTAGCCTATTAAACCAAGGCCCGGTCTGTTTTTTTCCCTGGGTTTGCTGAGTCTAGGTTTCAGTTAGATACAGTCCCTTTGAGGCTCTTATAAAAATAGCACAGGGCTGCATGGTTACATGAAGTATGGTTGGCCTACATACAGTGCTGTAGATTTTATCTCGTGTGCCTTTGAAGTGGATCTGTTAAAATGAAAAATATCTAACTCTCCTCTGACAAGCCAAAATGGCAGGAGTTTTATTGCAACTTTAAGATATTATCACAAAACAAATTATTTGACTGGGGTTGTTTGCGGCTTTTCAGGAGTCCTGATCAAAAGACTTTTTTTTTTTTTTTTTTAGCTTGTAACCACCTTGTGTATTTTTATTAGAAAAACATGGGGCTCTTTTTTTTCTTACTTAATCAAATACCTTGGTTTGGTATTACTTCTGTTTAAGTCTAACATTTGGATTTCTTTTTTTCTGTCAGTTCTTGCTTTGCTTGTTCCTCATGGCTCCTCCTCTTCTTCTTCTTCTCCTCAGTCTCTCCCGAGCTCCTGGGTGTCCTGTCTTCCATTGCAGCTTTCATGGCATTGATGGCTCTGTTTTTTCTTTACCTCAACAACAAATTGTCAATGGAGAGTCCTGACAATCTGTCACATCTCAGTGACTATAAGAACAACCAGCCAGGTACTGAACACACTCAAAGATTTATTACGCTATTAAATCTGTAGAAATTTATGCAGACGTTTGGATTGCTCTCGGCTTTATCGTGTGGGCATCACTGTAATGACAGCGCGTCCACATCTTTATGAGCCATGCTTAAACTGAACATTGTACCTGCTGCATTATGATATTAATGGCAGCTTTGCATCCTCTTAGCTGTGTTCTGTTAAAAAAAATACAACGGCATATGAACTGAGACAACATTTCTCCAAGTCAAAACGATGTCATTCTATTACCTCGGCTTACTGTTTTGTTTCTTAATTTGTACACTTGTACAGAATTTGCTCTCTGATTAAGAATTAAAACCTTCTCAACTTGTCTAAGTCTACTTATGTCCTTCTTAGGTCTTCACCAAGGTTCCTTGGACTTTCCTGTTGTTCTCAGTATTGGTCAGTCCATTGAGTTCTGTCAAATAAATGATTTTTCTGTAGTCAATCATGATCACTAAGGAGAAGTAATTAGGCCTTGGCCTTGTCAAGTTAAGACATTGTAGAACCTTAAGCACCACTTATTAGAAGGCTTAAGTAAGCACATTTTAGCCTGCATGTATATTTTTTGAACCTGGGTTGAATAGGGAAAATCCAAACTAAATTCAAACTTGTGCATCCAACTCTTGTTATCCCTCAGCCATAAAAGGCTGATGGTGAATTGTGGTGATGTGTTGTTCAGTGTAGAATTGGTTGCATGTATTAGCGCTGATGCCAAAAAGCTTGACCCAACAATTACCACAGTTCATCCACCGTGGATTCAGGCTGTTATGATTATTGAATGTTCGGTTTGCAAACGAGTCATAATGTGTGCTGTTTGCAAAAAGCACCAAGACAAAACCAGCACAGTGTCAGAGTAGAGGAAGTAAGAGTTAGCACAGTTGGCTTAAACCATTAAATGTGTAACACTGCAGTTTTTGTATTTTCTTATTTTGAAGGCAGAATAATACACATTTTATTGCTTTTGCTGTGACACACATAGTCTTGTCTAAGTCTTGAACTGAAAGCTATTTTTGTGGTCTTAATTGTATTTTTCTTTTAGTCTATGACTAGGCTTACTCTACATCCGTGACACTGACCGATAATGTCTAAGCATGAGACCTGTAACGAGTATAATTCTTATTACCACCATATTGGTGCGTATGTACATGTCAGCACTCACTGTAACACTGCCAGCACACCATGCTAACAAACACATGTTGTGTCAGTGCCTCTGATGAGCTAATCTAGTGATCAGCACGGTGACAGGAGGAACCCCGGCTGAGAGATGGCCTTCTTCAAGAGTTTCCAGCAGAACCTCCCATCTGTCAACATTTCCTCCATCTTGGACTCAGTCACCAGTCGTGTGGACGATCTCGCCAATGCCGTCAGCGATGTCACCTATGCTGTCAGTGACCAGCTGACCGAACAGGTCACTACTATCATCGACAAGGTGCAGGAAAAGGAAGATGGAGAAAACGGCAGCCAGGAATCGGGTCAGAATTCCACCCTGCAAGAAGGCAAGTCCGGGAGTAAAAGCATGTGGCAAATGCCCAGAGACTCAGAGGGGGGGAACACAGGCTCAAAGAACAGCCAAACTAGTGATACAACCGAGGCAGAGAACACTCAGAGCCAGCTGGAGTGGGAATGGAGGGACGGATGTTGGCGAGTTAAAAAGACAGAAGCCGAGTTAGCAGAGGAAGAGAGGAGGAAGAAAGAGGAGAAGGACCTACAGGAGAGGAGAGAACAGAGGAGAAGAGAAAGGAGACAGAAGCAGCTGGAGAAAGAAGCCAAGTCTCCGAGAAATGAAGAAGACTCTCAAGAGGAGAAGGCTGATGATTTAGAAAACACAGAAAAGAAGTCAAATGACCAATCAGCTGTTCAGCAAAAAAGTGGTGACAATGATAAAACTCCTCATTCATCTGGTTGTGAGAGTGAAAGCAGGGTGTCAAAGCAGGAAGAGCAAAAAGATCATGAGGAGGAGGGAGAGAAGGTAGAGGATGGCACTGAGCGAGAGGGAGACGATGAGGAAGAATCTGAGCTTTATAGATCGTCTTCCAGAGTGAAAACGTCGGATAAGAAAAAGGGGAAAGTCGCAAAAGAGGGTTCGAAAAAAACTGAACAGGCTTCGGATGTGGAAAAAAAGAGGGACAAAGGCAAGAAGAGCAAAAAGGGGAAAAAGAAAGGAAACCAAGGTTAGAGAGTGTGCTGCTTCTCTCTCCTCACTGCCCTTTGGATCTTCTCTTCTGCTCATGTTTTCAAGTTCTTGCACTAAAATTCACAATTTTGACCTGTTGTGTGCCAGTTTCAGCAGCTACATGTTTAACTGGTTGAGTTTCTTACTTCGTTAAATATTGCACACGTTATAATCTGTGGTTTACTAGAATTAATGCCCATGTGTGACGTGCAGAGGGAGTTTTATCAGACAGTGAGGAGGACAGAATTCCAGAGGGCGAGGCCCAGCAGAACACAACCTCTGCATGGAGCAGCACACGCAAACAGTCATCTGAGCACGGAGGATACAGCAGCGAGGCCTCCAGTGAACAGGGTGAGAGCACATGCAGTGGAAAAGTACGTACACGGTACATCGCTGAACATAAAACCCCACAAAATCAGATACAATATGATAAGAATCATAAAACACAATGCATACAAGAATCATCTAAGATTGCATAAATACTAAACTCGGAACATCAAATGCATAACATCTTTTTGTGTTTATTTATCTGTAATTGTAGTGTCTATTCTGTTTTTTTTTTTTTAATTAATAGAAATAGCTACATATTTTGGGTTTCGTTTCATTGAGCCCCAATGTCTCTTTGGTGGATCATATGGAGAGTTTCTGGCGAGTGTCCTTTTCTCTAAACATCTTGGGTTAGTGCTAAATGTCTGTTACTAGAAGGAAGTAAAATTTATTTGGTTTCTTTCCCAGACTTGGAATAGAAAATTGATAGCAGTCTAACACCCAAATACATGAATCTGGTTATAATTCAATAATGACACTACCCTCAGGACTAATGGGGAAAAACTCACCCAGATTGATCCAGAAGTAACAAATATTCTCATGCTACAATCTCTAAAAGCCACTATTTCTATCTTTATGAAGTGATATGTTTTGATTGTGTTGTGTTCACCTGCCAGGTTTCAGATGCCAGGCCAATCTAACCTAACTGGCTGTATCTTCATTTTTTACTGCACAAACATAATGTGGTGTTGATCTTTATTGTTGTAAAATGATCTTTTAAATGTTTTAATTAAAGCTGCTTTTGTCAAATATTGTGATGAGGAAAAAAATCACAGGATGCATATTTAATGAATAGATTTAATATGAATATGAATAAGGAGCCAGTATTGATCATGTGCCTCATCACACGAGCCAAAGTGTGAAAAAGGGTGTGGGTTATTATCAGCAGAGGTTTCATGTGAAACCATTGCAAGGTATTAATGGGAATTAAAGGCACCTGGAAAGGGATCTCAAAACTACATTATAGGTGGCAGACAGTTGGTGTTGTAAGCCACACCCTCTGTTCAAAGATGGCTTATTTCATCCTCTTTCAAACCATCTGTCTTCTCTGTCCAAAATGTGGACATTGACATCCTCGAAAGAGTGACCTTTGTCCTTTAGATCCAGATGTACGGCTCAGTCTTGTCCTGTCGAGGTGGCTCTTCTATGTTTATGAAGTGGCTTTTTGGTTTCTCCAATGTAGAGGTCTGAGCACTCCTCACTGCACTGCATACACTACGATGTTCAGTTCGTGTTTGGGAGTTTTGTCCTTGGGATGAACCAGTTTTTGTCTGAGTGTATGGCTGTGTGTGAAGTGCATTGGGATGTCGTGCTTGGAGAAGAGTTTCCTGAGTTTATCCCATAAACCTGCTACATAAGGGATGACAGCGTTGTTCTGTTTGTCATTTTGTTTCTCCCTTATTGTTGTCTGACCTTGTTTACTGTGCGTCTTTGCCAGTTGGGATAACTAACTAATGTTCTAAGAGCTTTCTTTACAATTCAGTCCAATTCAGTTTTATTTATACAGCACCAAACCACAACAACGGTCATCTTGAGGCGTTTTATATTGTAAGGTATACCGTAAAATAGTACATACAGAGAAAAACCCAACAATCATATGACCCCCTGTTAGCAAGCACTTTGGTGACAGTGGGAAGGAAAAACTCCCTTTTAACAGGAAGAAGCTTATAGCGGAACCAGGGTCAAGGAGGGGCGGCCGTCTGCCGCGACTGGTTGGGGTAGGAGGAGGAAAACAGGACAAAAGACATGCTGTGGAAGAGAGCCAAGTATGATTCAGTGCAGAGAGCTGTATAAACACATAATGAGTGAGAATGTGTTTCTTTACTTTCTCTTTTGGCTTACAGGGAATGTTTTCTTTGTATATTTTGGCCATAAGTGGGCCTGAACAGTTAAACTACATGATAAATGTATAAAATGACAAAAGTTCTGGTAGTTCATTTCCCAGACTACCCTGGAATTATAAAATTATAAAACTTAGTTTTCCATTTATTCCCTTAAAAAAAGTGGACTCACTGTTAAAAACAAAAACACATTTCTACATTAAATAGCACAAAAACAGGAGTAGTAGTATAAAGCACAGTGGTTGGGGGTGGGGGTGGCTTTATCAGTAGGAAAAGGTGTAAAATGTATGAAAATACAATAAAAGTCTAAATATATTTGCACGTCTTATAATTTTCCATCTAGTGGGCCAGACTAGAGTCTTTGCTAGGCCGATTATGGCCCCCAGACCTTATGGTTGACACCACTATATTAGTACATGAAATATTGTTTTTCCAAGATTTAACAAGAATTTAAAATGACAATATAGGTTTGCAAAGACTGAGGAGACACTGTATGTCGCTAGACTGTATGTTGCATACCTAGTGAGTTTCCATGCAGAGCACAGTACGACTCCAGTAACACTCCTTCTGCATCCCTCTTTGTCATTGTCGTGAGAGCAGCCAGCAGCATCCAGAGGATAAAGAAAGATTCCTCGCTCGGTGAACCTCAGCCTCCACCGTACCAAGACGAGGGCTCAGGGGCCTGCGTGGGTTCTCGATCCCGCTCAGAGCGAGGGGTCAGGAGGGCGCTGTCCACACAGCACTGTGACAGCCCCCACTGCTCCAGCGAGGCCAGCGGGGACCAGGACACAGAGAGTTACCTCAACAAAGCCTGTGATGAGGACATACCCAGTGACAGCACTGCTGTTCTAGGGCCAGAGGTGGGAGATCAGACCTACTGTTTGTTGTCTTTTCTGTGTGTAAGCAGTTTGTTTTGGATGCCCTGTAGTTTGATGGAATGATCAAAGTTGGGAGCAACACTTCATCAACACTTACAGGAAGGGCTGGGTGATACGTTCGCTGACAACAGTTTCATTTTTTTGTTGTGTATTTTCTGTAAAAATGTGGAAATACACTCTGAACTGACTTAATTATTTGAGTGTTCTAATACTATGTCAGAATGGGGAAAAATTAATAACATTCCAGAAATTAAAGTAAAATTCATAAAGGAGGGGGAAATTGTTTTTTCTTTTCTGTACATTCAGGATGGTTCTGGTCCTCCGCTTCCCACTGCCTACGAGCCAGAGCCCCTCGCCAAATACGGCACCCTGGATGTCGCCTTTGAGTACGATTCCAGTGAGCAGTGGCTGGCCGTCACTGTCACAGCTGCAACTGACATTCCTGCTCTCAAACAGACCGGCAACATCTCGTGGCAGGTCCACTTGGTCCTGCTGCCCACCAAGAAGCAACGTGCTAAGACCGGCGTTCAGAAGGGCCCGTGTCCCATCTTCACAGAAACATTCAAGTTTTCCAGGGTGGAGCAGGAGGCCCTGGGAGACTATGCTGTTCGCTTCCGCCTGTACAGCATCAGACGGATGAAAAAAGAGAAGGTCCTGGGAGAGAAGGTGTTCTACCTGACGAAGCTCAACCTGCAGGGCAAAATTGCTCTACCTGTCACCCTGGAGCCTGGCTCTGAACTTACAGTGAGAACACTTTTTAAATATACTTTACATCTCAAATATCAGCTGTACACCATTTCTACTTTATTTATCAGTATCTTCAGCATTCCTTCATCTACACATCCTTGTAGAAGCAGTTATTTTATTTTTTATTTGAGCAGTTATTAAGAAGCAACTGTGGGCATCTAGGACATAAAAACTGCATGTATAGTGTCACCATTTAAATTGGTTTAAAAAACATTTAAAAGTTTTGGTGAATAAGTTTTGATGCTTTTTTCCACTGAAAGTTACATTTCTACCATCATTCTCTACAGATTCAGAAATCTGTCTTTGTCACACTCTCAAACTGCCCCTCCTAACTCCTAGGTTGATTAATGAATTATTGGCTTCTTATTGTTTTAATTGATGATTAAGTGGTAATTGACTCAAATAAAGTGCCTCTGGGTTTTGCCTCGCCAGGGTTGTGGCTCTGTGGTGAGCGTGTCTCGCAGTGCGGGGGCTCTGTCCTATCGCTCCACTGAAGACTCATCCACACCCGAGATCCTCCTGGGTCTCATCTACAACTCTGCCACAGGGCAGCTCTCAGCTGAGGTAATCAAGGGAAATCACTTCAAAACGACAGCATCTGATAAACCCGTCAGTAAGTACATATATTTAACTTTGGGCTTTTGTGCCAGCGTGGGTTGAAGTGTGGAATGACGCTGTAAATTGTTCAGTTAAACTTCTCTTCCCCCAATGGGTGCTGATATGTCAGGCTATTGTTTGGGCCGAGCAGATGGGCAGGACTTCCAACAGCATGCAACAGAAGCAAATAGAGGATCATTACATTTGAACGTTTCCTGGCACGAACACCAGCTTTTTAATAACCTAAGCTATTAAAGCCAAAATGCTGAAGGACCTGCTGCTTGTCATGCTGTATATTGAAATCTTTAAACTGCTTCCCCTCTTTCTTCTTTCCAATGGTGTGTGTGCTATGGTGTGTGTCTGCCACAGATGGTCTGTTTTGTTGTGTAAAACACTTCGTAGGGGGACAGCTTTATATCATGAGAGGTAAGACAAAAGTAAACTAAATGTAAGCTTTCTGTACGTTTGTAGATTTGGTGAGGGTTGTACAGATGTGTAGAACTGTGTAAAAGTATTGCCCCATCTCCCATTCCTTTACATTTTTCTCTTTATATTGCCAGGCTGTATTGTAATTTTTAAAAGTGATCTTGAGCAATGTTCTCCAGGCGTTCTGAAGGACCTTCAGAGCTTTTTGTTGGGCATTGGAGGCTTTTTCACTCATTTTCAGTCCAGTCCTTGTACCTGACCATTTTCAGAGGAATGCTATGAGTCCCATCCTTGCAAACTAAGAAAAAATCTAGCACCGCGTTTGCAGGAGATGCATCTGAAACTTGAGTTGATTCATCTACTGTTCACTGAAGCCTCAGCAGAAGTGGTCTCAGTGGAAATGTTGCTGTCAAGAAACCACTCTTAAGGAAGGGAAACGAGGAGAAAAGGATGAGGTATGCCAAATTACGCAAGAACCGAACTGAAAATCAGTGCAAGCAGGTCTAATTTAATGGGGAATGGCCTCCCCAGTGTCCAGACCTCAACATTATTGAAGCAGTGTAGGATCATGTTGACAGAGAACAGAACAAAAGGCAGGCAACATCCAAAGAAGAGCTTTAAACGTCTGTTAAGAAGCCTGGAGAAGACTACTTGGAGAAATTACAAGAAAGCTTGGCTATGAGAGTTCAGACTTCGCTGAAGAACAAAGGTGGTCATACCAAGTTTGTTAGAATTTTACAAACTTTGTTTTATTTCCCTTATTTACTGCATGTTTCCATGTATTTATTTGCACATTTCATTCATTCTTTCTTGCAAAATATAAAGAAATGGGAGGTAGATCAAGACTTTTGTGCACTACATTACGCACCGTAGGTACCAGTTTGTAGCATTCTTAGGTTTGGTCCTCTGAGGCCAGACTTCAGCATTTTGCTTTCTTGTCAGACAGGGTGAATTCAGCTCTCACTTCTTTATGTTATATATATAAATCTAGAGCTGGGAGCTCAGCTAGTTGTGCATTAATGTGGTGAACGAATGTCAGTTACAAAAACATTTGTTGGATTAAAGATTTGATTGGTAGGAAACTTTTGGCTAATAGTGCAGATCCATGTAGTGCATTTCATTTAGGTTTTTTTTTTATTAACGTTTAATGTGTTTTTAGTTTAACAGACACAGTTGTTTTTTTAGTAGTAACCTCAGTAAACCAAGTTTGCTGTTTCCAAATGTAAGCATCGAGGGAACAGCTTGCTAACATGAGAAGTGGCACAGTCAGAGGAGCATTAGACTGACTCTACAGAATTAGTTAAATTAGGTCAGCCCTTGGCTGGTTTGCTGTTTTCTCCTGTTGTTACTCTGAGATAATCCAACTTTCTCCAGGCTCTAACTCCATATTTACTAAGCTGATAGAGATCAGTATCTTGGCAAGAAAGTAGCTTCCCAGAAATGTCAGTCATGTCAGTCAGTAGTCCTTCGCAAGCCACAAAGTTTTTAGTTTTCTACCCTGCACTGACTTGCTTGCATGTTCTAAAGGTCACTTTCCTTTGGCATCATTTATAATTTATGTGCAGAATATTTCAGAAATCTGCTGCCAGCAAATATGAAATAGATTAATGGGACTTCATTTGCAGTTTTCAAAGAGTTCCACAGTTTAAAAAAAATCCACCAGCAGCATGAGTTTTAGGAGTGAGGCAATTATAGCGTTCTTGGTGTTGAGAGCTATTATTAAAAGACACTCCGTACCTCCTGCTGTAGTACACATGTCCGACCACTTGATGGCAATGTCTCACTTCTCTCCTCCAATGCTTCCTTTCAGACACCTATGTGAAGCTGACCATGCTGGACTCAAAGGGAAAGGAGATGTCCAAGTGTAAGACGGCCGTTTGCCGTGGCCAGCCCAATCCGATCTACAAGGAGACATTCGTGTTCCAGGTGGCGCTCTTCCAGCTGTCCGAGGTGTCACTAGTGGTGTCGGTGTTCTGCCGCCGGAGCAGCATGAGGCCCAGGGAGAGGCTGGGCTGGGTCTCCCTGGGCCTCAACAGCACCAGCGAGGAGCAGCAGGCCCACTGGACAGAGATGAAGGAGGCTGAGGGACAGCAGGTCTGCCACTGGCACACCCTCACCGACACATAGGAGGACGATTTTCCAAGACCGAACTTCCAGAAAGAGCATTCCCTCTACATTTTCGGAACGCAAGAAAACTCCCTGTGGGATGTGTGTTGTGTGTGTTGCATAGAGGTGTGAGAGGTGAGCATGGGTTCCTCGTCTTAACTGCCAGACTGCATGAATACCCTTTAATCTGCCACCTTTCTCTGAGACAGATGGGCTGACTCCTGCTTCCGCCTTGTTTACAGGACCATGTTAAGACACTTCCAGACATTTTTCCGCCTCTGAATCTTGGACCAAAGAGCTCGGTCCAGTACTAGCAGGCTCCTTCCTTCTTTCCTTTTCTGGATTTCAGCTGCCACCAGCATACCAGACATTACTCAATCAGTCGTAGCCACCGACAAAAGACAATGAATGAAGAAGACTGTTACAAAGGGCCTATAACATGCTGCAGCTATACTTACAAGCTATGCTTTATACAGTTTGTTTACACGCACATGACATTATGCAAGATCCATTCATTGGTTTTTCCTTTTAGGTTCTTGGGTTATTCTTCCTAGTCTACCAGTTTTATGGTCGTTTCTGTGGGCTGTGCGTTAAACAAAGACAGATTTTCTTTTTTATCTCGTGGTCTTGCATAACTCAGTGCACTATGCATCTGACGCCACTTTAGACGAGAGGAATGCAATTCTTTCTTGTGCTTGCCGAGTCTCTTACAGAATTGGACACAGCTCTGCATGCCACCGGTATCAAAGAGCAGCTTCCTTTCCTGTGTAATGCAGATCGAGCCTGTTTCACTATTCAGCCTTCTAACAACTCAGCCATGTTCATTCATGTAGAAACATGGTGCTTCCCGCTGAGGAGGAATATGCAAAAGCCTGCACAGGCCAAGTAAAGCTGGCCGTTTCTGCCTCGACTGTGTACGCTGTAATTTGAGTTTGAGTGGCGAAACAAATCACAAGAAGGAGATGATCATATTTTCTCATTTTCATTATTAAATAAAGGCTAAAATAAAACGGGGAAAAAAATGTTCAGAACTGAGAAATCTTATTATCCAGGCGAGGGGTTCATCTGGAACAAAGGCCATTTTAAACTCCTCTGAAAGAGCAGCTATGAGTCAGAAAATCCCCCGATAAGAATGCTGAAGACTGCACAGCCACACCCTTGTATTAGTGAATGAAACCCTTTCCCCTGCTTCTGCTGGTTGAAACCGAGAGGTGTGGGGCACATTCTTCTTTCTCTGTCCCAGTGATGTCAGATTTGAACCCTTCTTCTCACTTATGAATACTGCAACCACTCCTCGTCCCTTTAGAGCTTCTGTTGGGCCAATTTCAATTTCTAAGTTTTCAAAAGAGGTTTTTGCAGGTTTTAATAAAAAACAGATGTTATCTAGATTTTCTAATAGATGATCATTTTTTTCACAATCAGGAATAACAGAAAATTTTTAGTTTGGTGTGCACTTAAGTTTTAAAGTGCAGGTTGTGTTTAGCCAGCACTGATAACCATTGACACAATATCGGGGAACAGGCCTGTTCGCATTCTTGGAGAGTTAGCTTTAATGGCAAATGTGCAGTCCGAGCCAGCTTAATGTAGACTAAAGACTGGAAATGGAGGAAAACATCCAGGGTTGCCAGGTCTGTGGTTTTCCTGCTTAAATGAGCTGCTTTCGAAGTGTGGGATGAAATATTCATGGGCTGGCTGGATAGATGGATCATTCTGCATTTCGCATAAAAATTACATTAAAAAAAATATTACTAAAGTACATTGTAAAAATATAGTTAAAATATTTACTTAGATCCAGACTCCAGATCAGCACATGGTGCTGTAATGCTCTCCTCCTTCAAACACCTGCCTCTCATTCCCAACTCTGGCCACTGAGTTAGTTTTGTGACACACACACAGCAGGCAGCCCTGGAAGTGGCTGTGACTAAAGATATAAAGGTCTGCCCGACAAATCAAATTTTTGTGTAGCAGGTTATGAACAACTGGTAACTACATGATATATGTTTCACATCTCTTAAGGTTTCTGCCTTAATTTTCAAAAAAACCACAAAGGGGGGAAAAGTCATTTACAAATTTTTGATCTGCGCACAAAGTGGAACAAACAGTGTTTTATTTCTGAGAAAAATGACTCACTGGACACTTTATTAGGCACAGTTCTTCATAGCGTAGATTCAGCAAAGTGCAGGAAACATTCCTCAGATATTTTTGGTCCATATTGACATGATAGCGTCACGCAGCTGCACATCCATGATGCGGATCTCTCGTTCCACCACATTCCAAAAGTGCTCTATTAGGTTGAGGTTAGGTTGTGACGTTGGAGGCCTTTTTAGGACCGAGCACTCTGACTTGTTAAGAAAACCGTAAAAACAGTGAGACTATTTTGAGCCGATGAGATATTTGCATTAGTAAGAAGTTAAACAGGTAAGTGTTGTTCACTTAACCGAAGACACCAAAGAGCTAAAAAGGTCACCTGAAGGTAGGTGGTTAGTTTTATTACCTGGAAAAAAAGCTGTCATTTCGGGGAATGATGGAAAATATTAACGTCAAAGCTGAGAAGCCCCACCAAAGTTTACCAAGTAGGAACTCCAACTATAAGTGCATTGTGGTCAGAAATGGGAAATTTCTGGGAAGTAGTAGGTTGCCAATATATGCAGCACCTCCCCCCTTGACAGAACTCCACTAAAGAGCAAATAATTACTTCCCAAAATGTCCTGATCCAAGTCTAAGGAGCAGATTTCCAACAGACACCTGAATAAGGACAAGAGTCATATTTTTTTTAACAACGTTGAGAGCTTTTATTTCCATTCATCTGGCCTTCAATGGTATGTTTGACGCTGTCATCAGTCATCAGTCTGGTACAACGCTGCAGGTCGCCCACAGCTGGGGATCAGACCCAGGAGCACTTTTTTTTTTCCCTTTTTCACAACTCTACACCTAGCAGAGTGACTGCAGCCTTCCAGGCAAATGCATCCTGCTCCGAGCCACAGAAAACCAGCTGTGCCACAGATCCTCGAGGGTGGGAACTACAGGGACCGGAGGAACACCAGCTGACCCCAACAGAGCCCCGAGGACTGTTTTAGAGTCAGCCAGGTAATTATGAGGCCCCTGGAGTGCCAATAAAAGTGTTCAGACGTGATGAGGTTAGGAGCCAGGCTGGTTTTTCTAGTTCAGTGCAGCAACACAAAGTGGAAATTTGGACTCTGCGCAGCCATTTTCGCCCACACTAATTAGAAATCTGGCTCCGTGTTTATCCCTCTTGGGTAAAAAGGCCTGATCCAACATTTTTATGTTTCACTTGGAGGGATTACGGAGCAAGAGTAGCAATATGGAGCAGGCGATTTGGATTTAAAGAAACTCCACTATTGTCCCCTCACTATCTGTTTGCAAGTTAATCTTTTTAAAAACAAGTCATCCGTTAGCTCTCAGTCAGTGGCACCAGCTAGTTTTCTTTGGCAATGACAAGTTTGACAGTCAGGTTGAGATTTCTTTGTTTTCAGGTCTATTAAACTACAATATCTTGACAGTTTATTGCATGTTTCAGTATCGGTTTAAAAAACAAATCTTTTTCAGTAATATATTCAATAAATACACAGGAACCCTGGCCTTATGACATTTTGTTTGATAAAAACATCCTCACAGAACATAATCTGAATGACATTTATAAGAATCTTATGCTTTTTATTTAGATTGCATGAATTAAGTCTTGACAAGGTCAAATAAAGCACTCGTACATGATGGATTGGGTTCCAGTGGACTGACTCCTGGTCAAGTACCATGCAGAGTGGAAGTGGGTGTACCAGACTGCATCCTTTCACCTAGTATCTGCACCTGCAAACTACGCTGGAAAGCAGCAGACAACGTACCTATTTGGCAAAGAAAACATTCATCAAGCAACAGTCGAAGATGAAGTGAAACCAATATGGCGACACTGTAAAGTGACTTTTCTGTCCGAGGTGGGAGAGTTCTCTGCAGAGGGATGACGTGATTATGGTGGAACATACTGAATACCTGTACTGAAAAGTCAGAAGTGTTTAAAGACAAGTTGTACAGTTTAGAAAACAGGCTTGCCAGCTGGTGGAAAGCAAGCTCATATTTGTTATGGCTCGTGTTAAGGTTCAAAATTGAGGAGGGAGAGTACAAACCACTCATGGTCACACTGGAGTAAAAATAGGATGGCAACCTGCTTGTGACTATGAAAAAAACAAAACAAAACATTGAAGTTTTTTTTTTTTTTGTTGCATTTTTGCAACTGGTTGCCTACAGGTTGAGTAAGCAGCACCCTCAAACTCTGGGCACTTTTGATTCAGAGGAGACTGCACCAGTTGCCTATTAGAACCCAACCCGTCTCCAAACAGTCGTGGTGTGACTTCAACCGAATGCAATCACTCTGACAGATTGGCAAAGGCTTGCACAGAAGTGCTGCCTAAGTTACAAATGAAGACAGATTGTGGTAACTGACTGCAATCAATCTGAGTCAGTCAGGGCTGATGAGTGCAACTTGTCTGCGATAGTTTCCAACACCTGTTTTCCTTACTGTGACTGAACAAACTACAACCAGCAGCTGTTAGCTTAATGCAAAGACTGGAAACGGTATAAACATCTTAGCAAATCTCCCCATAAAATGAATCAAAAAGGGTTCATTCAATGGTTCTCAAAGCTTTTATAACATGCCCAACACCCAGGGTTTTACACTACTGTATACAAACCCAGCCGCCCATCAGACCAGGAATTTACAACCGTCAAGTTTGCTAATGTCATCTTGTTGGTGTACGGTTCCTATTAACTGTAAGAAGGGGATTAAAGAGCCAGGCAAATGTTATGACTCAATACTGTTTACCCCTTCTGCTGATAAGCTCATTCGCTGCTGTGTTAGCAAGGTTGAATATGATTGGCTGCTCTCCTTGGTGGTATATATACACTACTGTGGACCTGACTACACATTTTCTCCCCATCATCCTCCTCTTTTTATTTCCTCTGTAGAGAACATACACAAGCCCGCCGACATAATCATCAGTATTAAAGCAGGTGGAAAGCAATACACGAATCAAACGCAATTCAATCACTCCTACTTGTCTGTGACAATAACAAGTTTAATGTTAAAGTAAAATAAATGTCAGCGTCATAGCGTCAATTTATTTACAATACAAAACCCATCTCCATTCACTTTAGCTCGGAGTTCTTTCCTTGTCCTCCAAGCCCCGCCTTCAGGGGGTCTATGCCCCAAGAGTGGGGCTGGCCCCACAGTTTGAGAACCATTGGATTATTTAGTGTGCTTTACAGGTGCAATTGGGCAGTATTTGGTACCATTAAGCAGAGCCACGGTAGTTTCCAGTCTTTATTTTATGCTACGTTAGGGTCATCAGCTGTTGGCTTTGATTTAATATTTAAGAGCCTGTTTGGAGAAAGGGATTGATATCCTGCTCCACTTCTCCACCAGAAACAAAGTAAGTGTTTTTAAACAAAACATCATTGTTCTCTTTAAGATTTTCCCATAATTCTGACCGTCACTGAAAACTTTCAGCAATAATAAAGTCAATGTTTTGTTGATTTTGGCAGCTGTTATTCTTGACTTTGTTGCACTTTACCTGCGAACATTGATTAGCCGATACTACTTTTTAACGTCTAATTTTACAAACATCATAGTATAAAAAAAAAAATCAAGCTGTTTCAAACACTTCCACCGAGTCCAGATCGTGTAAGCAATATGAAATGACAACATGGTGGCTGGTTTTCATGACAAATTTGAGGCATTATGGTGACCGCTGAAGTGAATTTTCCCCCTTGAGCACT
The DNA here is from genome assembly GCF_963969265.1 of Rhamphochromis sp. 'chilingali'. NCBI lineage: Eukaryota > Metazoa > Chordata > Actinopteri > Cichliformes > Cichlidae > Rhamphochromis > Rhamphochromis sp. 'chilingali'. Next base: position 15,801,341 of record NC_137932.1, on the reverse strand, counting down.
CGACGATACTTAAAACATGATTGGGCTGACTTTCAATCGAGGTCCTGCCTGATCTCCCACAGGCAGGGGCTGTGGAAAAGGTTCACTCCACATAAAGATTTACACTTAAACGACATCATTAAAAAAAAAAGATCAATAAAATACTTCTGACCTTCAGTGCTTCGCTCATATACATGTACAAGACGTACAGTTTGTAACCGTAAAACAAAATCGTAGTGGCGGCCGTGTGCTGTTTGATCTCTCAGCTGAAACCGTTAAAAGTCTGCTGGGTCAAACGCAGCCTGGCATCTGTCAGTTACTCGCCAACCCCATTATCAGGTGTTGCTAACCTGGGAGAATTTCTGTACACTGTGTACACCCCGCCCTCGCTCCTCAGCAGGCGGTTAAGAGGTGCAAATGACATCTGCAGCTAGTGGTTTGATGACTGAGCATGATTAGAGAACACGGGGAAAAAGAGTGACATCCACTGAAAAGGCTTCTTTTTGTTGGCAGTGGTCCCTTACAGCTTCCACTCCTCACATTTTCAGTAGTGTTGCTGATTAGACCGCCAGCCAACAGCTTTTAACTTGTCTTTCTGGGCTTACTTTCCATTTGCCCTGCAGCCCACCCATCCATCTTTATTACTGCTTGCAGTGGAAGGTGCTGTTTTTCACTCCTTCAGTTCACCCTGCTTTTGGCTCTTTGCTGACGCTCGCCCAGACGCTAAATGAACTTGAAGCACTTGGTCTTATCGTGGGGCAATCGAGTCTTAAACAGCACCGAGTCCACACGAAACTGCGTGTACAGCAGCGGCATGTAGCCGTAGACTTTGACGAAGAAGTTGATGCACTTGTGTCGCTCGTGGAAATGCGAGTCGTCGTGCGAAAGGGCCTGAGGGCAGCCCGGACAGCGGAAAGTCCAACGAGACGTCACCTAAAATAGACAGCAGGGGGTTAGTGCTTAAAATGTAAGAAACTCGAGTTTGCATTACTGAAATGTAATTATATGTAGTTTCAGCAAGTGGTGCTTCACAACATTGCTGTGAGAGGGAAGAAGTTTATCATTAATAGACAGCCAGTAATCATCATTAAATGCACCATGATTTAATACATGCTAAACCCCGTAGCTTGATCGGCAAACGCCAGAGAACACCAGAACGGGAAAGTCTCCCACCTATGTCCTGTTCTCTTTGCAGAGATGAGCAGCTTTATGTTGAGCATATGTGACAGATGTGAAAACGTCTGGAGATGTCGTGGCAAACTTTGTGCTGCCTGCAAAATTATCCAGCGTGACCAGTTTGGCAGTGAATCAGTGATCATGTGAGTCACACAGACCTCGAGATTCTAGCCATCAGTACAGGGATGAAACCCTCAGACCTAATACTGGTGCAGTGGGCCCTGCATTCCTCCTGGTGCAAGACAACGCCCAGGTTAATGTAGTCAGGGTTTGTAAGCACTACCTGGATCATGAGGACACTGATGCCACCGACTGGACCCCACATTCCCCACACCTGAATCCAGCTGTGAACCGCTGAGATGTTAATGTATGGAAGTGAACTGTGGAAGATCCAGTAGCTCACTGATGCCCTGTACCAAATGTGGTAGGACATCTACTCTAAACAAAGGGGTAAACAAAGGCTTGATCACGTAGCCAAAGCAGAAAGAGGATAACGTTTCTGTTTTCCTACAGCAGCAGTTGATAGATTTTCCAAAGCAGCTGAAATGGTTGATGCTGGAAAAACTGAAGCAACTTTTGAAAACTCTGCACGGGAAAAGAAAAAGAGTCGGAGGGAGCACGGAAGGCGAACAGGGAAATTAATATAAAACCAACGTTGGTGGATCGAACCCTGACTCCTCCAGGGATGCATCCATCAAAGCGTGAGTGTGTGTGACTCTTCGTAAGCACTTGATTGAGTCTTGTAGTAGAAAGGTGCTACAAATACCAGTTAATTTACAATTTGCTCTCATTTTTATCAGGTTATTGCAGCAGTGAAGTGGTCTGCTTTTATTTTGAAACTATTAAAACAACACTGTTTGAAACATGACTATGTGCTGCAAAAACAGTGCATCTTTTTAACCACGCCCATGCTGACTTTCCTGACAAACATGTCCATCGTTTGTTTCTAGCATTGTATAATTTCTCAAGCCATCAATGTCAAACCTTTTTATCATATTTTAGTTGTTTAAAAAAATGTTAGCTTGAAACATTACAAGCAAACAGTTGATGTCAACTTTAGCGCAATCAGCTAGATTGCAGCAAGCTACTGAATCTGACAACAAACCAAAGCAAACTCTAGCAGCTGTTTTTATTATTGTAGGAAGAGGAGAAGAAACAAGCTTGAAAAATCTGCACAAGATATCAATTCCTCACCAGTGGCACAACAAAATACATTTATTTTCTTCTTTATTTGTCTTATTTTAAAGAAAAATAGATTCCCTCACCGCTTAGGACTCGTTCAAAGTTGCCCCAAATTCATTATTCACAAGACTTATTCCTAGCAGCGAAAACACTGTCATGCAACACACTCCATCAAAGACGTCCTTAATTCCCCTCTGAAACGCCCCTGAATATTAACACCCCACTAAATCAAAAAGAACTTAAAGTGAGGGCTGCAATGACAATTCTCTTCTAACAGCTTCCCTAGCTTGATTGCTATAATTATTTGCCTAGCCATAAGTGTGCTCAGCGGCAATAAATGTTCTTCCAATAAAAATCCAGGAGAAAAGAGAGAAGAAAAGAAATCTGCCGTAACGCACGGATTCGATCTTGTGTTTTTAAAAAGTATAATTTGTGCGGAATATTGGATATGCCAGTTTGAGTAATGGCAAGGCTAAGCAGGCAGAAATATAAATACCCACGTCCTGAAGGAGGTGCAAAGCCCCCAGAGCCAGACTGCATGCTCTGTCACTGACCTTGATGGGTGGTTTGCGGGTGATGTGAGAGACGAGGAAGTTCATGGCGATGTCCTCGCAGTTAATGTATTCGTCCACCATATCCCTAATAGCTTGGGGCATCACATAGGAGTACAGGTACGCGTAGTACTGCGAGAAGACAAGGACAAGGGGAAATATGTAAATGATATGCTCCAACACAGCCAGATGTGAACCTACCGTGTAGCCGTTTTCATTTTCTGACCTTATGGAAGAAGGCAGCTCCTGTCAGGACCATGGAGAGCTCACAGGAGTAGTTGGAGTTGTAGAGCCAGGACTGGTGGTTGACGTCCCACGCGTGATACCTCCCAGGAAAACCTACGATGCGATCTCTGGCCTCACGCCACACTCTGAGCCACCCAGAGAAGTCCACAAAATATTCCAATTTAAATCAGTTAATTAAGATGCAGGGTGTTTACATGTGCAGTTTAGTTTAGCACGATTGCTGTTAGCTGAAGCAATACAGCAGCTTCAGCTCCTGGGGTCACAAATCTTTCATAGCGCACTATAACATCCTAAACAAACAAACGACATACAAACACTCAGCGGCTTACAACATAAATTGTGGCCCATATTAGGAAAAGCATTGTGAGACATAATAGAACATAATATTTTAATGAATCACCAATTATTACAGCGCACGCACTAATTCAATCAAATAGAGAGATTGTTTTAAACCCACTTTTACTGGGGTTTTTTTGTATTATCTGTTTTGCCAATGAATTCAGTTCCATCAGTTGTATAAACATGTTCTTTTAATTGAACTGTGTCGTGCTATGCCTAATAAAAAATGTCCTCCTGTAGGCCGCCTGATAGAATAATCTCGTCTTCACTGATATGGTAAATTTGTTTTACAAAATAATTAGTCTTTGTAACAATAATATTTATCATGAATACAAATACAAAGGACGACACATGCCTCTCTATTTTCTAACACTTGCACTTCTTTAATCACATTGTGCCACTACAGCATACTGGATAGTAATCACAAAGAGACAATATCAAAGCCATGATAAATCGTCTGACTGATTTAGGTTTACACATCTTTTAACACCAGAAATACAGTTTCCCTGTTAGAAACTATGATACTGATATGTTTTGTCGAGGAGCTCTCAACAACATAATGGAAACATTTAAAGCTGGATTCTTTCTAATTAAGTGTTTAGAACCAAATATAATGCTATGTGTCAGAACACATCAAAATCTGTTTACTGTTCTGTATCCTTTCACCTACTCGCTGCTACTCTGAATCAAAAACTACATACATTAATAGCTTTTGATAGCCTCCTAATAAACCACTTTAAACCAATTTAAAACTTAACTATTGAGCAGTGGAAATACAATCCTAAAGAAAAATAAATAAATTAGAGAAACAGTTGATCATCAGAGTATAACACAGGTCTAATAAACAGGTCTGTTAAACTTTAGGGTTAAAAATCTGTCCAGTTAGAAAGCATCTATCACTGTGAATCCATTTCAGCCCCTATGGTGTAAATTAAAGTGAGAACAATCAACCCCAAACAGTCATGGCAAATGTCTGCCAGGTTTCTTCCTGTTAAAAGGGAGTTCTTCCTTCCCATTTTAGCCAGGTGCTGTCTCATACCTGTTTTTTTGATTTTAGACATTTTCTCTCCACTATTGTGGTGTCCTTACCTTTCAATATAAAGCACCTTGAGGTGACTGTTGTTGTGATTTGCTGCTATATAAATAAAACTGCACGGTGGCACGGTGGTTAGCACTGTTGCCGCACAGCAAGAAGGTCCTGAGTTCAATTCCAACATCAGGCCGGGGTCTTTCTGTGTGGAGTTTGCATGTTCTCCCCGTGTTTGCGTGGGTTCCCTCCGGGTACTCCGGCTTCCTCCCACCGTCCAAAGACATGCAGCTTGTGGGGATAGGTTAATTGGATAATCCAAATTGTCACTAGGTGTGAATGAATGTGAGTGTGAATGGTTGTCTGTCCCTGTGTGTTGGCCCTGTGACAGACTGCCGACCTGTCCAGGGTGTACCCCGCCTCTCGCCCTATGACAGCTGGGATAGGCTCCAGCGCCCCCCGCGACCCTGAAAAGGATAAGTGGAAGCGAATGGATGGATGGATGGATGTGCACTGTGGCAAAAACAAGACAACCCAACCAAAAGCGGAGTGGTTTTGCAGATGGTGGCCCACAGGCCATTGCTCTCTCCTTTTCCTACTAAGTGATATTTCTCTAGTTTTAATTTTTGTTATTGTTATCGTCACTACTGGTCCATTCAGACTGCACAGATAGTCCAGCTCCTCCAGGCTGGAACATCCATATGTGCTTGTGCATGAGTAGGTTTTGCCAGAAGATGGATGACCACACAAGGAGAGCTGGACACAGCTACAGCAGCAGGACCATAACTTAAAACATCCCTTGCATGAGGAAAAGCTGAAATGACCTCCATTAGGCTACTCAGTTTTCTGACTGACCGATCAGACTCTGTGAGGGCGGCATGACAGCCTGACATCCTTTTGTGGGACCTGTGCTCACAGACCAGCATCACGTAGTTCCACTGCCAGAGAAAACCACAAGCGCCAGGTCAGCCACTTGTGCCCAATCTCTTCAAACATCATGTTCCAGGCATAATATTTGTCAGTGTCTCCAGACTCCATCGCGCCTGTCACATGTGCTCGGTGTGATCCAGCTACGTTTGTCAAGACAGCGGGTGCCAGTGGCTGCCCTGCCAGTTCTGGTTTATGCTTCGTAACGGGACAGATTGTTATCCCTGAAGTTTAACTGGTTTTGTGTTCCACTGTGATGATTGAGTGTTCGCTTAATTTCTTTGAGCAGTGTACAAATCAAAAGCGACACACTTTTTCAGAAGTAAACACCGGGCCTGCGGATAGAAGATTTTTGCATTAGGGAGGTTTATAGGTATAAGCTACAACAGGTAAGACAGCTAATGTATCTTTATTGACATAATTTTTACCTCTTTACCTGTTACCTTTTCATCTCTTATGCAATTTTGTAACATTTTGCAAAATTCAGCTATCAAACACCAATAAATGCCGTTTAATTTGCTTAAAATCAGATAACGGGGAAAACGCCAGCCAATAATAATATTTGGTCATTGCACTCCCAGTCAGTAAACTCTAAAGCTTGGCCTCAACTATGCAGTTGCACTGAGTGACCTAGATGCACAAAATATGCAAGAACAGCAGCACTGCGCGCTTGAAATTTGTGACCAAAGATAAACTGAATTTTATTAAATAATTTAATGGCTTTTATTCATAAATAAGCATTTGACATATTTGAAGACTTCTTAAGCAACATGTAGACACTGTGTGATGGTTCCCTTTTATTTTAGAGTTAAAAACAAATTTCTGTGTTTGGATTTCAAGAGTCTGTGCATATGCTGTCCTTTCAAATCCATCTGTTTCAACTTGTTAGCCAAGTAAGCAATGTGTCCATTTTCCTGTCAAGCATTAATTATTTTCTTTTCCATTAGTATATAGCCTTTTTTTTCTTATGATTCACTGCAGGAATGTGCACAAAAAGTGTTTCGATACCTCAAATTGGATGCTTGAAATTCCTACTTCGGACTCACAGAGCTAAGAAATCTCAAAGCGCAAATTAAAGTCTCGAATGAGTTCATGTGAGACCACTTAAAATGTCTAACGCACTCGGCTGCCGAATGGCTTCTCCTCTTTGGCGAGAGCGGAGATTGGGAAACATTCCTGTGTAATTCTGGGGGAGTTTGAGATAATTCGTGACAAATGACCCCGCCGTACTCGTGCTCGGCAAGTGAGTTTTTGCCTGCCTCGACAAGCTGCTGCAGCACCGAGTCGTAGACAAGTCTGACAGAGGGGAGAGGTTGTAAACCAAAATAACTTAACGGCGCGCTTGATCATTTAATTGGTTTAAGCACGGCCTTCATATTCAGCTCATCCGAGTGTTGTATGGGCAAGACGCTGACAGCACATTTCCCTTTTATTTTCTATACTTTGGTCTCTAGCAGGAGGTTCAGTCTCTCTGTCGGATCCAGTGTTTTTTAGGAACGTGAGGTTTCGACATTATTTTGAGCATTTTCCCTTCCTTCCTTTTTATTTAGCTCAATGTTTACGTTCAGTTTTCTTCAGAAGCACTTTTCTTGAGAAAAGCACCGCTCACAACGTATCATCTTTAATTTATCTATGAATTGTTGTTCCAGTTAATGACTTGCAAGACAAAACAACACCAATAAAAATGAAAATAATTAAACAAGTACTGTACTTAGCAGTTGTAATTAGCTCCCTTTTTAGAGCTCTGCTATCACATTAGAATTAGGAGGGACTTTTTTTCTGTTGATCTTTGTCGCAAAATTCTAATTAAATCAACTTTTCATCTTCAATGTTGCAGCAAAATTTCCACGGTGGGTTAATACGCTTTTAATAAGCACGCCGAAACACCAAATGAAATGACAAGTGTGCACCAGGCGATAGCAAAAACATTTTTCTTCACCTGAAACCAAACATGATCTCATCGTGGCGAAGGTGAGCGTCGTCGTCGATAGACAGGATTGCCTCGGTTTCCACGGCATCCCAGGGTAGGAAGCGATTGTTGAGGCTGTTCTTTTCTGTGCGGACCACCTGCAGGCAGGAGAGGAGAGGCAGCAAGAGCTTTAATAAAAGGCACGTTTTAGAGAAGTAGTAGTAGTCTAGATGAGATCTAGTAGTACCTGCTTATGTAGTGACTGCTTCTAAAAACGCTGTTTCCTGTATCTTACTGCAAATCGCTGTTAGATGCAAGCTGTTAAGCTGAAGTGCTTTAAGTGCACTTTATTCTAAAACGGTGCCAAAAATTTGCATTTTAGAGACCAGTTAGAGCCCAAGTCCATATCAGTCAGCCTGTAATGATGCTGATGACAGATGCATATTGGTATCTGTGTTTGGTGCATCATGTGAAAACCTTTTCAGGAATGTAATGCAGAAATAATGTGTTGATCAAATAGATTGATCAACACAGGGCTGTGTCTCCATTACAATCTCAGAACTGTATGTAGCACATACAACACGGTAACGTCTTAGCTGAGGTGTGGAGTCTTCACGTTAAACGTCATTCTTCCTTTTTAATGCAGCTCTAACACAGCAGCTCTGCAGTGTAGTCATTAACACATTCTTCCAACCAACAGATCCCTGGTGCAATCCCAGGAAGAGAGAAATCCATTCGGGGTTACATCAGGAAGGGCACTGGGTACAAAAACACTGTCGAATCAAACATGTGGAGCTACCTGTTGTGGTGATCCCCGGTGAATAAGGGGGCAGCTAACAGTAACACTCTGCATTTATAAAAGCTCTGCCCTGCTGAGAGGAAAGAGACATTCCCATCTGCATTTAACCAAGTAAATAGGTAAGAACGAATAATTGGATAATTAGTGCTGCGATTAATGTGTTTCGACTTGCAATAGGGATAGTGGTGAACTGAAACCTTAACTGCAAATGGCTTAAAATGTAGTGAAATCAAATCTTAAATTGAAAGTAGACGTCACAACTGTGTTAAACAGTTAAAGTAAAAGGATTCTCACGTGCACAAAGCAAAGACAACTCAAGGGATTAAGTGGCTAAGGGAAAAAAAGTTCAATTTGCCAAGGAGCATAAAGACTGGACTCTGTAATAGAGGACTCATTAGACCACAGGACCTTTTTCCATTACTTCAGAGTGATGGGAGCATGAGGGCATGATGCTTAATCGTCATCTACGATTTGTAAGGAAAAAATGCTTGTTACAAGGATGTAACTTGTTTTTTGCTATCAAGACTCACATTAATCGGTTAATTTAGTTGATGAATTTAACCAAATGAATAATATAAATAATTCACTGACAAAGATTGTGTTCAGTTTCAGTCTGGCACCACCAAATTCTTTAGTACCTCCCCATCAGCTCACCACATGTGAAGAAAGTCAGTGTGACAACCTAATGGTGTGGATGTGAACCACATGAATATTTGATTTTTCATCCTTAGTTCAAAGGCACAGATTTTATTATTCATGGGTGTCAAGCTTCTTCAATCCTTTTAGTAAAGCTGCTGGTAATTTGTATGGACTCCAACAGATTTTCAAAGAGACTGATCCTGATGTACTCAAAGAAACTTTTCATCTGACACATCAAACATCGCAGGTTACCTTTTTGCATTTCAGAGAGAAAGGATGAGCACGAGATGATTTCCTTACTTAAAAAAAAACTTACTATAACAACGGTATTTAGATAAATTGTTGCACGTAAAAAAGATCAATCTTTCTACACTCACCACAATGGGCAGGCCGATGTCTGGCCACAGCAGGTCATCTGAAGGAGGCTTGGGAGAATTCCACACTACCACTACCTTGTTAAGGTATGGCAGTCCATTCAGCCTCTCGAGAGAGTTCATCAGGACCTCCTCCCTCTCATAAGTCAGCATGACTACAGTGAACTGCTCTCGGGGAACATTCCCACCCAGAGCAGCCTGGAACTCCTTTCCAGAGCCTCCTGTACCTCCTCCAATAGGCCTGAAACCAGTACCTGAGCCAAGGAATTTGGCTTCAGAGGGCAGTACCGGGTCAAGAGGAGTGTGAGGAAACAGGTGGAAGGGCCCCGGGGCCCGGTTCCATGATCTGTAAGTGTCTGCAGCTGTATATGTGAAGTTGCGGAGAAAGCGTGGAGAGGCATAAGGAGGCTCCGTCTCGACGGGACCCAAATCCAGATCACCATTGTCAGCCAGGTTGGCATCTGTCCCAGCCAACTTCCCGGCTTTGTGAGGAATCTCATGAACTGGCTCTTCTTTGATGGGTGCAGCAGGAACTTGGATGCTGGTTCTGATACTGGCCAGAATGGTGTTGAGAACATTTTCTGAGGTTGAGAAGTACGTTTCCCACAGAAAGCGGCCCTGTCGCCTCATAGCCAACATGTCATTGTCTGACAGGCTCCTCAAGAGGAAATGTAGCTCTGTTACACGGGGCTTGGGGACCAAAATGGCAGCTTCACTCCAGCGAATAAACTGGTGGTAAGGCAGTCGGGAGTGGTCCCCCAGGACAACAGGGATAGCCCCCACTTCTAAAGCCTCAAACAGCCTCATCCCAAAGCCTGCTGATGCTACAAGTTGTCCATCTCCTGCAGCAATCACCAGGGCAAAGGTAGAAACCTTGAGGACCTCCAGTCTGTCTTCTCTCTCTCCACAAAGAGCCCACTCTGTTGGCAAACTTGGCCTCGGGTTCTTGCAGGTGAATTCCACCAGGACCTGATCCAAGTGGCTGTCCTGCACTGCCTTTAAGGTGCCGATTATGCGATCGTCATAATCGGCTGGTGGATCTCCTTCCATTTCCTCCTCGAAAGACTGGGGCGGTGCCTCCTGTAAGCTGCTCCTCAGGGACTCCACCCTCTCCCCCTGGAATGTGAAAAGGTATTTCCTCTTCACGGGAACTTGAGGTGGGACTTCTAAAAAGTTGGGTTCAGAGAGGGCATGAACTAGCGGGGACACAACTAGGTCAAAACCCTCACGGTACTGCTGCTCTAGGAAAGTGGACTGAGCAACTGCTGCTCGCCCTGTGCTCACATTATACAGGAAGTTCTGTGTCATAGACTTTCTAGAGAGATGCACCAGTACATGGTTGTGTCCATCAGACCTCCAGTAAGGAAGAGCTTTCAGTTGCTTCTCCAGCTCTGAAGGAGATGGCAGTGGGAAGGAAGGGGACTCCTGCAGCTCTCCTACCAGAACCAAATACAGACAGGCAATGTTGGGGTTATTAGTTACATAAATGTTGCTCTTAACTGATGCAACAAAAGCCTGCTTTACCAGAGGGTCAATATAGCTCCCCCATAGGTAGGAGTCTGTGTCATAGACATATACAGGGAACCCAGATGTAAGGGGACAGCGCGCATAGTCGAAGCAGGAGCGCAGGCGGCAGGAGCGTGGAGACTTGGGTGGTGGCAGCCCCGGATCCTCCTTGTCGGGAAGTAACCTGACGGGCAACGACAGCTTGGGCTGGTTCTGGGCCATCAGTTCTTTATAAGAATGCTCCGTTTGGCTGATAACATTTTTCAGCTGTAGTAGATCTTGCTTGGCACTGTCGATGCTGCGCTTGCAAGCCTCGATGCGCAGGTTAAGTCGGGCGATCTCCCCATTGAGCTCCTGCCTCTTTGCCTCCAGCTGCAACAGCTCCTCACTGACCGACTCGCGGATACGGCACAAGTCCTGCACATGTTTGGCCTCGCACAGCTCGCCACCAGGCCGGGGCCCAAAGATGTGCTTGTCGCGATCCCCAGCTTCATCAATGGTAGTGAGGTAGTAGTGGGCAATAAGCGGGAAGAAGACCAGGATGAAGAAGAGCATGAAACTGAGCCACGTGAGACGCACGCGGCGAAACATCCACGGCTGGCCTCCGACGCCCACGCCGCCACCGTTACGCTGCATTGTTGACTCTCTCAGTCTGTTCTTCGTCCCTTCAGGGAACCATTGCTCTGGCGATCAGCAGCAGCCATGGCCGACCTTGTCAACAAGGCAGTGGAATAGACACTAATTCATCAAACCTGGGGTATAACTCTATCCTTCTGTGAAGGTCATCCAAGGCTGATTACTTCTCCTTAAGAGTCCTGCAGGTATCGGCTAGAGACTCAGTCTCACCTGTACTCTGATGAGTCATAGTCTGCACAAGCTAATGCCATTCTGTTTTTGTGAGCTCTGGCTATTAATCCAACTCTGGGTGAGAAGACAGCCCCACATCTGGGGAGGGGTTCCTCCTCGTTGGGTGCAGGGAATACATAGCTACTCAGAGGTCAGAGTGTGACAGCTGAGAGGGGCCGCTTCCATCCATCTTTCATCCACCCCTCATGAGAAATATCTCCAGAGACTGTGCCTCAGAAATCCACTCTTCCTCCTCCTCCTTGATTCAGAAACCTGAGAGGGAGAATAGCAGGAAAAAGAACTAATGAATGACACTAATTATCTGCAGCAAGAAAAAAAAAAAAAAGAATTTCTGTTTAACTGCAAGAAAAGCTGTTTGGCATTAAGCTTTAATATGGCAAAATATTTACTTTTTTTATGCACCTCAAAACTTAAAGCTGAGCTAGATGTATAATTCTGTTTGATGAAGGCTGGGTGCAGTTAGTAAAGCAAACTCATTAGCCACAGCAGGATTGGTCACTTGTCACTTTCCCATTAATAAGGGCGGCCTAGTTTGTTTACTTAGATATGCAAGAGGTAAAAAGCCCAGAAATATAAATACAGTTAATAACTGTGTATATGGAATATTTACAGCTAAGCTTTCCACATCCACAATAAATATTTCTGTATAGAGCAAGACTCTGCAGCTTATCCAGTTGTTTTTTTTTTTTGTTTTTTTTGCTGCATTCTGTGCATGACTGCCTGGAGAAAAAAAAACATCCGTATGCTGCAAAATACCAGGGGGTAGGTATCTTTTTCTTTCTTTTTAAAGTCACACAGAAAGAGCAGAAAACCAGGGAGAGCCATCACTGCGAAACTACAAACGTACAGCGAGCCAACACCAAGAGTACCTCGAGCAAATCTCATTAAAGGCCTCCGCCTGCATCCCAGCCTCATCACTGCCTCAAATTACTCAGCATCCTTGATAACAGTTTATCCCAGAGAGTGATGCTGAATTATCTCCACTAGCTCAGGAAAGAAAAAGGCTCAGGCACACACAAAGGACACCAGCTGTAGGGTTGCTGGTTTTATTTCAGTTCCTGAGTATGTGCAAGAATAACCTTGCGTACCTTACAGCTCAGAACTGGTTAAAAAATAAAAATAAAGTAGAGGGGGGGAAAAAAGACCCCAGGAGCTGCATTTTCAGTGTGCAGATGTTGGGAAAAGATAGCTCTAGGGCAAAACCAGCAATACTGAAAGTCACAGCACCTCTTCTTCCACAGCCCTGAATGTCTCTTAAAGACTCTTACATCATAAGCATAATCTAAATTTCACTACAGACTGTTTCCTTCTAGAAGCAGCATGCCACAAATCCATCACACCACAAGCCCTGAGGATGTCGAGCGAGAGGCCAAGCGCCAAACAGACCTTATCAAATACGTTACCAAACCCACAACACTGAGAGCGAGCCTCGATAAAGCGGGTCCGACTGACACAGTCGCAGAGACCAGATGAATGCAGGTGATGTTTACCTTTTTCCAACATAACAGCTCCTCTTGATAAGGATGTTATTCCCTGGGCTACTGGTAGATTCAAACATCTGTGGATGTAACGCTTTCATTGCAGCCTGGTTTGATCACAGCGCACGCAGATAAGATCTTAAAACAAACTGAGGGAAAAGCCATTTTTCATTCTGTCTGCTTCAAGTGATCACGTCGCCTTGCTGCATCCATGTGGCTGGCATTTCTGATGTTTAGAGATTACTGCGCCCTGAAAAACTGCATCCTGCAATACAGCTGCTGTGCATCTGTCTGTGAGCGTGCCTGTCAAGGAGAGGAATGAGGAAAAGGGCCGGCCAATCACACAACAGGCATGTGATCCCGTCTTGCCTAGAATGACCGCCATAGATCTGCAAATTTGAAAGCCGCAAGTCTGAAAACGTTGCATAATATCAATAAGGGAAATCTGTAAAAGATTTGTTTTTGTGATGACAAGACATCTTTTCTTCATAACTTGTGTGCAGCTTTGTGTAAATGTTTTGGGTTTTTTTTCCTTTTGATCCCTCAAAAATAGGTTTACAACACAGGAAAGTAACGAGGTTTTTTTGCCAACAATTTTGAATAAACTAACCATTTTGTCTGCAATGTTTTAGTTAACTGGTTCTTTTGGAGCGCTTTTCTACTCTACTTGAGCACTCAAACCACCTCTATACAACATGCCTCATTCACCCATTCATACAAGCAATTTTCTAAGTGCTTTCTATCTTTCCCTGATGAAGACTTTTTAGTCGATACGCGTAGGTCGTGCATTTCCTTGCTTCTAGTTTTTTATTAGATATTTTTAAATCTCAGCAAGTTTTTTAGTCATTTCACCCTACTGATGAGCACCTGTTTAGAATATTTGTAAAAACATGGCAGCGCTTCATCTCTTTTCTTTACTCACACTCCAAAGGATGTATCAGAGAGAAACTTGAAGAAAGTATTTTGCCCAAGGATACTTTGGCATGCAGACTGCAGCAGCCAGCGATCAAACCACCAACCTTCCAATTAGTGGATGACCTGTTTTACCTTCTGAGCTACAGCCACCCCAAATGGGAAAATCTTCACATCACCAGGAGTGAAATCTCAAAAAGTTCTGCTTGAAAAACCACTGAAACCAGATAAACCAGATAAACACTAAATACATAAAAGCAAGCAGTGATGTTTTGTTTGTTTTTATGAACCATTAATCGCTTCGTTTGTCAAAGATATTTATAGTTATTTAAAAACAATAATTTAATAACCAAACGTAGATTGCCAAAAGCATTCATTAACTAGTGCAAATCAGAGCTGTAATACAGCAACACACATACTTACACGATTAAAATAACTTTACCATCTGTAACTGATTTTAATTTTCTACACGTTTTAGTCTCGGGGTATCAGTGTGCAATAGATACATTGCAGGCTACAAATGTGGAACTGCACACAGGAATGCAGAGCATGACAGGTTAATATGAGATAGTCCTGCACAGTAACTAAAGGCCTGCATTCTGCTTTAGTTAGGAAGGTACACACAGAAAGCTCCCAGGACATATGACTCTGTGAACGCTGACCCCCATCCTGCTGCTAAGTGATGTGCCTGAGGTGCAGAGTGACCGAACGGGAACTATCACAACAGTCCGATTAATCACTGCATGACTGCCAGTGTCACCCGGGTAATGGCCGGCAGATGTTGGCAAACACTACTGCCGGGTCTAATCCAAAGCCAAAAACATGCTGGCCTAAAACTCTTCCTATAGCTGCTTCTGGGAGACAGAGCAACACACACATAGATAAAACCAAATCTCAGTCCCTTCAGTTGTAACTTTCTAATCTGCAGACTGTCTGGCCTCCTGCTACAGGCGGCTTAATCTCACTGCTGTCTGCATGGAAAACACATGGGAGAGCATTGATCACTGTGGACTTACTTTGTGGGGGATCAATGATAATGCCATCATTACCTACAGCTGAGCTGCAAGCTGGTTTGGTGTGAAGCACCTAAAGAGCTGTTATTGTAGCCATTTCCATTTGTGGGTTTTTGCAGAAGAGATGTAACAGTGCGCCACATAAAACACTGAGACGCAGCGATAGCGGCATGCCTGTCCTTGCCTTCACCTTATACATCACGGTGCGCACTTACAATGTTACACAAAGCCACTTTGCAACTCTAACTGAATGGCCGCAGGCAGCAAATGTCATAATTATTCACACTGATTTTCCATTATGATGGCTAATCACTGTATATTATAGTACAAATATAACATTACTCAAGTAGAAAATCAATATGCATTTGATATGCAATCCATTCATTTTTCAGAGGATGAAATCCTCTGATGCAGTTAAACCAGGAGTTCTGTAGTCTTCTCAAGGGAAAGGAGAAGCTCAAGCACAGCTGATGACCCAGATAAAAAAAACACTCTTGCTCAACATGGTGTGCAATGAGCAACCAACGACTCAGTCAGCAAATTGCTGGTCAGTCCTATGAATAACACAGAATGTGGGAGTCCAGGAGAGTTAATTTGATTTAGAGGAATAAAAACTGGTTTGATGCAGGACTGGTTTTTATATTAATCCAGATCAATTTCACAGCTTGAGACAAATCAGGAAACAAAACCTTAAAAAAAAAAAAAAAAAAAAAAATGGGACAGAATCTATGTTGTGATGCTTGCAAACATTCTGCAATTCATCGTGTGGAATTAACAAACGTATTCATGTGAGGTGAAAAGAATGACAGCAGCAGGTGCTCGGCTCAGAGCCTGAATGAAGAAGTGGGGGTGCTGCTGGCATTTGAGGGCAAGAGCTTGTATAAATGTTTGAACAGTCTCTGCAACCTGGCAGTGCTTTTTGAGACGGTCCGGAAATTCCTTTAAGAAACACAGAACACAGACAGCAGTGACATTCGGCTATAACAGGTTTTTACTTGGCTACAATCGGTCCGACTCAAGGACCACATCTCATGAGTGGGGGGGGGTGACACGGAGGAAGGCTGCTGCTGGAGCAGCTGGTGAATGAGTAAAAGCTGAAGTTTCTGAGGAATGACATATCCTGCAACAAAGTCGAGAGCGAGGGTTTTTTTTCTGCCAGCAGATGACGAGTCTGACAGACAGCGAGAAGAAGTCATAGATTCAAGGGCAGAAGGAAATATTTAACTGCCTGTATTCTCTTGCAAAAGGAGTTTTGATTATTTTTTCAAATCTAAAGAAAACAAGTTGTTTAGCAGTTATGTTGCACAAGTTTTGCACAAGTAAATGTTCCAATGTGGGATTTTTATTCAGTTAAATGTTAAAAATCAAATCTAGTTCATGAAAAAAGTATAAATCCAATGAATTACTTATTATTCCATTATGAATCCTTATATTAAAGGAATAAGTAATAAACCTGGCCACTCCTGTAGAAAAACGCCCGGTTACACCGCTGTCAATGACGTGAAATAGCTGAGCCTGTTGTTTCCACAGCTTGCAGTATACTTAAAAGACAATGTTCAAAAATAACACCGCTCAAGGACAAAGTTGCAATGCATCACACAATACAGTAGGCTACAGTATCTCTCTAGTTTCAGCCACTTAGCACATACTGCAGCAGTGTGAAGCTTATATGCACTGTAGGACCGGGACCACTTATTGTAAAAATGATCTAAACACCTTACCTTACAGTAGAGCTCTGAGGGGGGAATCGAGTTTATCATATTTGCATTTCATTTTACTACTTGTTATTTTCCTAGCTGGGGAGAATATGTAAAAGGTCAAACAGTGTTTCTTGTCACTTTAATGCATCGCTAACATACCACTGTAGTTAAATACTAGGCAAAACCGAAACCTTAATTTAAATGTACGCAGTTCTAGCTTACTGGGCCAGTAAGAACAGGTCTTCGAAGAACACGCTTCTGCACTTGAGAAAAGCTTAATGCCTGCTGGGACTCCAGGTTACCCTGATGCATTACTCTCTCCTTAAGGGGCTTTGGGCTCATTGTGCTTGCATACTACCTTTCCCATAATTAATTGTAATTTCATCGAGGAGTTCGAAGCATGGCATTCCCTGTGGAGGTGATGGGGTGGTGGGGAGGTGGAGGCAGCTGCAGGAAAGGCACAGTGGTAGGGCTGTGTGAGGGGAGCAGCTGTTGTAGCCATGGATCACAGCTCATCTGCAGACAGCTGACAGAGGCATCTCAAGGACTTTTATCACTAGCATGTTACAGAAATAACTGTAAGGCACTCATAGGAGTTATGACAAGACAAGAGTACTTGATTAAAGCTAGCAATTGATGGTCCTATTTAAATTGCTGAAGCTACTTGATGAGTAGCATTAAACCTTGCTTGAAATATTTCATTTTATTTCATTTGTGATGTTTGCTGTTTCATTTTGTGGTTGTAAATATGCTTCCAGAATAAGCACATAACAGTGAATGATGTTGCAACTTTATGTGGTTTAACAATTATAAAAATCACACCGATCCCAAACTAGTTCATACTCCACCTACCTCTGACTATTATCTTCGTCTTCTTCTTTCAGCTTTTCCCTTTAGGGGACACCACAATGGATCATCTGCCTCCATCTCACCCTATCACCTCTGTCCCACCAACCCTCTGCATGTCTCCTTTACTACATCCATGACTTGTCTCTGTGGTTGTCCTTTTCTCCTCTTGCCTGGCAGTTTCACATTCAGCATCCTTTCCTAATAATGCCACCATCCCTCCTCTGCACATGTCCAAACCATCTCAGCCTCTCTTCTTTGGCTTTGTTTCCAAACTGCTTAACCTGAGCAATCTTACATACCAGACTATATAATATATATATGAAAGCCTATTAATGACTTCTTCATGTTCCAAATGCATATCATAAGGCATTACTCATATACTGTGCATGCAAATGAAAAATGATCAGACTTTTCTCTTTTATATTAGTAGTGTCTTTCCACAAATGGTTTGGGTGAAATTCCGGGGTATATTTGCCAAATGTCTAACATATTTTATTATTATCATCATCATCATCATCATCATCATTCTTATTATCCTGTCATCTACAATCTAGTAAACAATCCTCACATTCTTTTTTCACCCCAAAGTGAGCCCTGATGCTTCCCCTAATTCATTGTGTTTGATTTCATACGGTAGTCAGATGTACTTTATCTCAGTTTTAGACAGGTCTGTTGCTAGCAGAGGATCACACTAAGCACAATGAAAGCCCAGATGCTGCAGATCAAGGACAAGAATGCTAGCCATCAACTTCATCCAAGACAATGGAGCTGAAGTTCATCTGGAACTGATTATATTGTTGTTTGTTTGTCATAGAGTACTTGACAAATAAAATATCTGAAGATGAGAAACAAAAATATTTCTGCTTAATATTTCATTTAAGAGAGCCACACTCATGGACACATTTCTTACCAACCGCAACTGTCACAAATCAATCTAAATCTGTTGAAAAGCACTGTAGGGGTAGGCTAAACACTGCTAAATTATGCAACGCAGTTCAACACCACCACAAGCGACACCCTCCAAGATGATCTTACAGTTGAAAAAAAATTGCCTCTCACTGGCAGGATTCCTGCAATAAATCCTTACTTTATGAGTTTTACAATCTTCAGTTTGTGTTGCAGAGAGACTGCAGTGATTTTACCAAGGTATTCTCATCAAAAACACAAAACAAAACAAAAACCCCCACCAGTTACTGAGTGTGTTTAACATACATATCATAAACAGAGAAGCTATTTTTTGGAATATGCACCTCTTCCACACCAAAAACCATGCAGAAAGATTTCTGACTGTACACCAGCTTAAGGATGAAATACTTTTCCACACTGCTCTATGAACTGAAAACGGTTCAGTGGATGCTCATTTCTTCCCTCTTTCATTATCAAATAATGCTGAGGAAATGACAATGAGGCCGTTATCACTATGAGGGGTATCGGTGCGATGATCGCCCAGAGAAGGAGCAATTAATTTCGCCCTCCGTGTGGATCACCTCCTACTCCGTACATAATGTATGGGTGCGATGCCCTTTATATATCCGTGTGTGCATTAAAAGAGACGGAGACAAACAGAGGCAGACAGAAAATCCACACTAAACTGCCCTCTTGTTTGCAAGCGAATATCACTAGGTCTAATCATGAGTATTTATAACTCTGCTGAATACCATTTTGCGCAGACAGACACAGACAGAGATGTAGATAAACAGAAAGAGACAGAGAGTGATGACCGGGGAAGGGGCGGGAGAGGAGGAATGAGTTCATGACAGATGGGCCTGGGTAACTTCCAACCTCCAAAGCTCCTGCAGTATGACAACGATTACACACGAGCCTTAAAAATAAATAAATAAATAAATAAAAGTCCTGTGTCCTTTCTGGAGTGCACATATTTATCATTTAAGAGACAACCTAGAGTAAATCTCACATGAAATGTGCAAATATCACCCACATGATCGAAAGACCCTACACCGGTAATGTAGACCAACATCTGCGAACATCTTCGGTGACCTAGCGCTCGGAGAGCGATAAACAAAATGAATCGTTCTGCCTTTGCAGGAGGTGCTAATCTGTCAGTGAAGCCTCTGCTGTTTAACTGCTGTGGCACGAGCTGCCCCGCAGGGGTGAGGCACGGAGAGTCTCTCGCCGTGGTGGTGAGAATTGCGAATGTGAGAGCCAATTAAAGACAAAGCAGACATAGAGACACAGAGGACTCCTCCATTTTTCACCACACAATAGCTCACACATTTTTTGTCTAATGAGTTTCAGCTTCCAAAAAGCCTCCAAAGAGATCCTCTGACATCTTTAATTTTTATTTGGCCTTTTTTTTCCTGCCAGAAATTCGCACAGTAGGCAAAAATATAATCATGTATTCTTCGGTTTCCCAAAACTGGTTAGTTAGCTTTGTTACTTTGCTCCTTCCTGAAAACAAAGGGCAGAGTTGGCAGAAAAACATGAAGCTGGTTTTTGTCGCTTTCCTTTAATTAAGGTTCCAGTTTTATTGCTTTGTGAAAACACGTATTCATGATGCTGGACAGACTCTCTTTGTACACAAACTCAGACAAAATAACGTCCAATTTAATGTAGAGAAAAAGATTTTAAAAATACAACAAAGAATTAGAGTTTGCTACAGAGGACAGGAAGGAGAAGTGAATGCGCTCAAGTTACACTGAATCCACATTCAAACAGATGCATGAGATGAGGTGCCTGCTGAGCAAAATTCAGGCGAGATGCGCAACTAATTCTTCTTGAAGTGGTATGAAAAGCAGTATTTGACAATTTTCCTTTGGCATTTCCTCTTCCCCAACAGCACGGTCATGCTTTTTATGTTAAAATTGTATTTACTTAGGAGCTGAGTGTTATCTAGAGCATCTATTGGTTCACATACTCCAGCGTCCTTCTGCGGTCTCTTTGCACAAAGATTTCCCAGATATTGTTTTGTATCGAGAATTGTTGTGAAACTAAAAGCTTAGACTGACTGTGACATACAGAATTGACTGGGTTTTTCACAGTTATTGCTTTATCCACAGTGCAGACAATATCTGACTGTGACAGAGAGGAGACAAGCTAAGGGAGAAAATTACATCTACAGAGATAAAAGATAAACTATAATTTGCTGTCAGTTGCCTCCGGATTGCCAAAGGTCTCTCACCCGGTCGGCTTTCAGCAGCGTGATGGAGGTGTCAGTTTGTTGCCTGTGCCAGACAGGCTCCATTGTCCAAAAATCACAAGCCGGTCTGGGCTCAAATCCCAAAACGACAAACTTTTGTCCGCAACCACCTGCGAGTCTTTAATTGCACTTCTTTGTTTTTCCATTTGAAATGCATTTGAAGCTCATGCCAAGCCCATGTATTAATAAAACTTTTAAAAAGACTTTGAAGAGTAATCATGTCAGATCTGGCAACCTGCGATCTCTATGGAAAAATATATATTTTGAAACGGTCTGGAGAGTGGTTGCTGGAGGTTGTTGGCTGCTGCTGGATGAAATTGGTTGCACGGTCACCTGTAGTTTGCATGGAAGTCACATATTTGTTTTCAAACACTTGTAATTTACTCTCTGAGCGGCATTTGAATTATGAAAATTGTGACATACACCGACAACAGAGAATTTTTGCCTTTAAAGTAAAAACTGTGCCATACTGCTACAACCAACACGCTTCAGATAAGATAAGATAAAACTTTATTAATCCCTCGGGTGGGTTCCTCTGGGAAATTCGGTTTCCAAAAAAGCACAGCACCGACAGAAGTTACAGAGTTACAGAATATTATATATACACACACATATATAAATAAAGAGACATATATAAATAAAATATACAAAGGGGATAAATAGAATAAATAGGAATAAAAAATAAAAATAAAAATACAAGTGAAATTGCACATTTGGCACAAGTTTTACTTTGAAGGCAAACATGCTTTGGGTGCCTAGAAAAGCGCTATATAAATCCAATCCATTATTATTATTATGCTCTTGTTTCTGGTTTGTGTTGCACTTTTCATAGGTTCACTATGACTTGGTGAATGGTTTGCAAGTGTTTGCAGACAAGCTGGGGTCTTCCAAGCAAATTAATGGTAACCAGTGTAATCTGCTTACAACCAAAGGAATTGTATACGTCTTTGTGACCAAATGCTACAACTGTTCGTCAACCAATCGAGGAATCCACTTTTTTTTTTCTTAAGACCAGTGGTTCTCAGGTGGTCTACAACCAGTCTCTAGCTGTGTGTGACTTAAATAAGCAGGAATTGTGATTATGACTTTTGCCACTGTACAGCCTTACTGGGGCTTACTGGTTGCATGGATTAATCAATGTTTTTTGAGCTTCTAGTGCTGCCAGAGGTCTGAACAACAAAGCAGGATTTGAGCTTATCTAAGTAACTTCAGGCTTAACGCTTGGTTTTCTTTACTGTGAAGGTGATTCCTTTCTTACCAGGGTACATCACCATGATAACATATCATGCAAATACAATTTGCTCTGGAGCAGGCTAGACTCCAGATTTAAGATCAACAAGAATGAAATCACCACCTACTGACCAATCAATGCTCTGGAAAACAGCCTTAGCATTCTGGGAATACCTTAAACAATCTGTACGCAGATGGTATGAGGATTTAATGTTTTTGAATATTTTCCAATGTCTTTGCATGTCCCTGCACCTATATTGCACATAGACTAAGCCTACATTTGAACTGAATTTAGTTTTTCTTTTATCTTTACACTCACAGAGGCTGCAGCAGAAAGAATAAAAACTAAAACTATCCTTTAAACATGAATTTAATAAAACCTTAATCATAACCAATACCTCAATAGTAGCTCTTTTTCAGTCTTACTGACCAAAGCACTTAAAACGCACACTTTAAATACTATATTATCCACACTGCTCTTCCACTCATACACGCACTCCTGCTTGTGCTTTGACTGCAGCAGCAGCTGCTGTATAATTTTAACTTCCTTTGGAAAACCAGCCGCATTACTGCCTTACATATATCCATGTTTGTGATTGGTCAGAGGATGACAATGCCATCCCTTGCATGTGAATGCACAGAAGAAACTCTAGGTTAACTTAATGAGTTGATAACCAGCTTCGTGTGACTGCGTATGCTGATGACATTAGTAAGGGACGTAAATCTAGATAACGAGAAGATACCCTAGGTGTAGGGCTGCCACGATTAGTCGACTAGTCACGATTACGTCGACTATCAAAATCGTCGACGACTGATTTAATAGTCGACGTGTCGTTTGAAGCTTTGTAAGATCACAAAAGACGCAGGAATAAGTAGTAGGATTTAAGAGTGTAATAACGGACTGAAACAGAAGATGGCAGCACTGCATGTATAAGGATGCCAGCTGCCATTAAACCCCGAAGAAGAAGAAGCTGTGTCCCAGAATTCATAGCGCAGCCCAGCGCAGTTGTCAACAATGGCGGCAGCTAGTTAGTTTTAACTTTACTCTTATTATTCTTTCTGGGTCACAAAATAAACGTTTAACATATTTTCAGGCGAGAATGTAACTGTATAAATCTCAAATATCTGCTCAGTTTATCAAGACACCACATATTTTCAAAAGCGCTCCGACGTTTTCGTTTTCTGTTACCCACTAGCTCGATAGCTAGCCGGGGGCAAGGCTCACTAGAGCCGCTGAGAACACCGGACTCCCTGCAAATCGTTTTCAAAACCACCAGGTTAAATATATATAAGTCACTTAGTCGACTAATCGCAAACATAATCTGTGACTAGTCGACTATCAAAATAATCGTTTGTGGCAGCCCTACCTAGGTGTGTTGAATTTTCTTCTTTGCGCACAAAAAATGTGGAGGACTCTCAAAATTCACTTCTGTAATATTACAAATGAGTAGCGCTGATTCATCAATAATTTTTTTGTTAGACCCAGAATAATGAGAACTTCTGTCAGTCTCTCGAGTGATGAGCAAAGTCGGTTCTAAGAAAAGAAACTTTCGGGAAACCAAAGTTCAAACCGTCTTTTCATCCTCTAAGTAACGACGCGTCTAAATGACACATCCCTGTCCCTTGTCAAGCTACACTGTCAAACCTCGTCTTTACAGGGAAGTTCTGTGCTTGAATGCCTGCAACTGGTATTTCACCCATTCATTACCAAAAATCTAATTACAGGCTGCCACATGGTACTCATTTAAACATTTGAGTCTGCATAATTACTTTAGTCAGAGATGAAATAGGACAGAAGAGTCTGAGGCCACAAACAAGCCTCTCATGCACTCTTCCTCCTGGCAGAATCTAGTAAAATCTCACCCTAAATGGAAACTACTAAAAATAACTTTAACTCATTATATGTGGCCTCTGTATATTTCTCACCTTTGTATTTATACTGTTCACTTCACATTTATACTCTTATCTTCAGCCAAAATAGTACAGAATCTCTCAGTTTGTGGGTTTTTTGGGGGGTCCAGGTGCTTCATTATCCATTTCCTGTTAAAGCCACGCAGATTTATAATAAAATAAGTATTCATCTCATTAATCACCATCTTAGAACATTTCACAAGCCCAGATGTCACAATTTTGAAAAAGGCATGGTCGACCCCAATTAGTCGCTTTGGCTCTTATCACACTTTATCTGGAGCAAAGTGAATCCAGCCGTCACAACTACACAAAGTTCAGTCTCTCTGTGTTACAACAGTTCGTCCGAGGCAGGAAGAAGAATGAGGGCAGAGAAAATGAAAGAGTTTTTCTGTATTCCAGAGTGGAAACTGCTTCTCTGATTGAACACATGTCAAGTTCACTGCCGCAGAGGCTCTGGTGTGTCAAAAAACCCTCTTTTTCCTCAAAGAAGCAACATCTAAAGTAAAGCTGTGTAACATACACCAAAGCACAGGGAGTTCCAAATCCCGATTTTCTCTATGTATGCTGAATATATTATAGGACAAAAAAAAAAGAAGCATTTTGTGGATTATGCTTTCTTTCTTACTGAAGTTAAACTGACTTATAAGACCGACACCATTAATGTCAGCGGATTAAACATGAAGCAACAAATGCGGCTGAATGAGTTAATTAATGCTGGGAGCTAGCTTATTTTATTTTATTTTTACATTTAGACAAGTCTGGCACCGACTGGTGAAAAGTTCGGCTGCTGACGTGAATGACTGATTGTGTCTAGGAGGTGGGGTCTTTATGCTAACCTTAAGGAGAGATGTCTGACAACCTTAAAAATTACTTTCCTTATTAAATTATAGCATTCCATTTGGTATTCCTTTTCCATAGCCTTGCATCTTTTAAGACTTTGTGGTTATGTATATATAACCGAATGCAATTATTCACAGTTGGCTTCAACTTTGTTACTTTTTAATTAGTTTGTCTCAACACAGATACAGCAGACCTACTTTTATCCTGTTAACAAGTAGAGAAAGTAGGTGAAGAAGGGGAGATGATATTGCTTGAACTTCCTTTCAGTTAATTTGTCCAATAAACGTAAACCCAAACTGATGCCAATTGTAGCAGGTTTGTAGTTGTTACATTGATATTTAAAATCATGGAGTATGGTCTGGTAATAATCGACCCCACTGCCAATAAACACCTGACAGGCAATAATTTCATTGTACTGGAAAACATGACAATAAAACTTGAAACTATAAAAATAAACTATCTTATGTAATTAAGTGAGCTTATACATCATTTGTTTATTTTTATTAACCTTTTTTGTTCCAGAGAAGCAAAGACCTGTATTATTTACAATAAAAAAATAACTGAACAGTTCTTTAACTCATTCACTGCCATTGACGTCTATAGCCGTCAATTGCAGTGAATGAGTCAATGGGTTTAACTCATTCACTGCCAATGGCTGGCAGTGAATGAGTTAATATTAGGCTTTTGCAATGCTAACGTCAAACAACAGATAGATATCTTTATAAACCCAAGCAGAATACCATCCAATTCTCTGTTAAGCTTACAGAAGTCAACAACACCGTTGTGAGCTGACACCACACAAACACATTATGTTTACATTATTATCAGCGCAGCTCCTGCATCATTCATAGTAACAAATGCAAGCAGTAATTATAATTGCTGCACCAATCCAAGTTTTTCCATTTCCAAACCAACACAGACGCTTTGATTACTACTGATATCGAGCACAAATCTGATAACAGTATTCAACTAATACACTTGAAATCCATCCTTTAAGTTTAAGTAATATAAAATATTACACATTTTTGACAAATTTACTTAATATGCCTAATTTTTTGGACTAATTCTCTCAAATTCTTAAATCAAGGAGAGTCCATAGGTTTATGCTTACTATTGTTTTTTGCAGATGCAGGTTTCTCCTTTTTCTGCACCTTC
Organism: Rhamphochromis sp. 'chilingali'; assembly: GCF_963969265.1. Lineage (NCBI taxonomy): Eukaryota > Metazoa > Chordata > Actinopteri > Cichliformes > Cichlidae > Rhamphochromis > Rhamphochromis sp. 'chilingali'. The sequence continues at coordinate 15,775,575 of NC_137932.1, read as the reverse complement.
TCTCTCACACAAACACGGTAAGAGATTGCACTGACTAATAAACCTTTATGTTACTCTTAGCGCAAGAGAGAGAGAGAGAAGCTAAAGCATCATCTCGTTGAAGTCCTTCAATCACTGAATAACTCCCCAGTTGCTGCGTCTTTGCCATTAGCTTCCTTCATGCTACATTAGCTGTCCTGCTAGCTGCTGCTGTCATGCGGCAAAGTAAACACAGAACAATAAACCACCCGCTTCAATTTCCCAAACCGCCCATCCTCAATTCCTCTTCTCGCCTTAGCGCCTCCCACCAGAGATGCAAGTGGAGGAGGCGTGGTAGAGACACAAGGAGAGAGGGGTCGAGGCAACATGCACTTAACTAAATAACATATCCTCTCCTTGGAGCAGTCACTTTAGAACAACCCAAGTGCATCATAAATAACTTTGTTATAGCTGCAACTACAGCTGTATTTTATGAGCTCAGATTTAACTGTACTAATATCATGTTTTATACTTAGGAAGACTTTTCATTATACAACACAATATGGCATAATCAGATAAAACATTATCATTTAAAAAAAAATTATAATGATCACAGAAACAGTTAAGGGCAAAAAAATGTATCATCCTAAATAATTGGAATAGTTATTTGATGAGTCCTTCTCCTGCCGTGGTTTGCCATGTGTGCCGCGCCTCGTTATGCCCTTTAGGGAACATAGCATTCTGAGATTGATTTCTGAGCTACAGGCTGGAGAACTGAGAAAACAATCAGGCACAAATAAATTAAATGGAAAAAAAAAAAAAATAGAACTGAATTGAACAGATCAGCACGTTGTCAGCATCAGGCCAATATCCTGTACAAATATCCAATGGGTGCATTCCCAGTAAAAATTATCAATACTGATCAAAATGAGCAAAAATGTTGTGACAATATTTTTTAAGCTGCATAGTGACTAAGTCACAGAGAGAGATCAATATCATCGACTTAATCTGAGGGATCTCCATGTGGCGATGGACAGCTGTCAGCAGAGGATCTGCAGATCATCTGTTATTCCTTTGACCAAAAGTTGCTCTTACATTATCACGTGCTACATGCGTTTAAAGTTCTGCCATAATCAGATATTTTTTTTTAAATCTTTTTCACTGCAAAATTAGAATTTATCATGCACTAACAAAAATCTATGCAGGCGTCCTGGTTTGTGGCAAACATAGATAAAACAAAATCATTACTGCAGTAGTAATCACACCTCTGCTTCTTTAACATCTACCTTAAAGAAGGCCATTCTTTAACCCTCATTTAGTTTTCATTGATGCCTGCAAGCCCCTGCTGCATCATTTGATTGTGACCTTTGGCTATTTTATAAATGTAGTGTTACATCCACCAACACGATTTGAAAGATTTCTCCCTCTCAGTCTGCCCTCGCAAAGTTGCGGACAGCCATCCACTCTGAACAGACTACAAATGGAAGTATGCCTCCAAATATTTGCTTGACGACTGAGTCTTATTGTGAGGTCTCTGCCAGTTCTCTCTCCCAGCATCAACACCACTCTTTGCCAGGGCTGCAATATCAACAATTGGGCTAAAGCCATAAATAGGACTAGTTTGTAAGCCTCAATAATCACATAGAAAAATAGCCTATGTCTGGCTGGAACTCAAAAGTGATTTAAATCCACTGAGCACTGTCTTTGCTCCATGAATATAACCAATTTCAGCACATTTCTCTTTGACAGTGTTGGCGTAAATATATTACGCCACTGACAATTCATTTTAAGACATAGAAGCTGTTTATGTCAAAACAGCTGCAGCTTTGAGTTAAACCCTGGAAATTATTGGCACTGTCAGACTGTAAATTAGGGATGTTCTTTGTTCTTAAACAGAGACTGGTGCTGTCTTTTTGTGATGCACTATGCTAAAGTTACAAGAAGTATATTATTTTTCAACTGATAAATTTCACACCAGCAGAATAGCTTAACATTGCAACGAACCAGGGACAGATGCACTTACATAACACAGGCACCAGCTACCAACCGTTTTTACTATTATATCATTAATTATCAATTAAGTGTTTAATCAAAGACATGTCTGAACTGAAGGTCAACAGTTAAAACACAACCCCAGCAATAAAGGGCTATACATACAAACAGCTAAACCTAATGTCAAGGCAGGTCCTCACGAAGTCATACATGCTCAAACCTGACTCCCCCCCTATGAATACTTTCCAGACAGAACAGTCAGCAGATAACACAGCAAAATTTAGCACACAAATAGTAAAATCCTGCCCTCTCAACATATAACTCCTCCTGTTATCTTGCCATAGCAGTGGCTTGCCGTGTCCTCCCGAGAGCTCTTTCTCTCCCCCTTCCCGTGCAGGCTGGCGTAGACCATAACAGATTGACTCAGCCTGACAACAGCTGCCAGAAGCCCGCAAGCCTCATCCTCCAGACACTGATGGATTGTGGGAGGGGAGCCAGGGTGATTAGCCCCTTGACAAGGCTAAATTATTGCAGTGTACCACCCCAAAAGAGACTGCACCTGAGCGTCAATGTAGAGCTTTCACACTACTTTAAGTCATGCTGTTAATGACTACTCAGCCTCACAATGGGCTGAACTCTAAAGCTACACTGATCAAAAAAAGGAAAAATCTTACCACGTGTATTAAAAAGTGAAGGAAATGTCTTCCAGACTGACAATCAACTTTTGCAATAAAGCAGTTATTTTCAACTGCTTCAGTCACGAGTGGCTCTTACAGTACCTTAAGGGTAACAATGAAATGACTAAGGTCCACTAGGTGTGCACAAAACTGTTTTTCCCATTTAAAACACGTTGCTTATTGCTCCGTCAAGCTAAAGTACAATATAGCAAGGCAACCTCCAAGCAACTTGGACAACGGATTCGCACAATGAAATTTTTCACATTTGCCAACCAACTGACAATAGTTGCAGCAACCAAACGCTCACTGAAACTAGGAATTTTGGGGACTTGTGATCCACAGTTTGCCCTGGCAGCTTCATTTAATCCCTGAAAGTGGTGACATCTCTCCCAGAGCTCCAGTTTGGTGACATCTCTGCATATCTTGTAGAGAATAACTTGGAGCAACAACAATCACTCTCAAACACTCTCGGTGAAGGTTTGCAAATAACTACCATTTAATTTCTAAACAGACAGACTGATTGCAACGTGTTGGCAATCAACTCATCAACACCACAACACTTTACAATAGAGGACTCAGATCGCTAGTTGCCAACTGGCAAGGTGAATTTGCAGGTAATTCGCAATCTTGCAGCAACTTTGTAACCATGTGTGGCAGAATTTCATCATTTCTGTTTCAAATCTATGAGGATCTGCCTGAACTCTAAAGGCAAGTAGTTCGTGTGAATTTCTGTGTATGCAGATAGGAACCATTTTCAAATTATCATCGTATTACCACAAAGAGATTGCATGTAGGGCTGCCACAAACGATTATTTTGATAGTCAATTAGTCACCCATTATTTTTGCGATTAGTCGACTAATCAGATCATCATCCATTGGACGTACAGCTTATTGCACCAGCAGCATCTGCTCTTATATAACTATCATTAGCTTACAGCTTTAAGTGTTTAAGGTCTGTGCTAACTAAAAATAAAGACAAGATGATAGTTTATTAATTTTTAATGAAATTTGCAGATTGTTTCGGTGAAGTTTAATAAACTCCTTGCTATCTAAAATATAACAGGACACCGGAGTAAATTCTGGAGCATCTCACACTTCTGATAATCAGCTGTCTGCTTGAAGTTTATTTAGCTGTGCAAAAACTATAACTTTAATCTTAGCCAAACCGATTTACTCAGGAACAAATAAAATACTAAAGAAAGCCAAACAATAACATTTTTAAGTTATCTAAGTGACTCATATATCATGTTTAACCTGACTAGCGAAAGACGGCGGTGGGTTTGAAAACGATTTGCCGGGAGTACGGTGTTCTCACGGCTCTAGTTAGCCTTGCCCCCGCCTAGCTAACGAGCTAGTGGGTAACAGACTTCTCCGAAAACGTCGGAGCGCTTTTGAAAATATGTGGTGTCTTGATAAACTGAGCAGATATTTGAGGTTTACACAGCTACATTCCTGCCTGAAAATATGTTAAACGTTTATTTTGTGACCCAGAAAGAATAATAAGAGTAAAGTTAAAACTAACTAGCTGCCGCCATTGTTGACAACTGCGCTGGGCTGCGCTATGAATTCTGGGACACAGCTTCTTCTTCTTCGGGGTTTAACGGCAGCTGGCATCCTTGTACATGCAGTGCTGCCATCTTCTGTTTCAGTCCGTTATTACACTCTTAAATCCTGCTATTATTCCTGCGTCCTTTGTGATCTTACAAAGCTTCAAACGATGCGTCGACTATTAAATTAGTCGTCGACGATTTTAATAGTCGACATAATCGTGACTAGTCGACTAATCGTGGCAGCCCTAATTGCATGTAATTGCAAACCTGACCCATTCAATTATGCACGCTTATAAATCACTTCATAATCCTTACCCAATGCGCCACAGTCTAGCAACTTACAATCGTCACCTCGACTTCGCCTCAAAATTTATATTCAGTAGATAGATAGACAGAGACATAGACAGAAACAGATGGGAAACTATTCTCTCCACAAATGAAAAAGAGGTTTTCACTATTGTTTGTGCATTAGGTGTCTTGAAGTTTAGCTTAGCCTTCAGGTTATAGTCTCCCTCTCTGTCAAAATAAATAAATAAATAAAAAAAATAAATAAATAAAAATCCTCTGTACATTTCCTAGTTGCAGATTATATCTGACTTTATACAAAACTTGTGCAGTTTTACATTTTTTGAAATCCATGACCTTCACAATTTTTTACCTGAAAACAAAATATCGTGTGGTCTCTAAATCCTACATCATTAATGATCCTAATTGGGGATTTTATAAGTTTATATAAATGTTTGAAATAACGATTTTTATGGAGCAGGGCGATAAAATACTTAAATCAATTATCATACAAAACTCTCCTAATTAGTGTCTTGAAACATGGTCAATATAACGTCAACAGAACTCATTCCATCCATGTTTGGACAGACAACATGAAAAGAAAATGACAATCAGTATAACACAGATCTAAACAAATTTAAATAATATTTTAAACATTTATATTTGTTCAAATTCAATTATAACTCGTTTCTATAAAACTATTTCCAATTTCCAAAAGCTGCTACGAATCCTCTCCAACACACCGACTCAGTTTAATCTCCATCCTGAAGCCTCATAGTCGCTCTAAGGACGGGAACTGACTGCAAGTAGTCACAGCCTTACCCTACCCGTCTTCAAAACAACCATTTAAAAGGCAAAAGGATCACAAGTTTATTGTGCTTTATTTGTTGCAGTAATTTTAATCATGTCAAAGTCCCAAACTACTGTTTTCCCTAGTGTGACTGTAGTATTATTGGAGATGAGTGAGCCGAGAAATCCTACTGCTTGCAGGCAGTGCATGAAGAGCTGCTGTTTGCTAAGTAAAAGCAGGACTGTCATTCTGCTCTTTTCTCATTTTCTGAGCCGCTGCATCTGTTTTTGTCAGAAGCTTCACTCAAAACATTTACTTCTGTCTTCTAGTGCAAAGAAACCATTCTTCTGTGTTTCAATAAACAAATGGAACAAGCTGTCCATGGTTTATGTTGCCTAACTTTTCCTGCCGTTTAAAGAAGATTTAGAGGATGATGCAGAGTAGCAGAGCTCACTCCTCCATAGTGTGACCAGTCAGCTATTCAAGTAGCTCTAAACCTCTGCATTTTCTCTGACAAGAGCAGAATAGTTTGATAGAATCCAAGTCAAGAGGCACAAGCTCTATTTGATGATTCATCCAGGCCCTCATCACAAAATACAAGGCAATTAATGTCTTCAGTGTTTGAAAACCACAGCCGAACCCTCTCACTCTAGTGTGGTAAAAAACAAATCAGGACTGCCATAAAGAAGCACCTCCATCTCCTTCCACGGTATAATTATCATCGCGAGCAATCAAGCCAAATTCTGACCACTTTTCTCTTCATCACAGTCAGTGAGAAAATAACAACTGGGCCATTTCACAGCAGATATTTAGATATTTTGGCCTGCGATAGCAATCAGAAAAGCACAGGTGTCAGAATCTCAGTGAGCTGGCAAGGACATACCTAGCAGTCTGAAGCTGAGAAACAGAGACACCTAAACAGAATTCAAGAATTATTCATGTGATTTAATTAGCTGTCTAACATGGGGGTGGTCTCAAGTGGCTGAGCTGAAGGCAAATGGATTCCTTTTTTTTTTTTTTATTCCTGAAGATGTTTCACCTCTCATCCAATAAGCTTCTTCAGTTCTAACAGCTGATGGGGAGTATTGAACTTATAAAATAAGTCCAGCTGCCTACACAGGCGGCATCATAATAATAAACATCTGAACATTCATGAGCAAACCAAAACGAGTTACTCCTCACTGTCAGTGCAGCTCCCACCAGGAAGAGGATACTGTACCAAAATGAACTTCAGGCTTTTACAACAAACTTGGAGACAGGCCAGTGGAGAATGGGTTGGATGCTCATTCATACAGTGCTTTCTAGTCTTACTGACCACATATCAGTCTACAGTCATACAGCACTTTACTCTTTGTACTTAAGCCCTTCATCTACCTCACATCCTTGGCCAGTACAAAATTAATTTAACATCAATATCTTTGGATATGGATGGAAGCATGAGTATCTGGACAAAACCCATGCAGCCACAGGGAGAACCTGCAAACTCTATCAAGATCAGATGATTTGAGCCATGGGCCTCCTTGCTGTGAAATGACTGCAAACCAATGCAGCACCTTGCTGCCCAATTTGGGTGTCTGACCTCTTCCAGTGACAAAGCCGAGGCTGCTGCGCATCTAAGTACTAATAATTACAAACACTATGTCCCAAGTGAGTAACTACAGACTTATTTTAAAAAAATAACAAGTGTCACATTGTTAGTTTGGAAAATCCCATCAGCATCAGGGCCAGGAAACCTCACTCTGGTAGTGCAACCACTTTGCTGCTTTTAGAGCAACCAAACACACTGCACTGCTTTAAGGAAGGCCACATGTGCGTTTCCTGAGGTTGCTGGAGTTACCCTGCCTACATACGACTACCTATTTGCACACAGTGTATTGCACTCAGGTGTACTTTCATTAAAATGTGAAGTAATATAACATTAATGAATATTTTGCCCTGCCAGCCCTGAATAGAGTGCACAGAATGTAAACAGCTTCATTATGACTAGCTGACCAGCATTAGCATAAACACCGATAACGACTGTGGTTGTTCAGGTGCTTATCAATATTTCACTACTGACCAGTCTGGAACCTGGTTATACTGGTTCTCATACAGTAGGATTCTGCCAGATGCATTTGGTTTAAATCAAGCATATTCACTTCTAACCCAAACAGGATCCCATGCCAAAAAAAAAAACTGACTTCAAATCCAGAGCCTCATATTTTCATCTACAAGGTGACTCCCACCGTTCATAAGCAGCAAGTACTTCCCTGAAGCTCCTATATAACTATTAATCCTATAGCATATAATATACTGATGTAACACAGCTAATTTTTCACTTGAATGCCCACTAGACATGATCAAATTTAATAATGTGCACCTCAGGTATGTGTTTAACAAGCAAAGGATATTAGCAAGCATATTGTACCTTTTGCGAAATGCTAGTTTTAACACTGGTGTGTCTTGTGAAAGATGTTGATTGCTACTGTGTGTGACCACAAGAATAAGAAATCACCCAACCCCTCAAAAAATAAATAAAAACAACACGTGGCAGTGACACCTCCAAAAACTAGATAAATATCCTTATCCACAGAAGAACACACGCTGCCCTGTAATGCCCATATTCATCCACACTGTAGTCCAATCTAACCGTGTAAGTGTGGAAATTTCTAACCACACAAACAGCTGTTTGGTGAGATTTCAGCTTTTGGAGAGATCTTTATTGGCATTCTCTATGATAGATTTTGTGCTGCATCATCACAAAAACACAAGTCTCTTTTGTTTATTATCATGATGCAAACACTTTAACAACCTGCTCTTGTTCATATCTCAGCACAGCAAGAAAAACATCAAGAGATGGAAGAATTCCTTCAAATAAAAACACTTCCTGTGATAACATCAGACACCGGCACTAACCGGATAGGAAGAAACTGCTGCCCAGTCTCAGACAGAACTCTAATAACACATGACAAATACAGACACGATTATCAATATTGGTTTTAAGATAGGGGAAAGTACATAAGCTCCAGGTGCAGTGTTCACAGAAGCCAATTTCCCTGCACTCTTCTTTCAGAATCAGAGTGTATTCAGCAGCTTTCACCAAGCGTCAAGTACAAATATGACATGTACTCAAACTCATTTGTCTTTTAAATATGATCTACTGACTTAAACGTAAAAGTAAACAAAAGGTATAATCTGATAATGCAATTCATTAAAGGCACAAATGAATTAACCTCACAGCTACAGCTCTACAACTCTGATACAGCAGCTATTAAGTGGAGACCTTGGGCAAAGACATGTGAGTGAAAACTGGTTCGCTGGTTATAGAAACATGCTTTAAAAGCACTGCCCCAGGCAGAAACCTAAGGCTTCCCAAAAACATGCCAAGCCTTGCCTTAATATCAGCTACAGGGCTTTATATTCCACATCTGCAAAGAGCTCACTCAGAGTGGGCTTACACTCACTGGCCACTTCGTTAGGTACAACCACTCATAAATGCAAATATCTAATTAGCTAATTACATGACAGCACCTCGTTGCATTCAGACATTTAGGCACGCTGAAGGTCAAACCAAGCATGTAAATAACTTCACTTTTTTTGCAATTCTCTGACTGGGAAAACATTACCTGGTCCTGGTCTCCATTTCTGCTGTGATTTTCAGGTGATAGAGACAAAATTTGGAGTAAACAACATGAAAGCTTGGATCTTTTCTGCCTTTTATCAATGGTTGATGCTGCTGGTTGTATAATGGAACACTGTCACACTCTGGTTGCCTTAGTACCAACAGATCATCGTTTACATGCCACAGTGTACCAGAGTATTGTTGCTCACAGTGTCCATCCCTGCCCTCCGGCAGGATAACAGTCTTCCTACATAGATCAAATCATCTCAAAGTGCTTAAACACAACAATGAATTTACTGTACTCAAATAACCCCCACATGTGCAGTCGACAAATCTGCAGTAACTGTGTGATGCTATTACTTCAATAAGGACCGAAATTACTCCCGAATGTTTTCCTCATCTTGTTAAATCCATGCCACAAAGAATTAATCGTTCAGAAAGCAAAGGCGGGTCCAACCTGGTACTAGAAAGGTGTAACAAAAGAAGATGCCACTGAGTGTAAGACAATACTCTGGAAAACTCCCTCACTGAGTTTCATGCACTCAGTCTTAAACAATCACGTCCAGTTTTTTGTTTGAGCTCAGTTTAATTTTGTGGTTATCTGGCGAGTTTACGTAATTTTCGGTCTACCCTCGTTTATATAAACGAGATGATAGATGGCAACTGAGTAACGAATGCTGAGTTTGGTCAAAAAACACAAGGCAGCACATTAATTTTTCATATTTATTTCCTATCTTATTCATAGCCTTTTCCTTTTTTGTTTTCTTTAGGTCACGAGCAGTTGTCCAAGCATTTCACTACATATCGTACTGTGTATGACTGTGTACGTGACAAATAAAATTTGAATTTGAATTTACTCATATTATGGGAATCAATACTAGTTAATGGGGTGGAACAGCCAGGAGATAAAGTCACTGAAAATAATATCTAAAAAGGAGAAAAAAGCCAACTGATTAAGTGGTTAAGATGCAGTCCATGACTTAAAGCCCAGGTGGGTCATATTCAGACAACATTACAGCAAAGCCTCGAATACACCGGCTGTGTGCCGAGATCAAAGCAAAACATACTCACGACTAGCAGGGGCTACAGAAATCCACTCAACTACCTTTCGGGACTTTGAAAATTCACATCTAGGAACCAACGAGGACGGGAGGACATATTAAAGATGGCCAGGGGATTGCAGGGAACCACACAAGGGGCTACAAATCTCATCTCTCCAACTAGCTAGCGTGCTAGCCAGCAGTGGTCACAACAAAACGCATTTGCTCTGTACTACACTGGCAGACTGATGTTAGCTTCAGCGGCTACAACTCACCGGGATAGAGGAGTCCAAGATGTCCTAAAAAACTGAGTGAAAGGCGCCAGGAATATCTGACACACCGCAGAAATCTCCGTGTGCTGAATCTGCAGGTCTACAGTCTCGAGACAAGCCTGCGGTGTTGCAGCATTTTCATCTCGCACCGCTTCCAGCACCATTAAAAGCTGCACTGTTGGAACGACGGCTGGACAAACAGCGCCGACCGCACGCAGCAAAGCATTATGGGAAACTGTGTCGATGCTACGGTGCCGTCAAACGCTGGAAATGCAGTGAAACTGCGCCACCTGGTGCCGGCATTATGGACCATAAAAAACAGATGTCTTCTAACAGGTGAACGGTGAAGTGGCTTATAGTTGGCTATAGTTGGCCTATAGTTAATTAATTGTTCAACTGACGAGTTCATTAATTAGCAATTATTTGCCTTCATTCTTTTTCTTGTTTAATTTTTTTATTAAGCTATTTTATCACTGTTGTATGTGACTTTGTCCATTACCTATTGAGCCTTCAATGTGGGTCTATTTAGGTATCATAAAGTCAAATAAGGACTGTCAGCTGTGTACCAATCTGACTTCTGCACAACAGAACTGATGGTCCCAACCCCATTAAAAAGGCAAGAAATTCCACAAATGAACCCTGAGAACACTTCTGAACAAACTAGCAGGTGTAGAAGGCCCCTACTGGCCCATATCTATGGGACTGATTTTTCCTAATAACGCCCACTGAATAGAATGATAACATCCAAAGTGGGTGAAAAGGCCCACCTATGAAGTGAAAACCATTTTAGGTGACTACATCATGAAGCTCAATGAGAGAAGACCAAGGCAACAAAGCAAAGGATGGCTACTTTGAGGAGTCAAAAATATAAGACATATTTGAGTTACTAATCTATTTTGTATTTGCTGCATAATTCCATATATTTTGCTTCATATATTTGATGTCTTCAGTATCTATCAACAATGTAGAACGTTATAAAAAATAAAAAATAAAGAAAAAACATTAGCCTTTCTCTGTTGCTTCATTATCTTTTGGGAAAAACCTTTTTGTTTTTGGTAATTTTTTTGATTATTTTCCTGCCATCATATTGCTGTACAACAATTTTTTTTTTACAATAAACAGTTTTAATTATTTTTAAATTCACACTGGTTTACTTGAGAAGACGAAGAACAAGGAGAAGAGGAGAAATTGAAATAAATTGAATCAGGTCAAATCAAGCACAAGTCTGTAGGTGGCGGTAAAGAGTCCGTTAGAGAACAAATCGACACAACATTCGTAGAAGAAGGAGTGGCGCACAGGAGCATGTGTAGAAGTCGTGGGTTGGTGGTACATCGGGTGTGAAATGGAGAGCAAACACATGTCAGCTTTTGCCTTGTATCAAAATGTAAAATCGGACCAGCCTCCTCCGGCTAAGAAGCCTCCAATGCAGGTACACACACGTAAAACCAAAGACTGAGTGTCTGACTGCTGCACGAGGAGCAACACTGACTCCAGCCCTCTCCTCTTTATCTGCACACGTCTGTCTTCTGGGCATTGTTTTAACCTCTCTGTTTTTATAGGCGGAAGTTAAGAAGAAAAAGAAAAAGGACAATGCAGCCTTTAAGCTCAAAGTCAAAGTTCAAGCAAAAGCTGAGAGGAAGAAGATGCGAAAGAAGCTTCACAAGCCGTCACAAAAAGAGGAGAATCAGAAGGAAGTTCCGCACGTGAGTGTGTTTACCTGCTAGTGTAAATATAGAGGTTTAATGTCTTCTGAATTTCAAAAACGTGTAAGGCCTAATAGAGTGTGTGTTTGTCAGAATCAGGTGACGGTGGAGTGTGTGAGCGCTGAGCCTCTCGAGACTCTGCTGGCAGACCTGGCAAAAGTCAACAACAGCAGGGAGAGAGCGAGCAAGCTGTTCCAGTGGCTCATCACCCCCATTCCTGACAAGATGTTTTTCAGGTACAAACAGCTGGCACTCCTTATTTCGAAGCTCTCTCTCTCTCTCTCTCTCTCTCTCTCTCTCTCTCTCTCTCTCTCTCTCTCTCTCTCAACCTTTATTGACACCCAGTAACTTTTAGTACACACTTTAATATTCTGCTCCTTCAGTTACTTTACCTCACTTTTCATTTACGTCATTTACATGTGATAAGGTCCACAAGCACAAACAGGGGCCTTGTTTTAGGACCATGTATTAATGCTCACAAAACAATAAAACAGTTTGAAGCTAATAGGGGAGGAAAGGAGGAAAGCTGTGCCTGAGAATCTATTTCTTTCTGATGCTCATCAGGGAAAGTCCAAAGACTTTAGACACTGTTAAAACGTTATTATTCATGCTCAGTAGTCTGGGGGATCTTCTGGGAGTGGTGATATCATTTTCCAGAGACCTGATTGGCCATTAGCCAGTGATTTTTATACATGTTGATCTTTAATCTTGAACATAAACTGCTCTGGAGCAGGTTAGGTCTGCAGCATAAGTGACCTGTCTGAGAAATGAACTGCTGCAGCAATACTCAAACCCCAGGGTTAACCAACTAACTTAAATCATGCTCCTTAGTACAGGTCTTGGGTATTGATACATTTCCCTCTTTCCTCAGGGAAATATGGGAAAAAAAGCCCATCTTTGTCCAACGTAAGAATCCTGATTACTACAAGGGACTGTTCTCCACAGCAGAGCTCGATCGCATTTTCAGAGAGGTAAGAAACCTGAAACTAAGTCTTAAACTTAGTTAAAAATGGATACTGCGCTTTTTCTTTTTCAAAACATTGAATTAGCACCAGGTGAGTCAAGGGAAGGTGCAAGTGGAACCAAGTACTTGAAATGTTTGGAGAATGGGTGGATAAACAGAAGACATAATCTCCCCATCTGTGTTTATCAGGGGACATGATGGATGGCAGGCTTTATTGGCACTTTTAAGGATTGTAATCTGTTACTGGAAGTCTCACAAATGTTTTAACCAAACTGGCACCTTTTTTAAACCTCTAATTCGGGGATGTCAATTTGGCCCGTCAAAGGCAAATCTGGCCCACTGGACAGTTTTGGAACACGTGAAGTCGGACATAAATTTTGGGCTTTTAACTGTATTTTTCTGAAGTTTTACAGCTTTTCCTATTGATGAAGACCTCCGCCACAGCCATTCACATTACCAAAGTAATTAAGATATCTCAGGGATTAAGTGTCTAGTTAAACTTCTTTACACTGATAGAAAGGGGCGTTTCACTGGTCGACTGTATGTAGCCGCCATGTAAAATTAGAGACAACCCTGCTCTAATTGTGCAGACTAATAATCGTCCAGAGCAGTTTGGTCATATTTGTTAGTATAAATAAGGAATAAAGGTCCTGAATATTTGTTGACTTTTTTAATATTTAAGGAAGATGTTCAGTATGGAGTGAACCTGGATGTCACAAGTTACACTAATGGCAAGAGAGAGACTCACAATCCTCCAGGGAGAGTGCTCCCATACACTGCGTGGGACTTCTATGAGGTGGGGACACAGTGCTGCAGGCTGCTGATTTATGATTATGTCTAAAGCAAGATTTCAGTGATTTCTGCATTTTTAATGTCCTGATTACTTTCCTAATAATTGGGCCCTTTGATGCAAATTAGCTGCATTCACTTTCTCTGTGGGGATCATTAAAGCTTATCCTCATTTTCATATTTTCTGGGACCACCTTCATTAAGAGAAAAATCAGATGTATATTTATGTACTAAGTAATATTTTAATTTGAATATTTTTCATTGCCGCATGATAGAAGTCATTCCATTAGCTGCATCAGTGCGCCATCTGCTCTGTGCTGCAGATTAGTAGTCATCTTGGTGTCTCAATTCCCAGAGTGGCTGCTCCCTCCGCATGCTGAATCCTCAGGCTTTCTCCTCCACGGTGTGGAACGTGCTGTCCATCCTCCAAGAGCAGTTTGGCAGCATGGCGGGAGCCAATATGTAAGTATTTGGGGCAAAAATCGGTCACATTGGGGAATACTCCATTTGTTTTGGTCTTGATCTGTGTATGCCTTTTCTTCAACCAGATACCTGACACCACCTGGCACACAAGGATTTGCTCCACATTATGATGACATTGAAGCCTTTGTGGTTCAGCTGGAGGGGAAGAAACACTGGCGAGTGTACAGCCCAAGGTGAAAAACGGCAGGGAAACTTTCAAAAAAGAGCACCACAATTTTAAAGTGCACATTATGTGATGTCATTACATTAGTAAACCTCTGCAAATGTTTTAAATCAGCAAACTTGCATAACAGACTTGTTTATAGTATGTGGGTCATGATGGACTAAAGTTTTATACAAAACTACTTAAGCATCCAAATCAGTGTTGATTGAACCCAGCAAAGCCTGAACCATAAAATAATTGGCAGAAAATTCTCATTTTTGTGAAACTGGGGTGTTTATTGAACCTTCAGACCAATTAAAACAATAATAAATTGTCTTTTTTTTTTTTTTAGATCAGACGATGAGGTCTTGCCCGTGCTTTCGAGTCGTGAGTAAAAACAAAACTAATCGTCTTAGTAGTTTTTAACGGTTGCGTTTTATTAGCATAATTATTTGATGCCTTTGGGTCTGAACCTCATGGGATCCTGGGGCAGCAGGGGAATGGGTACTTTGTAAAAAGCACTTGTAATTAAAAGTAAGAGAATGATGGTGGAGTGGGTTTGATAAAGGAGGGCAGAAAAAGAAATATTTCATGTCTTGTGGTGTCACTTACAAATAAATTTAAAAAAATTACAAACAGTTTTTAATCATAATATGTAAACATTATTATACATGGAGAAAATGCATGAATATGTAAAGATTTGCTAGCCCTGAAACAGACTTTGGCTCTCAGCGAAGGCGGTCGCACTTTTCCTCCTCTCCTCCTTCCCCTTATCTTCCCTGCTTAGCCTCTATGTCCTTGTCTTGTCTTGTGTGCATTACTTTCCCTGGAACAGTCTCTCACTGTCGTTCTCTAAAACCTAAAAGAGAATTATGGATTTGATCAAATGGTCTCTGAATGCTATTGACACCCTTTTCTCAACGAAAAGTCTGGGCTCGGGAGAGCCCGAGTGCTCTGGAGGGACTTTCCCTGCCGGATACACGATGGACGGGTGGCAGAACTGGAGGGTCATGTGCCTGGCGGGACTGTCGATCGAGGACGCTGAAGATATCTACCTATTCGGAACCATGATAACAGGGTTCTTGCTGATCGGAGCTGGCTTGGCCCTGGTTTATCGGAGAAATAAGAGAGCGGAACCGGCTGTTCAAACCCCCCCAAGGCTGCCCGCTGGAATTGAAGCGATGGGACGAGGCGCGACCTCTCACAACGAACGCAGCATGGTTAACACCTTGGAGACGCTTACAGCTGCTGTGAAGGCTCAAAACAACACCATTGAGCGTATGGGGGGGATACATCAGAGAGAGGCCTGCTCAAAATGAGACCCTTGAGCGACAGTTGGAACACATCGCGGAACGGATCACTGCAGTTGTGGGGTCTCAGAATCAAAAGAATGACAACACCACCTAACAGAAGTTTGATACCATCATGGGGAGGCTCGCGGCTCTCCAACAGGAGATTGAGAGACCAGTGTCGGAGTGTTAAAGAACAGCTTGAAATTATCCTGGGCTGCTCGCATGGAAAATCAACAAAATCAACATAGTAATGCAGACACCACCATGGTGCCAGCTGCAGGCCCAAGGCTGGACCCGAATAATCACTCCCTGATAACGACTGTGTGATGACTATTCTTCCCATCCCATGCAAGGCCACCTGGATTGGCTGGAGGACTGTTTACTTAGCCTGATAGGGCAAAGGACACTGTCTCAGCTGAACTATGGACACGCACACACATACACTTACACTGATAAGCACTCACTCATCCCTCAACTCATCACTCAACTTGTAACCCCATGTGATGTCTGTGTTATGTGTGTAAGGTCGGGGGGGGGTCCCATTTTCACTGCAGGGCAACCTGCTTGTGACAAATAAAGCTTGATTGATTGATTGATAAATTACTGATTTGTGGAAATAAAATGGTCTCTCTTGCTTGGAAAACAGAATTATAAATAAATATAATTAATGCTCAGGGGTGTCTGCTTTGTGATTTCTCTTCAGCAAACTTCGACCAGGCAGACATTGGTAAGCCGATCCTAGATGTGGTGGTAGAAGCCGGAGATCTCATCTACTTCCCTCGAGGTTTTATCCATCAAGGCAACTGCCTACCAGATGCACACTCTCTGCACATCACCATCTCCTCTTACCAGAAGAACAGCTGGGGAGATCTGCTGCAAAAGGTAAAAAAAAAACCTCCGTTTCCCCCTGTGATGCATGCAGATGAAGACAACGGCCGGACTCTGAAACCAGTACCAGTGCCAGTAGTGAGCAAAAGGGTATAAATCTTGCATCCAGCATGAAGTGGTTTTGCATTGCAGGTGAAGAGTAATAATCAAAGCAGTCTTTCCTGCTGACAGATGATACTAATGATTTCTGGTGGAGAGTATTTCGCTGACGGTTCATACATCACCTGTCTTTCTTAACCTAAGGATTGCCTAAGACAGTTATACTTACAAAGGGGTATTCATAATTTACTGCTCTTTTTTTTTTCAGCTGGTCCCAGCAGCATTGGAAGTAGCAATGGAGGAGGACGTGGAGTTTAGACGGGGTTTACCTCTGGACTACCTGACGTACATGGGAGTACAGAACTCCGACAAGGTATTTAAATGAAGTGATTTTTACCAACTTTTCAGGTGTTGTCCTCATTTACTCCCAATTACTAGCTAAAGACAAAACTTATCCTTGTGTAGGAAGACCCGCGCAGGGCAAAGTTCTTCTCTCGTATCGATAATCTGATGAAGAGGCTAACAAATTACGCACCACTGGATGCTGCTGTTGATCAGAAGGCTAAAGATTTCATTCATGACTGCCTTCCTCCCACTCTCACTCCAGGTATGTGATGGAGAGAGCTGTAATTGTTGCAATAGTTTTTTTTTTTTAATGAGATGCATGTCACGATATTGCTTTTAATTCTAATTCATACCATCACCCACAGATGAACTGGTCACCAGTGTGAAAGGAGCACCTACAAGGTGGGAAGGTGGACAAGTAAAGGATGTGGGTGTACACATCACTACCCAGACTCAAATCAGAATTCTACGTGCTCAGTGTGCCCGGTAACACAGATTTTTTTGACTATATGTTAAGGCTACCAATTAAAGCAGAAAAGTGTCATTGTCATTTGTCTTGTAAATCTTTATCGCCAGGTTATGCAATGACGGAGATGTGGTTCATCTTTACTACACCACTGACAACTCCAGAGTTTACCACAAAGAGCAGCTCAAGAGTTTTGAAATAAAACCAGAGGTAAAGATTGGTAGATGTGTTTGTCATCAAATGTCAGGTCTCGTAAACTGTGCTAATGATGGGGTTGACTTGTTTTTCCTCTTAGTACACAGATGCTGTCGAGTTTTTGATCCATTCATATCCCGGCTTTGTGACAGTAGGAAGCCTCCCATGTGAATCTGCGCAGGACAGGGTAATTATTACCTTCACACACTCTGTTATGTTTAGTTTTGTTTTTGGCAGAAGGTGTCTCGTATGTGGCAGCTTATCTTCAGTGTTTTAGATGGGTACCTGTATAAACGGGGTTTCTGCACAGTGAAATCACTTATTTAGTCCTGTGTTTCTCATTAGTGGTTGATCCTCATGTTTTTCCCTTTACTTTTTCCCAGATTGCTTTGGCTGAACTACTTTTTGAGAAGGGGATTATCCACACTGCAGAACCACTGTAGCACTAGATTCTTCCATCATGGTGACTGCATGAAGAGATCAAATCACTTTATACAAAATAAGATCTTCAGTGGAGACCATGTCTGCTCCAAGTAGCCTTCATTAGCTCGACTGGAAATGGATAATGCATTTGTGATTTTGCTGTTCAACTAAAAATAAAAATTTTTATATCGTTTTTGTCTTGTACAACCAGAATCATTAACAAGTACCAAATGATTTCAATTAATGGCATCTTTATTATTGGTTGATACAACTCAAAAACAGAGGTACAGGAGTCTTCTTAAATATTGTGATTTGAGGACACCCATTCGTTCACACCACACAGGCTTTCAAGTAGAGAGCAGTCTACCTCCAGGTCACCTCCTCTCCAGGCTTCAGTTCCCTATAAAAAGAAGAAAAATTTGAAGTTTTGTAAGATGTTTGGCTTTCGCAGAACAGAATGATGGATGAGTACAGTTTTACACCAGAAGATCACTACTGGAGTTATCGGCTGAAAGTGGAAAAGTGTAGAAACAAAAAGTGTTATATGGTAATCTATTAAAGTGGATTTGCATAGATATAGAAGGCAGTTGGTTATTAATTGAGCCTTTTTTAGGAAAAAAAAAGGAGATAGGAGTCAAAGTAACCTTAAGGATTTATAGCACTAGCTTTTTAGGAAAATTTACAGGTGGATTTTTTATGAAATTGCAGATTTCATGTATTTATAACTTTGCCCAATTGAAAATATCCATGCACTAAACTAATAACTCCAGGCCATGGGCTATTGTGTACACAGTGACAAACATCACCATGAAGTCAACATAGTAGCTTGTCTTTAAATTCAAGAATAACCTGAGGGGTTTGTTTTGTTTTTATTTGGTGAACAGTCACTCGTTCTTACCTTCCGTACAAAGCACTCTTGTTTCTGAAAGCTGTCAACTTCTGGTCCTGTTGCTTGTCAAGGTACCATCCAATGACAAAGCCTGTGGGGACAAATATGTGCGCCCAGTACTGGCGGGCAAAGGCTGCCAAGTTCACCATGGTTCCTACCTAAAAAGAAAAAGAGCATGGGTTTTATACTCCCAAATTAAACTTATGATTGCAGTTGTGCATTCATATTTGTATAATAAGAAGAATGGATACAGGAAAGCACAAGCATAAATGATACAAGAACATTTACCACTATTGCTGAACAGCCTAATCTCTGTTTAAGCTATTTGAAAGGCTAAATACTAATATAGCAATATCTTATTGCTTTCTTTTAAGATACACCATTGATACACTGGCACCACATAGATACCCCTGTTAAATAAACAAATCAGTTATTAAATCATGATTTTAAATGAGGCTCTCAAATGAATAAGGGTAAAAGTTAACTAAAATAAAATTAAGGGAAATACTGTTAAAAGTGTAGGAAATCAGATCACTTACAACTGAAGTGACTTATTAAAAGTAATAATGAACGCAACGACAGCTTTCTGCTTTTAATTCCATTTCTTTCCATTTAGTTACACAGATTTAGATTTTGCATGTACTCGGGTTATCTTTGTCTAATGTTAAAATTTGTTTGATCTCAAACATTTCAGTGAAACAATTTTTTTTTTTTTAAACTAAGATCAGGAAAGGGAGAATGCTTTTTATATTGTGCCACCATCATTATTTTGATCATGCTGCGAGTCCCAACCATTAAAAGAGACGTTGTAATGTTTAGCAACATGTAGTATTCTGGGGGTAGCCCATGTTCATAGATTTAGAGGACCTGCAAAAAACTTCTAGAAAACAAAATTAGCTAATGTTGTCAACTAAAAATGACAGACATTTTCTTGCACAATAAGCACAACAACCGAGTGTCTTTAAACGCCTACTTTAGATTCTAAGAATGTGTACACCTTGACAATGATTTACAACACTTCTTTATGCACTTCAATGAGGTTTGACAGGCAAACCTCATTAAATGCACATCAGACCACGGTCACTTCAGTTATCATATGGTAGCCATGCATTACATTACAGCTTGCTTATATATATATATATATATATATATATATATATATATATATATATATATATATATATATATATATATGAAGCTGAATACTAAATATCCGGTAAGTCTGCAGATCGTTCATCACAAACTTTTGGTATCCTAGAGAGAGGCACTTGGCTAGCTAGCCTGTCAGCTAGTTAGCCTTAGCAATATGTTTTAAGATGTAGTTAAGGATTATTTCTAAGATGCACTGGTTACTGTATTGTCAGTACAACAAACACATTAAAACGCACTGGCTCGACCAAAAAAGAATAATGAATGTAATATTAATATCTAAAATAATACCTTCTGTTTACACCAGCCGCGGCCTTCAGTTCCTCATTCAGCAAGCGAAGGACATCGGATTCTACCAACTGTAAACTTACGACGAGGTGGTTTCATATTTTTAAATAATACATTTTAATGTCAAAGCACAAGTAGTGGAATATTAGATACGATCCAACACTGAAACTATGATGTTAAAGGTGATGTGTTCAGATACCTTTCGAAAAAAATCTAAATGTAGTGTTTTAGAAGAGATTTAGAATTATTTAGTAACGACACCACCATTTGTGGTATGCTCCTTTGCCCTCTCACACATGATGCAGCGGCAAGTATGTCTGCCGCTATCAAAAACGCGAGCCAAAATGGTTTAATTTGGGAATAACAGAAAAAAAGGTTGTTTTTTATTCCAGAAGACTAATCCATTATTTTACAATTAATGGTATGGTGCACGCTCCTTTGTTAGTTCATTTACACTCATTAGCTAGCACTGTAAATACACTTTGCTGGGCAATCTGCTAACAACTCTAAGCTAGCTGTGGCTAGCGACAAAACTATGTTTACATTATATTTACTTACAGCCTGTAAGCTGCATACATCACTGGTTAAAATTGTGCAACATTACGCTATTAGCCTCACACAGATTTTAATGGCAAACTCCAACCATGGTTGTGTTTGTTTTCTTTGTTGATTAAATTGAATGACTTTTCGCAGAGTCGCACTCACACATAAAGAGCCACGGGCCTTAGAGTTAGTAGGAAAGGTTTCGTGGTGAGGATAACATGCAAGCACAAATCTTATATTTCAGCTCGACAACTGAAGAACCATGACGTCCATTATCAAGCTGACAGCCGTGTCAGGGGTTCTGGAGGAGTCTGCCCTTTGTTACCTGCTGCAGGTGGATGAATTCCGCTTCCTCTTGGACTGCGGGTGGGATGAGAACTTCTCCACGGAAATCATAGATGCTATGAAGAGGTCGGTATACCGCCAGTCTTTCAAAAACAGTTGATGTTTCTATTTTTTTTAAACTCTTAGCAAAAAGTAAATGTGCCTTTATGAACTCACTAAACAGTACACCCACAGCAGTCTGGTTTATTGATGACTGACCTCCCCACCGTGAAGTAGGGGAAAGAAAGCTTGTGCCGACTTTTTTACTGACATAAAAAAAAGTTTATAATACTACTACTGCCCGTCACCCCTCCCAGGGTATGGGCTGCCAAAGGTAGATCTCCAGAGATTTCTGTCCTGGCCATTCTTTCTAGATGGGTCCAGGTGTAGCCCATCATTTATAATACTATAGTAAAAAGCTTCTAGTCCACAGATTATATGGTTCTGTTTGTTGGTTTCTGTCATACCACATATTAGACGATGGATGTAGGTTTTGTTTGAGTCTGAAAGTCATCTGCGAAGAAATCTTAACATCAAAAACCCAATGTACCTCACTTACATGTATGTTGAATTTGTACTTCTTCTGTCTCATCTTGTAGTAAAAGAATATCAGGCACAAGGAGATGGTTTAACATATATGGAGAGATTTCCAAATTTAGTCCTTTGCTTGTTTATGCTTTCATTAGCATGGATAAATGTATGTCTTCTAATTCTTGCTCTATTGCTGTTTCCTATACATATATACAACATGAATTATCTAATTAATACTCTAATGGCAATTTTGTAGATGTTAAGATTTTCACTGGGCGAAAGAATTAGATTAGAAGGACAGTTCCAGTTGAACAGTTTGGAGACAAAATGCGTGTGTATGTATGTGTGTATGTATGTGTGTGTATGTGTGTGTGTGTGTGTGTGTGTGTGTGTATGTATGTATATATATATATACATACACACACACACACACACACACACACACACACACACACACACACACACACAGTCATACTGCCCTATCAGCTAGGGCTGAACGATTATGGAAAATAATCTAATTGCGATTTTTTGCCCCAATATTGCGATTGCGATGCGATATGCGATTATTTTTTAAGGTATTTGTCTTCTGTATTATTAAACAAAGACAAGCAATACATCATATAGTATGGCCAATACTATATTACATTAATTTTAAACTGTTCTTTCCTGGAAGACAGACCTCTGTTATGATGACATGAGGTGATGCATGAATTGATGACTGACATTTTTATTTAACTTCTTCAATCACAACAGTATATTTGAACATACACAATAGTTTATTTTTAGCTTACAAACATCTGAGCATAAAGTGCTGACAAGGAACCCTGGTGTAAACATTAAAATGAAAGTCAGTACAATGTGCAGATTGCAGAAATATACATAAACAAAATCAGTGGCTTTACCACACTCAGTTTTTCGACATCTGTGAACTACTAGACAGTCATTCAATTAAAAAATAATATTAAATAAATAAAACTAATAAATAAAAAATACACACATCTTACTGATCTTTGCAGTCAGTAACATTACACATAAAGTGCAAACATAATAGCAATTGTATAAACACACACACAAACACGCCTTTAAAGTTTAAAGGCGTGAAATTGGACGGTCTAGCCTTCTGATTAGCGTCACCGCTGTCTCGGTGGAGTTTAATAAACTCGGCCGTCTGCTTCTTGCTATCTAAAATATAACCAGACACTGGTGTAAATTCTCGACTGTCTCATACTTCTGTTTAATAAGTTTTCTGTTTGACGTTTAGTCAGCTGTGTGAAAACCAAGGAGGAACCCACCCGGGGGATTAATAAAGTTTTATTTTATCTAATCTAATAACTTTAATCTCAGCCAAACCGATTTACTCACGAACAAACAAAACACTGAAAAAAGCCCAACAATAACATTTTTAGGTTGTCTAAGTGACTTATATATTACGTTTAACCCGAGCAGAGAAACTCCGCGGTGATCTGAAAATGATGTGCCGGGAGTTGTGCCGTTCTCGGCCGCATCAGTAACCCTCAAGCTCCCGGCTAGCTGTCGAGCTGGTGGGTAGCAGACGCCTCTGAAAACGTCGAAGCACTTTTGCAAATATGGGATATCTTGATAAACCGAGCAGATATTTGATGTTTACACAACTACTTTCTCGCCTGAAAATATGTTAAAAGTTTATTTTGTGACCCAGAAAGATTAGTATGAGTAATTTTAAAACTTAGTAGCGGCCGCCATTGTTGGAAACTGGAGTTTGGCTGGGCCGCGCTATGAATTCTGGGATATGGTAGTAATTTGGACAGCCTTCGGCGCGTCGCTGTGACGTAATCGGTCTACAAATGCGGCCTCAGGAGGATGCAGCCCATGAATTTGGACATGTCCAGAGTATAATCGCAGCCTTTGCGGTTAGAAAATTGCACTTGATCATGTCGCGATATTATCGCAAATGCGATATATCGTTCAGCCCTACTATCAGCACTCCAGTTGTAAAACCCTGTGTATTATAGTGCTTTATCACCAATGAGGAATTTCATACTCATTTCTAACTGTATCGGTTGGATGAACATCTATAGAGTCAAAAATAAAAGGCACAGCTCTACTCTTGAGGCTTCCAAACTACCTAAACTCTCCTCTCTTCTCACATCTAATAACAACAGCTACAGAGACAGTGGTTGAATTGTAACTTGCAGAGAAAAAATGTTTTTTAAAGTCTTATTTTAGCGCAAACTCAGGAAACCTCTAAATTGATTTTTACACAATAGCTATCTTAACACCAGGAGTATCAGAAGTAACCCTTGAAGCTCTTGCTTATAGAGCAAAATGACTGGGTTTGTATCAGAAATTGGTGAGGGTGGTCTCTGCCTATTCAGTTACCCTTGGAAAAAACCCCAAAACTATTTCAGTGGTTGTCACGTCTTTATTGATATGTATTGAGGTATCAAAACTCATCATTAAGGGTACAGGGCAGTTCATGAAATGTCATCTTTGTTGAGGGGGAAAGCATTAAACACAACTTTAAATATTTCCCATGTGCACATGTTAGTTGGCTTTGTTTCTGGAACTGTGCACCTTCTAATCTTGAATGAATCGCAAACTGTCCTCAAAGTAGAGGCCACTAGAAGCCTATATTTCCCTTGTAAAATGTAAAGCTTTATTATCTGTTTGAACTCCTTGTGAATGCGTATTGTTCTCCTTTAAAGAAGAAATTTTGATCTTGTGAGACGAGACTGTGCGATTGAATAAAGATTTGAATTAAACCACTCCACTTTTCTGGGACTTGAACCTGCTGCAATGCTCTTTTTCCCCCTCTCCAGACATGTTCATCAGGTCGACGCTGTGCTGCTCTCCCATCCCGACCCCATACACTTGGGAGCCCTGCCATACGCTGTGGGCAAACTGGGGCTGAACTGTACTATCTATGCCACAATTCCTGTCTACAAGATGGGGCAAATGTTTATGTACGATCTGTATCAGGTAAGAAGGGGATATGGGTAATGCATGATTTAATTAACAGAGGTTCTTTTTGGCTTGATTACCATTACTTTATTAAATTCTCTCTTTCTTTCCATGTAGTCCCGAAACAACAGTGAAGATTTTACACTGTTCACACTTG
Organism: Rhamphochromis sp. 'chilingali'; assembly: GCF_963969265.1. Lineage (NCBI taxonomy): Eukaryota > Metazoa > Chordata > Actinopteri > Cichliformes > Cichlidae > Rhamphochromis > Rhamphochromis sp. 'chilingali'. The sequence continues at coordinate 15,750,860 of NC_137932.1, read as the reverse complement.
ATGATGTGGATGCTGCTTTTGATAAGATCCAGCAGCTGAAATACTCTCAGATTGTCAATTTGAAAGGTGTGTTTTATTTGCAGAATAGGTGTTATTCCCTGTTTATGCACCACATATAACAATGTGATTGTTTATGTATTACCTGACAGGAAAAGGGCACGGTCTTTCCATTACTCCTCTTCCAGCCGGTCACATGATTGGAGGCACTATTTGGAAAATTGTGAAGGATGGGGAGGAGGAGATTGTTTACGCCGTGGACTTTAACCACAAGAGAGAAATGTAAGCAAAGAAAACGTTAATGTGAAATGAAATTTTATTGCTTTTAGTTTGGCTCATTGTTAATGCATTCTTTTTCTCTGTGTACTCCAGCCACCTCAATGGCTGCTCACTGGAGAGCCTCAGCCGTCCATCCTTACTTATTACAGACTCCTTCAATGCGGCGTATGTACAACCACGTCGTAAGCAAAGAGATGAGCAGCTACTTAGTACGTATTAATAGCCACTGGGCGCTTTAACACTAACACTATTACATCAATAATATGCGAGTTCATACTGCCATATTCTAACGGTTACAGATTTTATTATGTACATTTGTAATTCTCTTTTTCCGTTCTTCCACAGCCAATGTGATGGAGACCTTGCGTGGTGATGGCAATGTCCTTATTGCCGTAGATACAGCTGGGCGTGTGCTGGAACTGGCTCAGCTCCTGGACCAGATTTGGAGGACAAAGGATGCTGGGCTCGGAGCTTACCCACTCGCTCTGCTTAACAATGTTAGCTACAATGTAGTGGAGTTCTCAAAGTCCCAGGTACTGTTAACTGTTTGTTTTTTTTCACATCGGAGAAACTATTGAAATATTCAGATTTTTCCAGTCAAAACTTTCATTTTGTTACAGAGAGAGCACAGCAAATAATACATATTTGTTATAATTCTTGAATTCATTAATCACTGATCCTTTCTAGGTGGAGTGGATGAGTGACAAGCTCATGAGGTGTTTTGAGGACAAGAGGAACAACCCGTTCCAATTCCGACATTTGACCCTGTGCCACAGTCTGGCAGACCTGGCCCGAGTACCCAGCCCCAAGGTGGTGCTCTGCAGCCAACCGGACCTTGAGTCAGGGTTTTCTCGAGAACTTTTTATCCAGTGGTGTCAAAATGCAAAAAATTCCATCATCCTGACGTACCGCACCACACCTGGAACCTTAGCTCGCTACCTCATCGACAACCCTGGAGAAATGATGCTGGATCTGGAGGTGAGGCCTGCAGTCATAATGTTGATTTGCTGTACCAGAGGGTTGATATCTGCCCCATGGGAAGCTCCTGATGCTAATATGCAGACCCGGCTTAGGAAGAAACAAAACGTGTCAGTTTGTCATTTACACCGTATCCATTTGCCACTTTTTCTTGTTACAACAGGTCAAGAAGAGAGTAAAACTCGAAGGCAAGGAGCTGGAAGAATACCTGGAAAAGGAGAAACTTAAGAAAGAAACTGCCAAAAAACTTGAACAAGCAAAAGAGTAAGTTTCTACAGAAAAAGACATGAGATGACTCGTAGCTTAAGGGTTGCATGTATTTTCTCTGTGATGCTTTTGGTGTTACAAAACGTTTCATCAGTCAGTTCACGAGTACGACAGCAAATTAGGTTTGGAAAAAATGCCATCACAAATGCAAACTGTGGTCTAGACTGCAAATCTCAAACATGCTGTTTAAAAGGAAATCTGTAACTGCGAGATGAGTCATAACACGTTTATGACAAACATTTATATTCTACTACCGAGCAAAAATACGTTGTCTGCTCTTAGATAAATTAAACTTTTAAGTATAGAATTAATATTTATTTTATGGGTTTGCAGGGTGGATGTGGACTCCAGCGATGAGAGCGATATGGATGATGATCTGGATCAGTCGGCTGTAGTAAAAACCAAACACCACGATTTGATGATGAAGGGCGAGGGCAGCCGTAAAGGCAGTTTCTTCAAACAGGCCAAAAAGTCATATCCAATGTTCCCCACACACGAGGAGAGAATCAAATGGGACGAGTATGGAGAAATCATCAGGTACTCGATACTAATGCACAAAAACATCAGATGACTGATGAATGCAGGAGGCCACTAATGTGAAACTCTGACTTTTATCAATGATAATATAATAATAAAAACCAATGTTACCTTTTAAAGGCTAGAGGAGTTTCTGGTTCCTGAATTGCAAGCCACAGAGGAGGAGAAGAGCAAATTAGAATCTGGTTTGACCAATGGAGATGAACCTATGGACCAGGATCTGTCTGTAGTCCCCACAAAATGCATCTCAAGCATAGAAAGTCTTGAAATAAGGTCAGTGATCATTGTGATAATTTGGCTGTGTTTTCTCAGCCATTTTAACTGGCCATTGGCAAACAGTACAGTAGAATCCACCTCCACGTGATTGAATATCAACCTGTATGATGCTGAAAATTGTTATGTGTAGTCAACAAGTCTCTGGTGTCTCTGGCGCAGTTCTTGTCCTAGCAAGGGTAGTGTTGAAAGGCTTGACCTCATCTCTGTTTCTTCACAGAGCAAGGGTCATGTACATAGACTACGAGGGTCGCTCTGACGGGGACTCCATAAAGAAGATTATCAATCAGATGAAGCCCAGACAGCTGGTGATTGTTCGTGGGCCACCAGAAGCCAGTCTGGACCTGGCAGAGTCCTGCAAGGCTTTTAGCAAGGACATCAAAGTCTACACGCCTAAACTGCAGGAAACTGTGGATGCCACTAGTGAAACCCACATCTACCAGGTTAGCTTCATTTAAGGCCTGTGTAATTATATTTTTAATAAAGTGTGTTTATTTGTCTTTTTCCCCCAAAATTTAGTAATGGGTGCATTTGATCTTATAGCTTAAATGTGTTTTATGACCTTAAATATGAAGTATTGTGTTGCAATCCTTCCAAGACTCGTCAGGGTCTTCATACTATCTTGTTTTCTGTCCTGGTAAAGGTGCGGTTAAAAGACTCCTTGGTGAGCTCTCTGCAGTTCTGCAAGGCCAAAGACACGGAGCTAGCGTGGATTGACGGTGTGCTGGACATGCGTGTAGTGAAGGTGGATACCGGCGTGATACTGGAGGAGGGTGTGAAAGACGAGGCGGAAGAAAGCGAGCTGGCTATGGACATCGCCCCCGATCTTGACATTGACCCCATCAACATAGCAGTCACGGCACAGCGAGCCATGAAGAACTTGTTCGGAGAGGACGAGAAGGAGTTTTCCGAAGAGAGTGATGTCATTCCCACGCTGGAACCACTGCCACCAAACGAGGTGGGGAGCAGAAATCTTGCTGTCTTGAATGATTTTGCAGTTCTTTTTGATGGTTTATGTTGCATAATGCATCCACACACTGTATTTAAAAGCTGGACAATCTTCCATGTATTTCTAACTTTTCTTTTTAAAACTTTAAGTTTGACTTTCTTTCCATCTCCAACCATGCCCATATTTGGACAAGATATCACAAGCTAGCTTGGTTAGCAATGTGCTATTGTGTTTTCTAGTGATGTGAAATGAGATGTTAATTTTGGCTTGTGCAAAACAGCAAATTTCTGTACAGCTGTTTTGCTGTACAGAAATTATACTTAGATTAAGACTGATTGTTACATGTGACTCATAGAGTAGCCCTACTCTAATCTATTCATCGTTTTTTTGGAAGGGGGTTTCCCCCAAGGGGCCACATAAAAATCAGGAGTATGCACGGCCGCACCAATATGCTGAACTTTTTGGCCTGCAAAATAACTGTCGCAATACTGTCGCATTCTATTGAAGAACACTTGAAATTTACAACATATAAACAAGTAGAAAAACATTTATGATCTCATAAATCAAAGAAAAGAGTGGACAAATTTTCACACAGAGTTCTCAACCCCCTGTCGATCAATAGCCATTTAAGGCATGTTTTCATTGACTTTACTTTTCAAGCCTAGGGGCTACAGCCAACTCTCATGAACCATCTTTAGCTGCTCTGAGATAGTCTCCTAATTGTGAGCTCACAAAATTCTGCTTATATCTTCCAGCTCTAAACTTTTTCTCTTCGTCTCCCAGTGTCAGGCTCTGCACATGTTCTAAACACGTGTTTGAGTGGAGGACTTTCAAATATTCACTTTCAAGTTTATTTTGCTGCTGTAGAGTTGTTAGATATTTTTGAATGAGAGATCAAACACAGTCTGTTTTTCCCAGTGTGCCCCAAACATTTAGATGGGTCAGTGATGTTGTACGAGTGAGTGGTCCCACCTCTGAGTGCGAAGAAAGCTAAAGAGGGTGGAACGAATGCTAAATAGGGCGCTTTGTTTCGATTCAGCTCAGAGAGAATATGTGATCGTAAGGCTTGTTTTTGCTGCTGCTCATTTTGACAGGTAGCCTCATTTCCTTGCAGTAATGCAAATTGTTTTGGCAAATGAAACAACATGAGCAGCATGTGACTTTTAGGCCCAAATAGCTGCTACAATTAGTGCATAAAACTTATTTTGGCATTTTAATGTCATTTGACCAACGTACGATGCAGAAATGATCCCTGAAAGAAAACTTTTCCCAAGGCTCGTGATGTGATTGTGATAGTCTGCGTCCAAAAGAGTGAATAAGGAGTCTTTGTAGGAAAAGTTTGACCCTGTTTCACTCTCTCTTCAGATTTCAGGGCATCAGTCTGTGTTTATCAACGAGCCTCGTCTGTCTGACTTCAAGCAAGTCTTGCTGAGAGAGGGCATCCAGGCCGAGTTTGTGGGAGGAGTGCTGGTATGCAACAACATGGTGGCCGTCCGCAGAGTAAGTGTCCTTCCTTCCCATGAAAGAATACTAGATAGATAGAAAACCAGTCAATTAGTCATATTAAACCTGCCAGTGTTTCAAATAATTGTGTTTTAAATGCTGTTTGAAAGACCGTTTCTCTTTACACTCTTGGCTATAGTGACATGAGACTCTGAGCCATCGGATGCAGCGATGCACAGTTGAAAATTAATCGCATGAGACACACTAACAAAAAATTACAACAAACTGTGCTTGTCCATTTGTTTGATTATAGATTGTGGATCCCGAGCAGTTCCTTATGGTGCACTGAGCACGTCATTTCATATGTCATGGGAAAGTCTGGGGTGTAGAGAAAAACAGGTGGAAGCAATAGGCTGTAAATCTGCTTCCTGTTTTCTCTTAAAGTGTATTTGCATGAACAGGAGGAAGAAAACTGGTTTTAATGTTGATACTCTGTAGGTACCTGACTGTTTTTCTAAGACAGACTTGAAAAATTGAGTACTTTAACGTTTCTTTACTTAAGCACAAATACCCCAAATGGTAGTTTACACACAAAGAGAAACAAATACAGCGTGCGTAAGTAGGCTACCAAAGCCCCAGCAGCAAATTAAAACATCTCACCTCAGCCAAAAGATGCAAATAAGAAACACAGGCAAAGCTACAGAGAAAGTAGGAGTGAGCCAGGATACTAACAACAACCTGCATAATTGACAAGAACTTAAAATAGATGCAACCCAGAAAAGGAAATCAAAGAGAGCCGAGACTCGTAAAGGAGTGCGGTGTTTAACTGTAAAATCTTGATGCAGATTCATTAGACGCTTTCATCCAAGTTTGTAGGAAGGAATGGGGAACACACTTGTTTTTAAGGTCTGGTGTGATGTACAAGGCTGGTGAAGGCTTGCTGTGTGAGGACCTGGTGGATGACCTGTGCATGTTTGCGCTCTCTTTGTCCAGACGGAGGCCGGACGCATTGGCCTGGAAGGCTGCCTGTGTGACGACTACTATAAGATCCGGGAGCTCCTGTATCAGCAGTACGCTGTTGTATAGCTGCAGCAGAGCACACCATGGAAATACAGAGACAAGCCTTTACAAGGACTTTACCCAGAGAAGATGCGTGTACCTCTTCCCGATGAGCAGTTCCGACTGTTTCACTGCAAACCGTGTTGAACATTTTCCTTTTCCTGTACCTTTTATAATTTCTTTTCCAGGTAATTTTTTTTATTGGTAGTTTACCTCAATAATGGCAAAGGCAGATGCTTCCATGGACTGACATCTTTGTGTGAACAGATTCTGAAGTCCTCCCTCTTTACAATCACATCCAAGTAAATGTTTTGGGCCTCCAGATCTGTCATTAAAAATCTTTTTTTTCCAAGATGTATTTCTGTTTGTCTTAAATGTCCATAACTTCAAATGCTGGCTATTCAGTCCTACAGTTATGTTGCGTTACTTGCCTATTCACGCATTCATAATAATAATAATAATGGATACTTTATTGATCCCCATGGGGAAATTACTTGTTTTGCTCTGCATTTGACCCATTCACTCAGTGAAGCAGTGGGCAGCCCACTAAGCAGGCGCCCGGGGAGCAGTGTGTAGGGACGGTACCTTGCTCAGGGGTACCTCAGGGTAGCCGTTAAGTGGATTCGAACCGCCGACCTTCCGATCATGGGGCGACCACTTTACCTACTGAGCTATCCCTGCCCTACTTTACTGCTTATATAAGGTAAAATCGAAAACTTCTCAGAATCCTTACTGGGCTGGCATGTATATTGTGCTTTTTCAGTGTTATTGACCACTCAGAGCACTTTATACTACAAGCCCACATTCGTATTTCACATATACTCATACAGGACTTTATGCTGTGCACTTAAGCTCTTTATCTACCTTCCATTCACACCTACGGCCACTTTAGATTCACCACTGCACTTCTTTGGGCTGTGGGAGGAAGCCAGAGGAAGCCCACACAGGCACAGGGAGAGCACGCAAACTCCACACAGAAAGGCCCCGGCCTACCTGGAGATTCGAATCCAAAATGTGGCCGATTTAATTCGATAATCTTCTCTTCCACCTCTGTATGTTTTCACTGCGCACGGCAGAGGCACACTGGCAAGGAAAGAGAACAGGGTTCCAGCAGTTAGGGCTTGACAAAGCTCCAGAGCTTCATATTAGTTCTCTCAGAATCTACACTTTGAGATGAATTCAGATCAACTGATATTGAGGAATAAACACACAACCAAACAGAAATCCAGACAATGATAAACCTAACCAGTGCAAAAATGAAAATAAGCCAATAAGCAAAACTAACTGCAGACTGATAACACAAAAAAATAAGCATATGATGTGTCACATATGCTGATCGGTCTATCACTACAAATACTTTGCTACCTATTAGTTTAGCTAGTTGTGTAGTGACACCAGATGGAGACATTTTTCAGCTGTATGTAAGCAGCCTCTGAATACCCATATCAAATCTGCCCATGCAGCAGGACCATTTGTAATACAGCGCCGAGATGACATTGTCCCCGCAAGTGATAATTGGGATTGAATATAATTCAGCCTGCTTGTAGTAAGCCAGGATTACTGCTCTTTTTATATGTTAAGTAACTGTCTCACAGTTATAGAAGTAAATATAAATGTTGCCTTCCTGGCTTTAAAATAATAATAAGAGAAACACTTGATCAGTTTGCTTTCTTATCTTTTTCTGGCACACGTGGATATACAGCCTCACCTCTGCCGTGCCCCAGTGAGGTGTGACTGCTTGTATTAAAGCTGGGCGATAAAAGCGAGTGCTGAGGATGGAAGGGGAGGCACGGTGTCACTGCCGGCGTGATGTGTCCGCTGCAGCCGTGGTGGCACACTGACTCGGCTGATTACATTCGCAGTGTTGTGTGAATCCCCGGGGTAGATCCTTAACACGGGCAGCTGTGGAATGTCACTTTTCTGGATATACCAAAACAAACCTTCTCCCCATCCTGCCTCCCCACAAATCACCCCCAACACTCCAGCATCACACGTGTTGGCAGCGTGACATCACAGTGGTGGAGACTCCTCCTATTATCATAGCGTGCTAAACAATCACAGGGGGCTACACAGTCACACACATGCCCACACATACACAGTAGCGAAGCACGCAGTGTGAGGGAGTGTATGTGGGGATGGATGATCATGCACATGGTTGGAGGAGCATGGATGGCTGGCTGACATGCAGGCCTGTTTTTACACAGTTGCATAACATACAGTTTTGCACTTTAGAAACATTAAATTTTAAATGCTCTTTTTTAATCCGTGGCTCACACAGATAACCATGTCATGTTCAGAAAGGCATCAATGACGCCTTTATTTATTTCTCCGCCTCCCTGCCTAAACCTCAGTAACCTGTGACAGACAGAAGCTGAGTGGGAGATGGAGAGCTAGAGTGGAGATGAGAAGGAGAGAGAGAGGAGCTCTTCTGTGCCATAGAGCATGCCAGGCCTTGCCCAGTCACTCCTTTTCATTTTGATAATTGACCGGCAACGCCAGAAATGTCCATCAGCTAATCCTCTTAGCTTTCATAATGCTGACTCTGTCACAGAAGCCCCTGTTTTAATGTAACGAGCAGCTAAGCCCAGAGCACAGGGCAGAATCGCCCAGGGGCAGAGAGGCCGCTCTGCCCTCTGGAGGCCACTAAGAGAGCTGCTTTCCACTCAACATGCACCTCCAATCTGCCGGTTGATGTCATATCATGAACCCATACCCAGGTTGACCACCCCTGTGCCTTTCACGCTGTAGTCACTGGCACCAAACTGCACTCAAAAAACAAGCATCTTGGTCGTGCATACCCATTCATCTGTGTGGATCGGAGGATGAATGAATTTAATCCCTTTTGAATTCCTGGTCTCTTCACTAAGCAGACCACTTAATGCCAATGACATCAATGTAATAATGTGAAACGGGGACAAATTTCTATGAAACCACACAATATTCAAACATAACATAAGGCACAAAAATCCCATGATATCCTGCTCTAAAAATGGAACTGTCACTCAGCCCAAATGGACATTGTGATGACATTCTACTGGTTTTGAGATTAAGCATGGGTTCTAAATAACCAGCAATCATGGCTAAAACTAGACATCTGAAAGATTTGGAAAAATTTTATGCACCTTTGTACCTATACTCTAAGACTCTAAGATAAAGACATTACCAGATTCAGGACATTTAAAATTTTGTATTTTTTTTTGGTAAGAACTTGTGACATAAATACACCCATAGGAAACATTATCATGTACATCTGTTCAGCTGTTAAAAACTCTAATCAGCCAATCACATGGTGGCAACTCAGGGCATTTAGGCACATAGACACGGTCCAGACAGCTTAAAGTGAGCATCAGAATTGGGAAGAAAGGTGATTTAAGTGACTTTGGGTGTGGCATGGTTGGTGGTGCCAAGCCAACTGGTCTGGGTATTTCAGAAACTGCTGATCTACTTTCTGATCTGATTTCTTCCATTCAACTCTCCACCACAATGGGAAAGACCAAAGAGCTGTCAAGTCTTGGCATACATCAGGGACAAGCCTGTAGACCTGCACGGGGTTGGAATGGTCTACAAGACCATCAGCAAGAAGCTTTGTGAGAAGGTGAAAACTGTTGGTGTGATTATTCAGTAATGGAAAAAATATGAAAGGTGTTGGATCAGCCCAGAACTACATGTGAGGAGCTTGTTAATGATCTGAAGGCTGTTGGAGCCACAGTCACCAAGAACACCATAGGTAAGACACCACACAGTAATGAATTGAAATTTTGTGGCACCTGCAGCCCCCCCCCCCCCCCCCCCTCCCCCGAAGGAAGCACATGTAAGTTTGCCAGTATATGATTCAGAGAAGGTTTGTCAGAAAGTGCTATGGTCAGATGAAGCCAAAATTGAGCTCTACGGCATCAGCTTAACCCACTGTATTTGGAAGAACAGAAACACTGAATTTGACCCAAAGAACACCATCCCCACAGTCAAGCACAGAGGTGGAAACACTATGCTTTGGGGCAGTTTTTCTGTTAAGGGTACAGAATGACAGAATGGATGAGGCTATAAAATCTTGAGAGCTTTTTCCCTCAGCCAGAACACTGAAGATGGGTCATGGATGGTTATTACAACATGACAATATCCCAAAACATACCACCAAGGCAACCAAGGAGAGGCTAAAGAAGAAGCACATTGAGGTCATGGAGTGGCCTAGCCAGTATCCAGCTCAGGCCTAGAAAGTCTGTGTAGGGAGCTGAAACTTCGAGCTGCTAAGCAGCAGCCAAGAAACCTAAAGGATTTAGAAAGTTTCTGTAATGATGAATGGGCCAAAATCCCTTCTGAGTTTGTAGAAATGTCTAGTTGCCAACAAGAGTTTCTCCACCAAATACTAAGGCTTGTTTTGCTTCGAAATCAAATACTTATTTCACTCATTTTTTTCTGGATTGTTGGTTCATATTCTGTCTCGCTTCATTAAAATTAAACTACTATAAAAATGTAATTTTCTATATATATCTGTCAAGAGACTATTGATGTATGTGATTCAAATGCAATATTTAAGAAAGTGAAACGTTAAAATATTGTTCTGGGGGATTCCAGAGGAATTATGCAATTGCAGAAAACACATTTATTGAGAGAAATTAATTATTTTTTAAGGAAATCTGAAATTATGCAGTCAGTTTCAATACTGCTGCTGGCTCATAATGTTTTTTTTTTTTTGTTATAATGGGCTGTAAAAAATACAGGTGAAGGATTTGCTATCCTCTAATGAAACAGAGCATGTCCTATCAACAGCTACAGAGTGTTACAAAAAATAAATAAATAAATAAATAAATCAGTTTTTAAACATTATGGGAATTTTAGCACCGCTGTTTGAACATTGTGGAGAGGTTAAAATTATCATCTATTTGGCAATATAAGCAGCTGCCACTCGTCTTTGCTGCCAGTTTTTCACAGTGGTCAACAACAACCACAAAATTTCCCTGATGGCCAAAAAACTATTTTTCCACACACCAGGATGATAAAAAACAGCTAGAGATTTCTAAACAAGGTTGTTTTTTCCCCTCTATTATGAAGCTTTAATCACATTTGTATAACCTCCACAGAGCTTACAATAATCAGCTGTATTTCTGTAAAATATAAAACTCTTTGAGCTGAGCATGAACCCACAGCTGGGCCAGGAGGGGAAGGAAATGTGCATATGTAGTGGTGTGAAGGAAAACTTTTTTTTGGCTCACTTCCCAGGAGAGCAATTTCACTGTATTGAGTGGGTGTCATCTTCGGGTTTGGTAGTTACTACTTATCACATCCCCAGTTTAGAGTTGGACAGAAACAAGGCAGATTTTGCAGGTGGTGTGACTCAATGTGGATTTTCTTTTGAAACCTTTCGCTAATCCTGTGGCATTATTCATATATTTAATAAAGTGAATCACAGAACTGATAGGAAAGGAGTACAACTAGAGAAACATGAGGGAAAAAACTCAACTGGGGTTGAGTTGTCACACATAATCAGGCACGCTCCTACATGTGAAGTGGCTGTGTTCATTGCTAGGTAGCTTAAAGCTACGAGTGCTCCAATTTGCATGAATGCTACAAGGTTAAAATTAGCTTCTGCCTTAAGAACACCTTAAGAATTTCCTGACTTACAAGAAGTTGCTGCGCCTGCCTGCGGTTCCTCTATACCAGTTACCAGTGAAACAAGGTCTTCTACAGACTGCTGCATTATGAGCTTTTTGTAATCTAGGTTTTATGTTTTATGGGTGGCGTACTGATGAATTAATCATCAGTAAAAGTGTAGAGAAATGTTTAAAATACTAAGAAATTAGTGCTCTCACAGATGAGCTGTTCTCATCTTTCATCTAATAGAAATTGCTCCAGTAGATGAGCACTCTCTTCTCCTTGGCTTGATGTCTTGGGGAAATGCTCCCGAAAGGTCAAATGCTAGAATGTTTTCTATCCTCCAAAAGTCTTTTTCTCAAAAACAGATGTTGCAAAAGGGTAGGTGGGGTTGATCATGGGGTTACACTTTATCCAGATTAATGAAATATAGCGTATAATTTCCTACAACTTCCTAAGATCGTAACGTTTCGGATTATGTATAGATTAAACAAACGAGGTATTATGTGTTATGTTAATTATTGAGCTTTAGAGGTGTCAACAGGTGTATTTTTTTTAAACTTTTTTCAAATTTTGAATAATTCCTTTAAATAAAAATGCACAGAATACGTTTTAAACAATATTTGCAATCTTAAACTAGCTTGTAAAAGGTTTGTGTTTGCCTTAGAAGTTCTTTTATTTCATTTCCTCCCCCCTTACTCTGTCTTTTAAACTCTCTTCTTAATTCCTCTTCAAGCTCTTGCCTTTTCCCTCCATCTCTTTCCTAATTCCTCCCTTCATGGGTAATCCCTGTGCATCTTCCTGTGTTAATGGTCACTCCAGTAAAGGAACCACTCATGCCCACCCACTCTTTAAAATAAACATACATCCCGTTAAACAGGAATCCTGAATTACACCATTACAGCGGTGATCCTCTAATGCACCCTGCTCTTCACACTCATCCACACAGCAGGAAAGCTCACAAGCACAAATCCACGATGGCTCTTGCTGCCAGATTATCCACAGTCCACAATGCTGCAGCTGCTATGTTGCCTTTCTGATAAAACAATGTGTTTTGTGGGGTGCATTCATAGCCGGGACTGATCCTGGCTGAGTCCCTGGCATAGATATGTGGATGACTTAATGATCATGTGTGTGTGAGTCAATATTTAGGTCAGATCACATGAGATTGTTTTGCTTGGTTTGGGTATAAACAGTTCATTCTTCTCTTCCTGGAGGAAAAACAAACCTGACCAGTTGCTTGTCTGTAACTTAAGGCATTACAGGCAATAGGATCAGGCAATGTGCTCTTGGGTGAAGGCGGTATCAGCCTCTTAGCAAAACTGCATTCAGCCTGACATGTGGTTCCAGCCAGTCAGCAGAATGCAACCTGGCTGGCCTGCTCTTTCCACTCAGCACATCAGAGGGAAGCGGCCTTATCTGATGTGACATGGCTGACACCACCTTTAGATCTGCGAGGAGACCCTGCTGATGATTAATTCGAGTTCTGTAAACATGATGAAGATTAGCTGCCTGTGTTTACCACCGCAGACGCCTCTCCTAACTCTCCAGCATGCCACAGGGCCGTGTAATAAGGTTGAATCATCTGCAGTGAATGATGGTGATGTGAAAACTAGTAGAGGCCAGACCAAGGAGTACGAATCCAGAGAAGTGACTCAGCACTGCCAACAGTTTATCTTTAAGCAGCTCAGTTTAGATGCCAGCGCTGTGAGTGGTGACCTGCAGATCTCGGTAAAATGTAAAGTCCCAATCATTCTGCTAGCTTTGCCTTGTATCGCAGCATAAGTGAGCATTTTGTGACTCAAAGAAAATGTTGAGTGGTCTGAAAAATAAAACTAGACCTGAGGCCTGACTGCCCACGGATCTACGGGGACTCGAGTGAAAAATGTAGATTATCTGATGATCAAAGCGATTCATTAGTCGCTCTCAGACAACAAGGAGAGGGAAACCAGAAAGCTTCCAGTACCAAACACCATGATGTCTGTTGCCTGCAGATTTAGGATATTCGCATGCAGATTGCTGTTTATAGAGATTAGGTCCATAATCACTTAACCAGTCTATAAAACTGGCCTCTGGATTATGTAATAATTCATGTGTCACCTAATTGTGACTGTACTGTCGTGCTGCATACAGTAATAATGAACAGATATGCAATCAATCACACTCCCACAAGCACCACATGGTGAGCCTTCTGCTCTCTTCAGGACAGTTTCCTGATGCCTTTTTGGCTTGATTTGCAATTCAGCCTTTGTTTCTGACATGTTGATCACCTAATGAAGCATATCAAGAGTATAAAATGTGATTCTAATCTCAAGAAAGCTTCTATCTGAGATGCACATGCTATTAAGACATCTCTGAAAAGGTTCAATGCTTGCAGGTTAAATAGGAAATTCCCTTTAAGGCTCAAGACTTGCTACCAAAGAGCTGATGGATTTAATTTTCCTGTCTTTTAACTGGCACGTAGTGGTTTGTGCAAGGAAACTGTAGTACTCAAGAAAAGTTACAGCACTCAAACTGCTGCAGCAGGCCAACAAATCCTGGCTCTGATCCTCTTTTTTTGAGCTCAAGCTTAAAAAACCAAATCTTACAATTCCCACAATTAAACCGTATCTTTTGTTAAAGCCCACCAATATCCAGAGTCTCTCCATACCCAAGTCTGTGAAACAAGCTTATAAGTATAATAGACTAAATTGGAAATGTTTGCAAACATACCATGAAGTCCAAAAGCCATGGAGGGCTCCTTTAAATGTGCTTTTTTCATCAAAAAGCACATTCTGTGCCACGTGCCTGCTTATGAATAATAAAAAGTTGACATTAACAACTCCTACACATTGTCCTCCTACACAGTGCCTATAACTTTTTTTGTCCAATATGGAGGTGTGCAGGGTGATGAAATTACACAGCAGGGAAATCTACTGGCTCACTGACTTTATTGCACGCACCCTCCACCTCCAGCTCCAAGTGAATGAAGTAAATGAACTCACCCTCACTTGTCCTCTGTTTCAGGAATGCTTCCTGCATTAATATAGTTGTTATACCCTGTGTCTGCAACTCTGATGCTATCTTCGCAGAATGAATGAGCTGCTTGCTTCGTCTGACATAACCTCTGTGGTCAGCCTGAATGGTAATCTCCACTCTTCCTGGCAAGGCGAAAAGGTTGCTCTTTGCGTGCCTACCCACAGACAGAAAAGAATAATAACGTTATTTATGTGCAGCTCATTATAAAAGGTTAAGTCTCTCTCAGATTTAGCCAACCTTTTTCCTTTAGCCACTGTCTGCAGAACTGCAGAACTGCAATACCTTGATCCAATTTCATGCAGCCCTGATCCTTAAAAGAATAAAACTTTTTCAACAAGTTGAGAAGGGACTGAAAAGATGAAGCTGTTTTGATGTAAACTGCAGAATGGATAACATTAAGAACATAAAGGCCATAAGTGACACATTTAATTAATTTAAGGTATTACAGTAATAGTATAGTAGTAGTCAAACAATGAACATCTTGAATTAAAAGTATTCTAGTGCAACACCTTAAATTTCAGCATCAAATTAAATGTTTACAGTTGATCCCTGACCTGAGTTTTAACTCAGAAGCACCTTACAACCTGTTCTGCTCATAACCAATCACATATAAGTCTCAGGATATACATCTATTCATCTGTATCTGTGCATCAAAATAGCAAACATTTTAAAATAAGAGGGATTTTGTATACCACTCTTTGTTAATGGAGCAGGGCGGCTTGGTGGTTAGCCTTCCTGTTGTTGCCTCACAACAGGAAGGTCCTGGGTTCTAACCTGGGTACGGGCTTGCTGAAGCTGAGCTCAGCTAAAAGCTCTAAAGCCCATGGTAGTCAGACGAGCAGACGGTATAATGAGATTAATAGAGGAGGAGGATCTCAGAGTATGGGAATGAGCGGGTGCAAGGTTAAGGAGAGACTTTAAAGCAAGAATCAGATTCTTAAAATTAATGTGGTATTTTACAGGAAGCTGGTGTTGAGGGATAGGAGTATTATGTCCTGTGGAAGGGATTCTGGTAACGAGCCGCATTTTGAAACATTTGAAGTATATGGGTATGTTTGTTTGGTAAGCTAGAGAGGGTAGAATTAAAATGTACCCTGAACATTGTTAGCTGTAAAAAATGGATGTAGACAACTAATATTACGTAAATGGAAGTGCGAAAACTTCCATTTACGTACATTACATTTGTCTAAACAGTTTTAGTTCTTACCACAAAAAAACCCAACACTTTTTTGTCACTATTTAATTTGAGGAAATTAGCAAATAACCACATTTCAAGTTCAAGTAAACAAACCGTGGAGAGAACAAGGAGGAAGAGTAGAGCTTAGTGGACAGATGACGTTGTGGGTCATCAGTGTAAGAATGAAAATGTGACTTTCCTAAAAATATGACTATATGAGAGGTAGAAGATAATAATTATAAATATAAGGAGACCTAAGACAGAGCCCTGGGGAACACCACTGACAACTGGACAGACACACAAGTCTGAGTCTGCTGCAGCTCATCTGCATGAAATCCTGTTGCATTAATTATAACCACGTCATTTAGTAATGTGAAGAAAAACAACAACAGTGGTTTGGATTATGTACAGTTCTGTATGTACAGATGTAGGTTGTGGTTTCCGGTGTCTGTGTGGCAAATAGAAAGGTTCAGCTAGCAACATGATCACGGAGATTTATGACCTACAGCCAGTGTTCATCTTCAGGGTAGCTGAATGTTAAATAAAATAACATTGTCTTTACAATGAAGCATGAATAGGGACATGGTGCAGCATGAGGAATAGCGTTTTTCTAAACATACCATTTACTATACATTACTTTGATACATTTTACAATTTGCTGTTTATAGAGATTACAATAGGACCATTAAAACAACAGTATAATGGAACACAAACAGGTAATAGTATCACACTTTAATGCTCATATTCTATAATATTTTTTACAGCAAGAAACTATTGTTGTTATTGGAGAAACTATAAATCTGGCTTCTAGCACTTTACTGCTATTTAACAGGACAAATAGTTTCTGTGCAGGTTTTACTCTCAAGTCAGAAGCCACCTACGGTACACCACTTTGACCTATTATGTGTTATGTAATAGTTTTCAAAAGAAAATGAAATTAATTTATCTTGCCAGGGAAGAAATACACACAACTGATCGTTTTGCTTTTTGTTAGGTCCTATTGTCCCCCATTGCACCCATTTTAAGGCAGTGTATCGTAATGTTTGTCACTGATGTTGTCTGTCTGGGGTTGACAGTGCTGCCTTTTGTTGTCGAAAGCGCTAAGGGTGGGTTTTCATGTCCTCGAAGATGAAGAGAGCAGTACACAAGATGACTGCTGCCTCCAGAATACACAGATTAGACTCTCTGTTGCTCGTCTCCGGCTTGTTTACTCTTCACACCTGAACAGGCATACAAATAAACCTGCGGTGCAGCCACCGAATGTTCAACACTCATGATGAATATTTTATTTTTCCTGCAGCTGGATGAGAAGCTTTCGCAAAAAGTAGAATCAGCAGGTCTCCAGAGATAATTTGGCTCTGTATGTGTGCACGCACACCAAGCTTGTACACAACCAGCCGGTGGCTAAAGTGAGCTCGGCAATAATTCAGGTTCAGAGGGAAAAAAAACGTTCAAAGCTTGGGATATTTCTCCATCCATCTGTCTACTAGCTTCAGTTGATTGGTAAAATATTAGTTACAATGCCAGCAGTGCATTAATGGAAGGAGTCCAGCTTCTTCCTTTGGCTCAGTGTCACCTGGTTATCACGATCCATCACACAGGCACGAATTCGCTTATCAGCTTACAAATGGTGTCCACCATTTACACTATGTGCTTTATTTTATAGTACAACTGGCATTGTCTTTTTTTATATACATATATAAAAATGGGGAGGGTACATGTGATTTTATTTAGCCTATAGCTGGAAAACTTATGAAGTATGTGAAAACAAAACTTTCTGCTCCTGATAAATAAAATAAAAACGATGAAATGAAAAACAAAACAAACTGTGGGCTGCTGTTTCCATGTTGGCCCTCATGTGGGCAGACTCTTGCTCGGCATGTTCTTCCCACACTTGTTCTGAGCTATCTCACTAACCTTCTGATATATAATAGCTGGATGGTGCTGAACACCATGCTAGTGGCTAGTGGTGCAGCTGCTAGTCTCTGTCGATTCCTGTGCTTACCATTTACTCACCTGCCTGCCCACTCGTCACTGTTTCTCATCTAGCTGCTTTGGAATTCTGCCTGCCCGTCGGTTACTCCTCCAGGGCTCAAGTAAGGTCACTGAAACAGTTCACAAAAATTACAAGATCTCACTAAACTCACCTTCACCACATCTCTCCACTCTGACAGTGTTCCTGGTTGCGTTCAAGCTATAAGACTGTAAATCACTGTAAAACTGCTGCCGGTGTGCTGTGTCTGAATTTTCAGTCCAAATATGACAACCACCTCAGTTAGCTTGTTCATGACAATACAATTGGAAGAAGACTGAAAAAGTATGACTTGGTCAGAAGGGTTGCCAGGAGAAAACATCTGCTCTCTTCAAAGAACAGCACAGCCTGGGTTTGCAAAACTACCTTTGACCAAAATAAACAGGAAGATTGATTTGGAGATATCCATCCAGACCCATAATTCTGCACAGACCACAACCTGACTGAAATGCTGTAGTGCTGTGCATAAACGAATGCCTCCAAACCTCAATGAACTGAAATGTTGGTGCAACGTGGCCATGATTAATTCAAGCTATTATTGCTAGATGTGGTTCTACAAGCTATTTAATGGTATACTTAGTTTTTCAAAGCTCTGCACAGATCACTTCTCAACAAAAGTTCCTCAGTGTCTGAAATGTATGAGACAGCAGATAAATGTTCGCTGCTGGTGTCACCATTATAACACAGAAAATGAAAGGGAATTTTGCCTTCTAATATGTAAAAAGGAACAGGAATGCAAACTTAAAAGTCCTGGTTTAGTTATGCTAAAACTTCTGAAATGCTGTGACACCAGTAGAGAGGAGTCATAAAGACAGCTAAACTGATTCCATCATGCAAGTCTTGTTTGATGGCAATACCTAACATTACCAAGTAAAAGATACTGTTCTTACCTGCTGAGACTCCGACAATACAGCATTTAAATATGTTGTAATGGCCAAAAAATGTAGTTCTTTGTAAAGTTGCTTTTGCCTTTAAAGTGCTAAGAAAAAGTAACAAAATAAAAGAAGGCTTAATAACAGGATAAGTGGGAACATTTCTAACTCACGTGTGGTGAGGTTAACTTTGAACCTGAAAACTACTTCCTGTGTATCTCTGTGCCTAATTGACATAATGGGACTAGGGTAACTTCAATTCAGTTAATTTGTTATATTTTCTTCAGTTTAATTTGATTTATATAGTGCCAGATTACAACAGTCATCCCAAAACCCTTTACTCTGTGAAGTAAAAATCCTACAATGTCAGAGAGAAAAAACCCAAAGAATCCAATGTGACACTTTGGGACTATGGGGAGAAAAACTTTTTTTATAGGAATAAACCTAATTTCCCCCGTTAAATCTGATCCTAAACATTACAATCCCCATTTCCCACAGAAAGAGTATGATCTGAAATCAATTCTGACAGTTTTAAGAAAAGACATGCAACATGCACTGGTTAACTGGCACGTGCTGATGGTGCTTGATTTGAAGGCCTAATTAAATATGTTCACATGATGTAAAGTGATTCAGCTGTAATGCCCTTAAAGAGTGGATTTAATCACTGAATCAAACCAGTGAATAAACCACACGAGTCATCGCAGCAGTAACGGAGTTGGAAGCCTAAATGAGCAACGCTGAGTCAGACTGCAATTGTTGTGCAACACTGTAAACACACTTGACATCAAGTCATTAGTGATCTGCAGAGCAAGGACATGACACACGCCTGGCATTAATATCAAAGCCAATTTTTCACTATCTCTCCGTGGCTAAAACCACAGTTCACACACGTTATTATCTCTGCTGCAGATCAGGGGGCAATCGCTGGGTCCTGTAGAAGGCAAAGGAAGCCATATGTATGTTTCACCGAGGCAGGGAGTGTACAGCAGTGGCTAAATCTCTGTAAGCAGGCCCTGGCGCTGCTCCCCGATTGCCTGCCTGCTGTGCGGGCAGGGGCCTGAAGGGGACTAATCCCTTGGCATGGGCATGAGTCGCACATGTTGATGTGTACGGGTGCATGCAGAAGACCCAAGCTGCAGGATAAAGACAAGACCTGGCAACAGATTCAGAAAGCCCCAACTAATAACCTTCGATCGCCTTCCATGCTTAACTAGCACCCTTCACGCATCTTGGATGCTTCTTGGAGATGACGTGAATTGTTTTTGGAATATGGCCTCGTACTGTATGGACAGGACAGTCCTGGTCTTACATAACTCTTGTCTGCTGGAGACTGTGCCTGACTGCGAGGTCTTTGACTATTACATGTGGCTCAGTTTTTGCTTAAGTGGGCAGCCGTGGTGATGGTAAAAAGTTGACATGCTGTTTCAGCCCTGTCAACCTGTGCATTTTGATGGCTTTGAGAGTGCAGCAGCTTTCCTGTCTGTTATCTTGGCAGCTAAGGTGACCTGCAGCAGGCCTGGAGGCAGCAGCTGGAGCAGACTGTGCTCTGTAGTCTCACAAGTCCTCCAACAAGAGTGTGCTGTTTATAATTGGAGGGCAAGGTTGCACTTGAGTGTTAATGAAACAGTGGTTATTATCTTTCTAGCAATAAACACCATTGCCCTGCTTATGCTTGTATGGCAAAAAGAAAGCTTGTGCCACCAGGGTTAGCCAAGCTTATAGTGTACATAACCTTTTACAGTGACAACATTTAATTAAAGATACAGATTAAGCTTTTATTCACTGTGTACTAGACCTAGGTTGCTGTGTCTCACTGCTATCAGGCTTTATGTTAAGCTAAGCTCGTCATCTCAACTGACTTTATTATTTCACTATTTCTCAAAGTGTGGGGCTGTCTATTTCAATTTTTTCTACATGTTCATGGAATCATCATCAGCTTCAAATTCAAAGTAAATTAAACATTTAGCTGTGGGAAGCGACTCAATTATTCTAGGAGCAGTCTATAAATACAACTGGAAGGCTCTTCATTAGTGCAAACAGCAGGGTGGCTCACCAACACAACCTCAAAGTTGAATATATTAATGAGAGTTTAAACTTTTGAGCCAATAACTTTGAATTTCGCTTTTCTTTGAGCTGCGTGTGACAACATAAGTTATAATATCTGGATAATAATTTGGTGCACTATCCTAACCACAGCATTAAATACCTTTAGATTTAAATCTTGAGTCAACACAGATGCCCTATATGCAAGACTGCTAACTATCAAAGAGCAATGATCTTCAGTGAGTGCTTTATGCCTTGCCTTCACTGTAAGCTGAATTCCAGTTCACTTCCAAATTTGTCATTTAGTTTGATTTTTGGTTTATTTTGTATTTTTTGTATGCTAGGGATAAAACCACAAACGTCACAGTTATTAATTTTGCTGGTTTGCAGGTCAGACCTGCTATGCCTCCTGAGCTACTGGCTCTGTCTAGATGTACTAGCTACATCTAGACAGAACAAGAGGTAAAGAAGAGCTTTGAAATGTCCCTCAAGAAGCCTGGAGAACTATTCCCAAAGAATACCTAAAGAAAGCCTACCTACAAGAGTTCAGGCTGTGTTTTCTTATATATACTGTATTTTCATTTATATTTACACATTTCGAGAAAATCCTTCACCTATTTCCCATTCTTTTAATAAAATATAAAGATATGAGGGGTAGCTCAATACTTATGCACAGTGCTGTACATGTGAATGCTCCCCATATTTATGAGAAGCAAAAACCGTTATGGGTGTTTTGGGCACAAAAGCAAGTTTAAAAAAAATAAGAATTTATTCTGTATTTGTGGATGTTTGAGAGAAAGAAGCAGAAGATCCATCACCTCACTTATTCAGGGTGGTGTCAAAATGAGGACAGCAGGTGACTTGCAGGGCAGTTATTAAAGGGGCTGTGCCAGGGACCCAGAAGATATTAGATTTGGTTTCATAACACAGCAGTGTTGGGATAGGATAGGGGTTTTCTGTGTAGGCTTTCTTTTAAACAGTATGATTGGGCTTGCCTACTCGACGGTCAAATAATGTAAGAGATCGCGTGAGTTTGGAGTTCCGCGTGATCAATCAGCAGCTTCCCGTTGTTTCTAAAGTGGACAGTGAAGGAGGAAGATTTTTTTCCCCCACTGGCTGTTTGCACATGCAGTACTCAGGAAAGTTAAAGGAGCACGGTCTCGATGGAGGGGATGAAGGGCACAGAGTAGGAGGGAAGCTGATGGTCCTCTCTCATTATCAGCACGGTTTTCCTGCACTGAGGAGGACTTCATGCGGAGGGGGAGGCGCCCAAGCGAGGCGAGCGGCACGACTGCTGCCTGAATTTAACAATTAACCTTGATGAACACTGATTGCTTTCACTTAACAGGCGCAGGTGCGTGTGGTTTGCAAAACGGCGCAGCTGAGCGATTCCACATTTGTGACTGAACACTGACGCATTTTATGCTAAACACAGAAACTACAGGCTGCCACGGATAGATAATAGCAATTGCAGCTGATTTTTTCCCCCTCTTTCCACGGGACAGGATGCAGGTTGCAATAGGAACCCATCCGACACACGTCCTTTTGCAGAATCCGAATTCAGGGGCGCCACTGAACTGATTTGGAGACATATATCGGAATTTGACCGCCTTGTCATTGTCCATTCACCAGTCCCGGGCAGCTGAACGGCATCATCTCAGCATCCGAGACAAGAAGGGGGGAAAACCTTCCGCTTTACTACTCTCCATTTGCGCACTGGACGGCTTGAAATGAGGGTCACATCCCGGTTGTGTTCCGTGTGAAGAGGCAAGCGAGGTGGCAGTTTCTTCGGCTCAAGGACGCAAAAAGTGGCCGCCGGCCGAGGTGCGAAGCATGGAGCAGCACGACACTGACACCGCGACCCCCTCCAAAAAGACAATAATTGCGAAGATATTTAAAGTTCGCAAGAGGAGAGAGATGTTATTCGTGCAGGTCTGCTTTATCTGCAGTGTCCTGTTCGTAGCGTGGAGCATGTCGGCACTACTGACCAAGACAGGTGAGTGTGAAGGGATCCACCGGGGTGTAGAGAACAGAGGACGGAGCAGAGCTGCTCACAGATCTGCACTGTAATCATGCACCCCGAAGATCTGTCACATGAGCACCATCAGGCTTCAGTAGCAAGGGCATGAGATCAAAATATGTATTTTTTTTTTCTAAATGCGTATTTGTTGCCTTTTATCATTTATTCATTCATTCATTCATACCCGTGTCGTTTCCATGGAAAAAGAATTTGGCATCCGCTGTTACCGACCCATCACACTCCCTAGAAAGTCGGCTTTAAATATAATTGCGGGACATTTGAGGGGGGAAAAAAGAGAATCTGTTCAGGCGTATACACGCGTCTGTTTGACAGTATATGCCGCAGTGTGCGCGCCGTGGCATTGGCACGTTTTTGAAATTGAAAGCCAGGCTCATAATTACGGCACACGCGCACTCCATGCATAACGTGCATACTTCAGAAAACATTCCGACCCCAGTATGATCGCTTTTTGCATTTATGCCCTTTGTTCTCAGAAAATCCTCCCACCCTCCTTTTTTCCCCCTTCTTCTTCTTCTGGTGCCAGATGTATTGTCGATCACACTACATTAGCGCTCAGGATCGCCGTTAACGCTGGCATTATCACGTCTGCCCCTGGGCTTCACACACCATTGCTCACACCGGATCACGAGCATCATTACGCTCCCAGGTTCCACATGGCGATCGAGGGATGCCGATTTTTACGCAGAGGCCACTGATTATGACTTGGAGGGGAGGGGTGGAGGGTAAGCAGCGGGGATGCGTTATCTTGCCGGATGTTACAATATTCATAGTTAAAGTCTGAAGTGTGGGCTGAAACAAACCATTTAGATGGCTGCTTTTGTGCTACGCAAACACACAGACTCCAAGCTACATGCCCTCCCATTCACACATGTCAAAACTCCGCGCAAACACTGACACGCACAGCATCCCACACAGCCACACACGGTTATATAATCTAACCGCCAACCTTGACATTTTACTGGTGAAGAATATCCGACACACCACTGGGATCATGGGTTAACTAGATGGGAACACACCTTCAGGCCAGTACTGTTCACAAGGAGGGAACATCGAGACTGCATTCAGTGCCAAAGGGGATTTTGTTTTCCTTTTTTTTTTTTTTTTTTTTTTTTTTAATCGCAAAGGAGACTTGGTGCTCCATTCAGGACTTTTCACATGAAAGAAGCGGGATTGCTGTGCTTCTAACGCTGTAAGCCTCAGCGTCAGATCCTGTCGTGAGATCTGTCCATCTGAAACCACTTAGTAATTCCCAGTGCTGAAAGCAGCTGTAAAGTCACCACAGCTCCTGCCTGACTGTGGATCCCTAAAGACATATCAGGGAGTTTTATTAATTACGTTAAAAACAACAAGAGGCTTAAAAGATTATTCTGGAGCGATATCATACAGGCTGGTGCAAATCTCTTATCTCGAAAGACAGGCTCTGGGAGACAAAGTAAGCTCCCTTTGGTCACCAGTGGCTTCCCCTCTTTTCATTTAATCAAGTTTGCCTGACCTACACATTAACTGTCCACATGAAGGCATTTGACAGGAGGCTTCCTCTTGGGTTTCAGCCGTTTTGACAAGCAGCTGCATCCTTGGTGGTGGATAGTGGAATTTCAAGGTGACATGCTTGATGAAAGGGGGGTATGAAAAAGAAATTTCCTTTTAGAACGAGGAGACCCAAAGCTCAGCATAACTAAATCTGTCTAATTCAATAGCTGTGCCCTTTCTCATATTTCAACAATCACAACAGGGACCAGCATGTCTCATGTCACAGGAAAGTCTGTGTGCTTGCCATCCATTTGATTGATGGCAGTATAGGAGTGTGATGAAATGCTGAATGCTCCAGATGGATGGGATTTGATGTACTACTCCTGAGTTACATCTTCATGAAGAGGGGTGGGGCGCAACATGTTGTGGTGTGTGTGTGTGTGGAAACCTCACATGGGCGAGTAGAGCAGGTGTTTTGAGAAGCAGGGCTGAGCTCTGATAGGTAGCTGCAGAGGGGCTGATTGTGCTGGATGCGTATGTCTGTGTGTGGGTGTAAATAACCCGGAGACATTTTTGACTAAAGGAATGTGAATAACCATAAGCATTGTGAGCTTGATGGATGGCTGTCCTTGGTCGATCTGTCTGGATAGAGGACATTACCACAGTGCTATTATTGTCTGCGTGCTCAGCTAGAAGTGAAGTTATGATCTTTTTTAATTCAATTGTATCCATTTTGGTTTTGCCTAAAGTAGCTGGATATCCCTAATTTTAGAGAATAATTTTATAAATCTGAGTTCACTTTACAGTACCGATCACAATGAATCTGTATTGACAATACACATGGTTTTCAAAAACCATGAATATCAACGCAGTGATGCACTAATGGCAGTTGTACTGTTTGTATGCTACACTACATTTTAAATTCAATTACAATAAGAAACAAGTTTATAGAAACATTTTTGGCTGATAACCTTATTGCTACTATTTTCTTGAATTTTCTGAACCTATTATAATGATTGTGACATCCTTAATTTACATGTTGTATGTACGTGCACAGAATGACAGATGTGCTTTTTCATATGTTATCCAACATAGTGTGTTTGAGAGGGTTAGCAGACCTGAGACAATCTGATAAATTGATTTTAAAGAAAATAAATCAAGTTTCATGTTGTGCAACTGATTTGGTGGGGCTAATGTTTGGAGACAAAAGAAAGTGGTAGGAAAAGATCATAGTAGGAGTTAAAATGAGTTATTTTTAAGGTTATTGATTTTCCTGGTAGCCATGATAAATGTGGGTAGGGGACTATCATTAAGACACTCATTGTGGACTATTTGTTTAAAAAACCAAAAACAAAAGAGAACTCAAACTGCAGCCTCTTGTATTAGCATTTGATGTTTTGTGGCGGAGTTCATCCACCACAGTCATTTTGTATCAACTGGTTTTTATATCCCCCAACTTCCTCCTTTGCTCCTCTCATTTACTGCTGCAGCCAGGGATGGGTTTTCTTACTTAAATGTTGTCTTTGGTTCATTTGACACTTTATCAGTAGCGGCATGGTTTTTTTTTTTTTTTTTTCTACACCCACTACTCATTTAGTCAAACTCTACAAACCTAGTGTACAGCGTCCAAGGCCACTACTGATAACTGATAAAAATTTTATATCATATCACAACATCTTGACTGGATTCCTAAATAAGAATCGCTCAAGGCTGGAATGCTTTCTGGGTAATGGCTAACTAATTGATTTCTAGCAGCTCTAATGTAAAATCCTCTTTTAGCCACTCAAGATTCGTTGACCTCTTGACCCTGTAAATGTAAAAATAAACTGGCATCAAACATTAGTTTGGTGTAGTGCCTGAATAATGTGACAAACTTTTATACTGAACTGCAAATGTATTTCTTGACCTGCATGTTATCATCAAAGTGATCAACTTTAAAATTTTGAGAAGGAACAGGTGGAATTGTATTTAAAATGTAAAAATCTAATTTTTTAGCAGCTTGAGCTGTTTAAATAAGTAAAAAATGCTTCCTTATTGATCTCAGACCTACAAAGACAAATGAAGTGATTACTGGCTCATTTGCCTTTCAACCAATTTCTAATCAGCCTCTTGAATTCATGACATTTCCTATTAACAAACTAACAAGGATTAATCGGGGGGTACTGCCAACCTTAAAGAGCTTCAGAATGTCAGAACATGAAGATTTAAACACAGAGAATAAGACAATTAATCAAAACAGGTCAACTGGGAGAAGGCGATGTAGAATAAGCCAGCAATGTTGTGCAAAACAAAAGCTTGCATCCTTAGTTTATCCCACTGCCTCGATGTACTGATAGAATCATGTCTTCACTGTTTTCTTCTTTTCAGATGCTTGGCACTGAGAAAGCATGTTGAACTGCTTGTGCATATGCACATACATGCAGTTATCTTGTTTAGGCTTCCAAGAATCATTGGTCATAAGACTTAATAGTTGTGGTTAAGTGATTCCACACAACTGAAACTGCAAATTGTATTTAAATCTTATGCATACATTTCTAAAGGGTAAAATTCTCCAGGTCTACTGGAGTTTGTGTAAATCTGAAAGTTCAGCCTATTCATTAATACAACATTAAAAAGCAGTTCTTGGCATGAAATGTCCACATGTTTAGTGTCTGCAAACTTCAGACTCTTCATGTTCTACCCTGATATCAAATTAAACCATGTTTATTTTAATGCGAGCATTGCTTGAAAAGAAATCCAGCAATAAGGGGAGAGGCAGAAGGGGAGTGTAACCATGCTGGTTAGTGAGACGGAACAGGTTGGAGCAGTGACTGGAGGGTTTTGGTCTTTTGGATTGGAGAACTGTAGGAAGCAGTTGCTTTGTGTACAGTCTGTTTGTCAAGTGCCTGCTGATCTTCAGGCTGTCTAACTCTACTGGATTGAAAGTGGCAAATAATTCTGTATCACTACATTGGAAATACAATCTAGCCAGGTAGAACTGTTTTACAATGGCAATTGGAAGAGGGTTGTGGTAGGAAAATGTGAAAAGCTAACCTGCACTTGGGTTGAAACTAACTGCTGATGCAGTTCTTGGCTCAGCAGTACTTCAGTGTCCTTTAGCTTTAAAATTTAGGCTAAATGGATGGTGCAAACTAGTTATCATAATACTAGAATTTCAAACTCAATGCTGAAACACTGGAAAAATACTTTATACCATTTCAACACCATGGGGGAAAACAACTATTCTCCCATACTGTTATAAGCCATTAGTTGCCATGCTAATGATAACAGACTGCTAATATGGCTGTCAGGTAACAGTTGGCTAACATTTACTTGGTTTACATTAATATATGCCACCTCATGTTAAAATTTCTAACAGTTTAATACTTGACTTCTTCCTTAAAGTGTGGGTTGCTATTATGAATATTCAGCACTAGCGGCTAATAACTAGCTGAAATGATTAGCTGCTAGTGGTTAGCATTGTCACCACACAGTAAGACCATCTTGGGTTTTAGTCTCCAGGGGCTTTTCTGCCTCTTGCATGGTTCTCCCAATGCTTGCATGGGTTTCCTCCCAGAAATTTGAGACTTGTATATTAGGTTAATTTGTGATTCCAAATTTCCAGTAGGAGTGTGACTGGTTGACTCTTTAAACCATGTGGTAGACCCACCGGTCACCTTGTGCAGTTAAGATGTTTGAGAACCACCTAACGTTGGATAAGAAAATGGACCGGTGGATGAATAGGTTTGATAATCAGATCTGAGTAGTGCACTGTGTAGTCTAATTTGTTTTAATCTAATAAAAAGGCAAATGGAGTAATTATCTGTAAATCTGTTAATCGGTGTTATTTTTAGCACTTTGTGGACTTCTGGTTAAAAGAGTTAGGGGGGCTTAGTACACATGCAGTTTGTTTAAAGCTTAAAACACTATGTTCTCTCCTTTATCTTAAACATTACTTGCTCAGTGTCATAAAGATCAGTAATTAGACTTTGGTCATGGAGATCATGTGAATCTGCTGCTGTACAGACCCTGTCCCAGTCATTGTGTGATCTATTACTCTAAAAGAGTAGGTCTGTTGACAAACGACTGGTATGAATGAATGTAGACATTACTCCTTGTGGTATTTTTAGTAATCTGCTCATAATTGTGTAACAGTAGAACTACTAAATCATCATGTCGTCAGTTACCACTTTCTCACTTCACCATTTTATGAAAGCTGCAATTTTAAAGCACTGCTAAGCTTGTTGTTATGATTTTTACATAATAGATTTGTGACTGCTATTTTTTTTTCTTTCTTTCTTCCCCCTCCTGTTCTCATTAGAGGCTTAAGAGCAGTTTAATGAAAAATTACACTCTTCCCCCCCCTCCAAAATATAATGGCACAGCTACATTTTGATGCGTTATTCCTCCTGCGGCGGTTGCTGCTGGATAAACATGTCATTTATACATGAATAAAAACTTTTAAGGGATTAAAGAAAAGCAACCTTCTTTCGGGAAATTGCACATAATTCAGAACATGGGTATTTTTGGTCATTGCTCATACTTTGTGTAACAGCAGCCATGTTGGGTTTTGTTGCATTTTTGAAGTGTGTGTGTGTGTGTGTGTGTGTGTGTGTGTGTGTGTATATATAATGGACTTTTAAGGTCTTGATCAAAAGAGGATTTAAATAAAAAGTTGTTATTAGTATTTATTATTACTATTATGTTAATATGTGATAATCAAAGCTGTTTCAATACTGTTTCAGGCCATGGGATGATTGTGGAGGGACATCCCGACCATGAAATCTGGGGGAGACGGCTAATGGCTTCAGTACCAGAAAATGAAACTGAGGAGAAGAACTGTTCAGCGCCAGGTACACCATCTTGGAATTAATGTTTCTCCTTAACAATCCATTGTAAATTTTTTTTCCTTTTAATATATTGACAGCAATGTTTTCATGATCCTCAGTCAAAGCAGGATGTTCTTTGAGAACAGAATGTCCTGGAAGATTTTGCTTCTCTGGCACAAATGCTAACTAAACTACTTGATGACATGGATGAACATTTAGCAGATGAGGAGCCTTATAGTTTCCTCAGAGATAAACGCAACTACATCTGAATCATAATGTTACGCCAGATCTGCTGGATGTGTAAATGGCCAACTGTTGGATCTCATGTTGCAATTATGAACAGTGAATTTATCACCTAATAACAAGATAACACTTTTTTCTTTTGCCAGTTATATTGTTTGGCTTCATTTATGAACACAGTGAGATCTTGACAAGCGAGTCTTTATTCAAACGGTGGAACTGCAAATTAATTCTGTTGAACTAAACATTTACATCCTTGAGGCTGATAGTTCTGTTGCAGCTCAGAAGATGTAGTAAATGGGCTTTACAGCACCTAATATATCAATAGATTAGCATGAAGACATCTGGGAGTTGTGGTATTTCTCAGCTGATTTTCTGCTTTTAATTCACATCTCTGCTGGGTTTGTATTCGGATGCGGTTTAGATCACTTGCACAGTAATAAGCAACAAAAGGGCTATTAACAGCGTCGGGTATTGATTAGCTTACATCATCCTAGGTGTACTTAAAGGAAGCAGCACTCTCTTTAGATACACTGGAGTATATGCTGACTCTCTGCTGAGATCTGCATTGTGCTGCAAAAAGAGATTTACTGTTTTTTACCACAAAGTTATTGATTTTTAAACGGTACATAAACAGTGATGGCAATGTCACGAAATGGTGCATTTGTTTATTTATTTCCATGTCATTTGAATTGCCTCAGTCCTGACTAGTTTGCTCTTCCCAAACACTGACTCACATGAGCGCTCTGTGATTCTGAATGAGTCAGTGGGAAGAGGGGAGCCATCAAAGACTGCCAGGGTTGCACAGGTTTGGTCCATTTTGGCCATTTGTTGCATATATACACTTACGGAGCTGTGATTAACTGGCTGGGCCGGATTTGGGGACTAGCTGTGCTTTCCGTTACTAAACTCTCAAATGTCTGGAAATGCAGTGGTTGTGGTTGGATTTTAAAGCCTTAAAAGTAATTGCTTTGCTACATACTGGCTTTTGTCTTTGTTTTGTGTATTTGTTGCACAGAAGTTGTGACACTAGGGCATAGACAATTTGGAAGTAATTTCAAGTGTGATGTATGCTCTTTACTCTACTGCATCACAAGTGATCCAGTCAGAGCTAACAGGCTATTACTTCATTACCGGTCACAGCAGGCAGATCCCTCAGAGATTATCCAAATCATTAGTGTTGCAACCTGCAATTTTTAGATGTAAACAAACGTTTTTGCACCAGTCACAATACCAGACAGTTCGCTGTGGTTAAAAGTGCTAAATAATGTTGGAAGCCTTTCTTTTGCCTTTTTGTTTTTCCAATGACTTCCACACTGGAGGCACCTGACTGGATTTGACATTCCACACATTTCTCATCGGCTGGAGTCCTCCCTATTTTCCCACCAGTGTTCTGCCTCGTTAGAGTAAGCTGATCATATGACTCTTTGTTCTTGAGTCTTTGTCTCATGAATAATCCTGTCATAGCTGCTAAACTTCAGACCACCCTGGCTGACAGGTTGCTCCAATGTTGTGGGCAGTGTGGTCCTAACTGTAGCACGGACAGACTTTACACAAAGCTGAGCATTTGGTGCACTCTGGCATCAAATTTCAGAAGGTTCTTAGGCTGCAAGCTCATCCCGAGCAGTTCAACCCTGTTCCACATGAGTCAAGATGCTCTGTGGTGCCCATGCAACCTTGCACTATGACATTTGTATGGATGACTGCAAGCTCGGAGGTGGTGACAAACTCCATTAATTTCTTCCTACTAAACTCTCCATTTATAGACAGTGTTTCGTGTCCTGATGAGTATCAAGACTCTTGGGATTCCTTTGTAACTCATTCCAGCTTGTCTTGATCAGAACATAAGCTTTTTGTAAGCAAGCTCAAATGTCTGTCAGTGTAGCTCTAACCCACACTTGAAGTCTTGTCTCACTGATTACAGTCCAGGTTTCCTCCCTTATGACTCCAATTAGGTTTTGTTGAGTTTCACATTCATTATCCAATTTTCACTGTAACTAGTGTGATAATTATTTAATGTTGACATGAACTCTCAAACTTTAAGAGAAACCTGCGCTCGTATAGATGATTCTAAAAGGGTCACCCACTTTTCACTATGCATGCTATATATACTATATAGTATACATTCAGTACAAACATGGCTAAAAAATGGAGAAATACAAGCAAATGGGGTAATTTTTTTTTTTTTTTTGGGGGGGGGGGGGGATTGACAACAGTTAACTTGGATCAGTCCACATTACTCCATCACAAGCGTCTTACCTGACAATCTCAGGTTTTTAACGCCTTAATAGGATTTGTGCAAAATTTCAGGTCAGTAATGTTAATTTAATTAAACACAAACATTGTAACATCTCATACTGCAATTCTTTCCCCCCCTCCATATCCAAGCTTTAAAATCTGTGCAACCATTCAGGGTGCCTTTTTTCATGTTAAAGGCTAAAGCAAATATAAATCCCCTACCATTAAAATTGTGGTTTCGACAGGTATGTACCTTTAAAAATGGCTTGATAATGGAATTTAAAATGGCCTCTTCAAATAACGAATGCTGGGGGGGAAAAAAAAAAGTCCTATTTTGTAATTTGACTAAAATTGAATAACCCTTTTGTTTTGTTGCACTTGTCAGGTTGAGTTTCCATAGTGCCTTCTTAGTGAGGAATCTCTCTTAAATAATAGCCTTATACCAGTCTCCCAATAAGGGAAGCATGTGTTTGTGTCAGATCTTTGCATTTCTGCCTATTCCTCGCAGATGTGTTTTCCAGGGCTGCTCCTCCAGCAGTGGACCAGTGCTTGTACTGGAGCCAGGACTGGTACTTTTATTATTATTTCTAGAGGCTTCTGCTTTATGCTGATATTGTGGAACAGATGATACTCTGTTCACTTAAATGTCTGTTGGTGGGCTGCTTGGATTACTCTCTCTCTCTGCCATTTTTGGTCTTTGCCTTTTCCTCATTAATTCTGTGATCACTGTGCTTCACAGGGTGCTAATGCTGTTTTTGATTGTCCCAAGTGCTGCTAAGGCAGCACAAGTGCTTGTTTTATTAGGCGTTCAGTAATAACTCCAGGCAAATACAAGGTGCTGTCCAAACTGCTTTCTGGGTCCATTCTTGATTAGAAAGCATCCTTCCAAGCCACAAAGAACCAAATGACTCAGTTTCTGAAACAACATGTGAATAATCTTCCAGCTATCACATGCAGATCTTGAGTATTTCCTGTAGCTGTCCCATGACAAATGAAACAAATGCACTCCTATTTCTCACCCACATATGAAGAAATGAATGACTGGTTTATTTCAGGATTTAAATGTTTTATGAGCTCTTTCAGGCTGTTATAAGAAACGTGATCAGTAATGCGTTGCCTGAAAAATGGCTTACGGTTGACTTGGTGGTGGGAGAAAAAGAATTGGGTTATACACTCATCTGTATCCCGTTTCCGAGTGCTTATGCCAACTTTAGAGCGCACAAAATGGGAGAGGGAGCAGAAAAGCATAGCTAATGTTCTCTAGGAGTAATAATTTGGCTTTAATAAACATGCTACTAATGCCCTTTATTGAGAACTCCCTCTTGAGTGGCGTGATTGTCCTGGTTGAAGCAGATGGCAGCACAAAAGTGGAAGTGAACAACAAAGAAAAAGGTTCAAAATGGGTTGGATTATAGTTATTTTAGATATGGTACTAATCTGCTCACAGACACTGGCCGCACATGTTTCACGCTAGGGATGAAAAGCAGGGGTTGGTGAGGGGGAGCTGTGACTGAATCTATATTGCTAAGAAGTAGCAGCGTCACCGTGTAAAAGCTGCAGCCTTCCCTTTTAGTGTAAATGTTTGCTAGTGAGAAGAATCTGAGTTCTCCTGCTGGCACAACAATTTAGAGGCAGGAAATTTGGCGGGAGCATGATGGGTGAAGCTGCCAGTGAGTAAAGGCCCGTCCATGTTGGATTGCTGGTTCGTCAACTCCTGGGAAACACCAGAAGGAGGCTTTTTAAAAGGGAATTACACAAGTGGGGATTATGCCACTGTGCATAATGGAAACTGACCTCACTTTGGTTCTCGTTTGCCAGCAAATAACGCAACGCAGAGGAGAGGCACGAGCACCTGCACAGAGCAGTCTTTAGTACCGTGCAATTCAAACACATCTGACCTCCCCCTCCAACTAAATGCATTTTCCCAACTAAATGCATGTGTTCTATATCGGTGTCCCCTTTAAGTTGTCAAAGCAGGACTCTGTGAATCTGCTGCACCAACAATTTGATTATTAAAGGCTCGGGGCAATTCATGTTTAAAGCAGAAGTGTAATAGGTATGCGAGTATGCTCATGCGGGTGAAAATTGCATGTGTCAAGCTCTCACACAAACGAGAGTGAGAGTGCTTCAACATGTGGTGGTTCAGCCTGAGAAGATACTAACCTAACAAGGATAATCGGGGCATGTGTGTTCTGGACAAACAAGCAGCTTCAATTTTGATAACTTATTGTTGCTGTGTGACCTGGAGATTTCTCCCATAGGTCGTCCCCGTGATGTTGTTGTCATGTTTACAGGACTGAGCTGTCAGCTGAGTCATGTCTGCTGGAGCAAGCTAATTATCTAATGGGTTAATAATGGCCCAGAGAAATCACTCTCCTCTGAAGAGTCTCTTGACTTCTGCGCTCTCGTGTCAGTTGTAGTCAGCTAATGACCTGGCTGGTCCGTGGGTCAGTACGCGAGCAGTGACAGGTCTCACCAGGCACTCTGCCAAAACATTTTGCACGCGTCAGATTTTAATTCGGTTGTATCGCATTTAATAGCCTTTTGTTTTTCAGAAGTAGGGCTATTGATAGGATTATAAAACAGACCTTTGCAGGGCTCCTTGTCAGTCTTGCATCTGTAATAGGGTGTTTTTGTGTCCAGAAGTGTTGGGTGAAAACTGGCCTGCTCTCTGCACTATCCTGTCAATCATCTCTCTGGGACAACAGAAGGCACCCAATACTGAGCTGTGTTATGTAACAGCACCATGATATCTGGAATATTACCAGATTATGGAATAGTAATTGCAGAAATGCATGAGTTTCTACCACATTCTGGCTTTAGTGCATCAAAAAAACTGAGATTCTATGAAGGGGAGGTTTGCTATATTGCACGTCTTGAAACTGTAGACTGTGAATAAACCATAGTCTTGGATTTATCTGGTTCACAATGCAACCAAGGTTAAACTTGTTTGAATAAAAGCAGGGCTGTACTGAAATTTTGAGGGTCGAGAGGAGGGCTGAACATTATGTTTAGAGATGCGCTGACCTGCTCATGTGCAAATACACCGATGCCACTTTAGGGCAACGTAATGTTAACCTCATTAGTTGTACACTGAGTGAGCAGTTTGGTAATGTATGTTAGGCTAGGCAAAGATGACAAATGTGATGCAGCCAGCCGTCTATGCTCTGTGCAGGAGTGAAAAATGGTTCCTTAAACCAACATCAGCTTTGCAGCAAACACTGGGGAATTGAGAGAAAATGTACAGCGATGATCCATTCTGCGTTTATATTTAAAAAAAAAAAGAAAAAGAAAAAGAAAAAAAGACAACAGCACTTACGAAGGAGATTGCTCTCGAAGGCTAGCAGTTCTCAGAGCACTGGAATCAAAGTATGAATTTCCTTGCTGTCAGCCACATTAGACCCCATACCAACACAGCAGCATTAATTTTTTTTAAGAAGGCATATGAGCAGCTTGTTGAAGAGCATTTCAGTCCTCAGCTGATGTTTAGACCAGCAGTGCTTGCCCAGTGTCTCACGTGGGACCACATGCAGAGCTGTTTGGAGGTTTGCATGCTGCTATGCCTCATCAGGTCTGTTTGATGGCTTCAGATGTGGTGCATTTCCAAAAAACAAACAAACAAAAAACTCTTCATGCTGTGCTGCAGGATGGTGCTAAAGACATGACTGAGAGAACTGGTGATGCTGGGTTCAGTTGTCTGCTGCAGGTTGCTGACGACCTCCAGCTGCTTGAGTATTTTCTTCAACAATGTGAAGTCAGCTGGGTCTATATTAGATATACAATGTAAACATAAAATTTTGTTACAGTCAGAAAGCAGCAGACTGCTGAGTGCCTTGTTTGACACAAGGCAATCAGTACTTATATTGTTTATGAGCAACTAATCACAAATCAACCTACATTTTCCATAGAATAACATTTATATATCTGCAGCTAAAAATGGCCAAATTTCTGGAAGATGATAACCTTGTGACTACATTCATTTAAAAAAAAAAAGATAAGTTACCCTGGCCCAAAGCACAGAACTGATTTTTTTTTTTTTTTTTGTTGTTGTTGTTGTTGTGTGGTTTTTTTTTTTTTTTTTTTTTTTTTTTGTTGCTTTAAATGGATGAAGTGAAGTAAATCAAGAATAATTAAAATAGTTAAACGGTGAAGCTGTAAGCTGCAAACATCGACTGATTCTTTGATTAAAGTCATAAAATTTGATCTGGAGGTAAACATTCTATATTTGCGGTACACTTTAGTAATCCATCACCCCAAGCTGCTTCCTCATTTTCTGTATACATGTATTTAAAAACAAACAAAAAAACCCCACTTTCTTTAGCTGTGGTACATATTTATCATTCTATTTTTGGACCTCATTTGAGAAGGATCACTAAAGCAGTGTGTGCATTGTCCCACTCTTGTATGGACATCCTGTTCTGGCCTTATATGGGAACTGGCTACGGAAGCATGTTTGCATCCTGTTTGACCTCTGCTGTGAGGAGATGCAGACGAACCCTGCAGACACTGTCTGCTCATATGTTTACAGGGACTGAGAGGTGACCCCTGCCTACCTGTCATCTCTGCGGTCACTGTGCCAGCACCCTTTTAGACACCTCCATTTTTATTTTTTATTTTTGTAAACGCTCTCCGTGCCAGAGCTGATTTCATATTTAGGACACAGTGTCACCAAATAACTACTTAATTATTGACTGTTTCAACTGAACATGGAAGGACTGGGAAATTCACACCTTTCCATGCTTTTCAGAAGCTTAATGGATAACCTTCAACAGCTAGAATGATGTTTGTAGCCATAAGGCATAAGTTTGTTTTCAATCACCTCTAAGGCACAGCTGACAAATCCTGTAATTGATTGCACCTTTACTCGAGGCAGCCAGTTTTCCGGTGCACTTCATATGCCATATAAAGCTGTCAGAAATGAAATGAGCTAAAGCTTCCTGACATAGTCAATGCCACTGTTGGATTTCAATGCCACCTTAGGCTTTTCATTATACATCATGTTAGTCTATATTACACTCTAGGTTAATCAGTTTTTTATTATCATATATACTAATCTAATCGGGTGCATTTATCCAAATTTCAAAATCTACAAATCGAGGTTTGATTAATTTGAAAGTAATTTATTTGGGCCATGCCTCTTTTTTTTCATTTTGCAACTAAAGGGAGCTATTGTACGACACACCGATGCATAATGAACCAACATTACCAGTCATGTGATGTAATTAAATGAAAAGAAGGAAGCACGCAGTTGATTAAGAGGTCTTGGACTGCATCCTGCACAGCATTTGATTTTCCCTGTGCACGGTTTCAAATGCTAACTCAGTCACATGTGCACACAATAAAATATCATTGCAAAAAGATGTCTGTGAGATTGGGACAGATGCATTGACAAGTCTCAGGTGAGCACTGTTCCACTTCACGACTCCATATGTGACAGGGGCCCGAATTTTGTCCTTATTTTCTGCTCTACACGGCATTGTTCTGCAGGCTTGGATTGTAGTGTTTTATTTTAACAATACCTGTTTATTTGGATTACTGAAGGATAGAGCAATGATTACTGCACTGCAGTAACCCAATCAGGTGTTTTCCCAATTCTAGGGATGTAGGGATGGTCTGTAAGTTGAAGCACCACTTTTATGCAGATTGACTGAATTTCACAGCAAAAAAATTCAAAGGATCCAAATGATGGCCTCCATGTTCTCATACACTCCCTAGTTTCACTGGTGTTCACTTGCACAGTGAAATGTATCAACTGTTACAAAATAATCGCTTCAAAAATTTTGTACATTTACTTGTTTTAATTTTGGCCTATATCACACTACTTTCCAATTCCTTTTTTTTTTTTTTTTTTTTTCTTAAATCCCTGGACTCTACTGGAGTAGCTTAGCTTGATTCACAGTTCAAGATTTCCCATTCTTTCCTCTTAATGAGCCTTTAGCCCAGCCCTCTTCTGACTGGCTGTCCCTCACAAACAAAATGTGCTCACAGCACTGGCAGAGAACCATGAATGGGGCAAAACCCTGTTTTCAACAGCATTGATGTCCCTTAAATAACACTTAATGTCTGTTAAGTTCCTTCTCAAGATCAATTTCGGTGGCTTTGTCATACAGTGCCGCTGTCAGTCTCACCTGTACTGTGCTAATTACTGAATTAAGTATTTAGCTTGCTAATGTATTCAACTTAATAGGATAAAAATATGTAAATATTACCCTTGCTCTACATCAATGTGTTAGCATCTACTCCAAGCACTGCTCCAACTCAGTCTAGCCTCCCACCTGCAGTATACAGAGTTTAGGGAATGCTCTAGTTTTGTAAGTATTACACTTGGAATACAGCAGGCTTGTTGCAAGCTGAGATGTGAACCTGCAGCTCAGGTCCAGCAGGGATGGGTCGGACAGAGGCCGTTCCCCCCCACAGATGCTGTTCTTGTCAGGGAGATGGCTAGCTTCTGTTTTCAGCCAGGTGCACCGTGGAGTGGCCGTGCTCCCCTATCTGAGCCTTATGCTTGTATCGTGATCACACTGTGGGCCAGCTGGAGTTCTGGATGATGAATGACGAGTCCTCAGCATGGGAGTGTTTTCTGCCTGCTTGCTTTAATTCTGTATGACTTCAGCCTCTTATCATAGCCCGAGCTTTTCACATCATAAGAGGACGTGATGATTGAGACCACCCCCCTTGAGTAGGTATGAAATAATTGGTTCCTTAGTGATGTGATATTGAAGGTGTTTTGAACTATTCCTGTGCCTGAACTATTCCTTTGCCTGAGCTATTCCTTTGCCTGAGCTATTCCTGTTCCTTAAAGCTGTTCTGGGATGCTGGTGATCAGAAACTATTTCATTTGCACAAAGTCTTGAAAGCTGCCCAGTTTTAAACATGGAAGACACATTTCGATATTAGGTAGCCAAGGGGAAAGGGAAGGAAGAAAAAGAATAACGTGGTCGTAGTGTAGTGTGAGCCATCTTGAAGATGGGACAGTGATGTGTACTTCGCAGTCAAGCTGCTGATGTGTGGTGATTGTGACATTTCTTCTTTTCTCAGCAATACACGAGTTCCCCGACGACTTTTTCACCAACGATGAACGGAAGAGTGGAGCCATTCTGCTGCACATTGCGGCGGTAAGACTACTTTTTTAAAAGAATCTGCACCTGCATGACAAGTCTCCAGTCGGTGACTCATTTGGTTGTAGGAAGATTTGGAGGCTTTTCACATAGCCGACTACTGTTTTCAGCTTTCTAAGCCTGAAAGTTAAGAGGGAGATTATGGTGGCTTGTTTGATTTGCCAGATTTTAAACTGATCAGAGGTGCTTTTCTTTAGCTCAAGTGCATGTTATTTAAAATAAGTATGCACCCATTTCTCTGCAAATATCTTTAAATTCAAACTCAGAAATAGTTTAAAATATATATATATATATATATATATATATATATATATATATATATATATATATATATATATATATATATATATATATATATATATATATATATATATATATATATATATATATATATATAAAAAATATTATATAATTTATTTATTTTCATACTCAGAACAAAGGGGATAAGGGAATAACATGATAAACTTTTTTTTAAAGTGTAAAACACGTCACATTTTTGCTCTACTATAATGTCAAATCAGTGCTATGTTCTTTTAAATGTATTTTTCCAGTGTCGCTTTACTATTTGTACAGTTGGTGGAAGCAGAAAAATAACAAATACTTAAACTGCAAACAATGGTTGCAAAAACTGATGATAATCCAAAATGTGACATAGAAGGACACTTTAGTCAAATATAACATTTTTTTTTTTTTTTTAAAAGTTAAACAGTGAAAGATCTGAACAATCCTTGCAGTTGGATTATCTTGCAAAAGTTGCAAAGTACCCTTGAATTGTGTCCAATTGTAATAAGATTGTTTCCTGTTAGGGTTTATAATTTGGTAAACAATCTAAAAGGCAATTTACATTAATAGGTCAGCCTTTTAATATGTCAAACTGTCTTTTGAATGTGTCGAATGCACACAGTAAGATTCTGGAGCAGTCATTTCATTTTATGGTTCTGTATGTCATAAAAGTGTCCCTGCTCAGGAGTGTGCATGGAAAGCTTCATAAATATGCCAGTGCTGTATTTTTGGTCCAAGCTTTAACATTGGCATCATTCGTAAGAATGCATGTGCGTTTTAATGTATTTTATTTATTATTCCATATTAAAAAGTTTTGCCTTCAGTGAGTCATGATGTCTCTGACTTTGCATAAAGACAGTTTAAGAGTTGCTTGTTATTATGCACTTGTGAATGCACACACCCAGGACTGGAGTCTGTGAAGTGAAATTTAAAATTTGGGTCACAGGAATTCTGAAGTGGGTTTTTTATTTATTTATTTATTTTTTTACATTTAATAAGAGGACTATGCTCTGATTAGGGTGTCTTTTGAACTTTTTTTTTTTTTTTTTTTTTTTTGTATTTGGATTTAAAGAAATAATGATGGAGGGCTGCTTTGAAACTGGGCTTCCTGCTTAAGCTTTCCTTAGTACAAAGAATTGGGATATTTTAGATATGGAGAGCAGCTCATACTGTCTTATTGCTTCTGTCATTATCACTGCTGGATTTCTCAATGTCTGAGCATATTTGATTAAAAGTGATATTTCAAAACTGATTTGAGTTGCAGTCAAGACAATACACTCATAACCTCTTTAATTTTCCTGAGCTTCAATTTACACATTTAAATTTAACTAATAATGTCTATTCTGACTTTACTGCTGAGAAGTAAATGTGTGGAGAGTCTGCTCACACTGCAGTCCTGCACTGCCCCCTGTGGATAGCATAGAGCAGAGCACGCCTGTCAGAGCTGCCAGGCCCTGATGATGTCACACATGATCTATAATTTATACATTGTCCAGCCGCCTGTTAGGAATGGTGGTGGGGAATATTTATATTTTTTTTCCTAAAACTGATTTGATATTAAAATTTAAAGCGGTTTCCCCTTCAGCTGTTTTTTTTTAGCAACTGGTGCTTTATTAACTTAGCTAATTTCTGCAGATTTAAGGATATATCCATTAAGCCCATGCACACTTTATTTACTATATCCTTGCCCCTTGTCACATAAAAATTCTACAAATGTAACTTTTTTCCCCCCCCCATCTCCAGGCTCTTTACATGTTTCTGGCGCTTGCTATAACATGTGATGAATACTTTGTGACATCACTGGAGAAGATCTGTGAGGTACGTGGTGGTTGTCATCCTCTCTTCCCAAGTTACACTTTTACGGTGTATGTAAAACCAATCATCTTTGCTTAATTCCTGCAGAAACTAGATCTAAGTGAAGATGTCGCAGGAGCCACCTTCATGGCAGCTGGCAGTTCTGCACCAGAGCTTTTTGCATCTGTCATCGGTACTCATGCATACATACAAGCAGTATGTGCACCCACTCAGACGTTCCCAGATGGTCGGTGTCACCACTAATTCTGACTGGCTGCCTCCTTGTGTGCAGGTGTCTTCATCACCCACGGTGATGTGGGGGTGGGGACCATCGTTGGCTCAGCGGTCTTCAACATCCTATGCATCATTGGTGTCTGCGGGATCTTTGCTGGACAGGTGTGTGCGAGAGAGAGGAGTGACTTACTGCTGTGACTGTATCGTTCTGTTTATTTATAGACTGCAGAGCATCACGTGTCGCATTTGAGGGGAAATGAAGCAATCTGCTTCAGTTTTCTTAGAACTGGTTTTAGTGAAAGTGGAGAACTAAACTGCAGGTGTAATCAGAAAGTGTTCTGCAAATATGTTAACTGTAACTCAAGAGATACTTTCTGTGAATTCTTAGGTGGTGATGCTGACCTGGTGGGCTGTTTTCAGGGATTCCTTCTATTACATCCTGTCTGTTGTGGCTCTGATTGCAGTAAGTTATTGCATGTGTTTATTAATGAGTACTTGCCATGACTGTGCTGTAATCAAAAAATAATTTCTTTTTATTTTTCAGTTCATCTATGATGAGAAGATAGTTTGGTAAGCTGTGCATTTAACCATATTTATAGTGAGGTTGTTTAAAGTTTTCCAACTTTTCAGTTCTTTTCAGTTAGGACAGCTTTGCTTGATTCAGTTTGCAACAATCCTTTGCTGTTATACATTGGTGGTTGGTGTAGACAAAGGATGTCAAACATGAGGCCCAGGGGCCGGAATCGTCCCACTCCAGTCCGGCCTACTGGTAAATGTGAAGGAGAGCGTACAGTTTGGACTTTTAATTGTATTTTCATAGATTTTCCTGTTGTCTTACTCATGAAAACCTCGCCCACAGTCTTTCATATTACACCTTTTTTTTTTTTTTTTTTTTTTTTTTTTGTGAATTAAGAAAAAATTTCTGCTTCATACTGTCTTATTGCTGTTATTGCATTCACCCCCCCCATAATTTTACACATTTATTTCTTACGATTAAAGTCATCAAAATAGAGCAGCATGTCTTTATCATGTTGAAATTGCATTTCTATTCCTTATTTTGAAATATCGCTGGGATTTAATGTGCATCTAAACTTGATGGGATTTTTACTGGTCTAGGGATCAAAGTGCGCTGTATGTGTGATGCTGTAAAATGAGTTTGATGTCCCTGGTGTAGCTCCTCAGTACACCCATTATTTGCTTTTCTTTAAGACATCTTTCTTTTGATTAGCTTCCCCTCATAGGGCAGGTTTGAAAAGCAAGTGGGAGGGGCCGCTGTATTACAGTCATGTAATACCTTGAAGCTTTATAAGCTAAAACGTATAGCCTACTGAATTCCTATTTAACTTCTTATATACAAGTCGAGCCATTTTAATTTTATTCCTCATCCTGTCTCTCCATCAGGTGGGAGAGTTTGGTGCTGGTGCTCATGTATGCAGGATACATCCTCGTCATGAAGTGAGTCTTGCAAATTCTTCTTACAGCTGCTTTTGTTGAATCAGGCTGGAATCATGATAACACATTCTGCTTCACGCTCTTATGCACTAACAACCTGCATAACCAACCGTGCGTGCACAAATGAGCAGCGGATTTCCAGCTACTCGTATTGTCTGACTAGTGTTACAAGCTCATTCAACACGGGAGCTTTGTGGAGGAAAACTTGCTCAAATTACAATTAACAGTGTTAATGTGTCTAAATTTTAGCTTTATTTATAGGATGCTGTCTTGAGAAAAGGAAAGGAATCATAGGCATTTCAGATTTTGGAGTTCATTGCACTCAATTTTTGTCTTTCCAGACCAAAGTGAATAATGCCAACCAGGTTGTCCTCTG
Organism: Rhamphochromis sp. 'chilingali'; assembly: GCF_963969265.1. Taxonomy (NCBI): domain Eukaryota; kingdom Metazoa; phylum Chordata; class Actinopteri; order Cichliformes; family Cichlidae; genus Rhamphochromis; species Rhamphochromis sp. 'chilingali'. The sequence continues at coordinate 15,708,294 of NC_137932.1, read as the reverse complement.
CTGCTTTCTCTGTCGAGCTGGTAATCTGTGTTACACTCAGCAGCAGTCTGCTCTCTCGCTGCCATAAGAGTTTAATCTCTCCCCCCCTCTGCAGTGGCTAAGAGCACAGGCTTAACCAGATCACTCCTTTTCTTTCTCATTTGGAGGAAAGAAGTGCTTACTCTAGGATATGCTGTCATGTTATTCCAGTTGAAATGGAATAAAGTGGGTTTTATATAGCACAGTCTGTGCACTGAGGTGACCTTGTAGTGCACGGCTGTGATTTTTTTTCACAAGCAAGCTGCACACATGCTGCTAAATGACAGCATGGAGAAGTTAGGTGCATAAAATGTAAGAATAATAAATCACTATAAATACTTTAACATTTATAAGGATTTGTTAAATTAGATGTAATTAGTCATTTGTCCTTGAAAGCTAAGATTATGTTTAAAAGTTATTCAGTAGTTATGCACTATGGTATATTACACATATCAAGTATGTGCATGAGCTTGTAATTATATGCACAAAGCCTCTTTTTACCTGTTGAATGTTTGAGAAAATGTCTTGCCCCGAACATGTCGTGTTTAACTAGAAGGGCTTTTTATTGATGTCCTCAGGTAGTCTTTTATTCCCATTCTGTCCTCAGAGTTCATTTGAGAGGGAAAAAGGCAACACAGAAAACACAATTTAAAAATTGAAAAACAAAAATGATACCCTTGGATCTTCTCTTGCAAACTGCAGCCTATAATCACAAACAATTTTAATTTTTAATGTTTCCAAAGGTGCCGAGGGGCTAGAGTAGCTCTTGTAATGCTGCCAGTGTAACCTCTACGCAAATTATGTTCAAAGGCAGCGGTGTTGTTTTTTGATCCATTTTTATGTAATGGCACTCAAATGGTCCTGCTGAGAGTCTGAGGCTGAAAAGCTTGTTAATACCTTCTGGGGATATTTTCTTTCTCTCTTACGCCAATGCAGAGCAGCTCATTATGTATAATGTAATGTGCTGATATTTATTAGAAAGTGAGCCACCTGAGTTGTAAATTGTATAGGAGAAATAAGAGGATTATTCCGGCTAATTAATACGTGCTATATTTCAAACAAATTGGTGCCTTTCATCTAAAGCTGATAAACCCATTTGCAGATCAATCTTGTGACTTTTTTTTTCTCTCCTGCACTATCTTTGATTCATGTATTATGTTTAATCTTTTTACTAGATTCAACTCCAGCATGCAGAAGTTTTTCATGGGAAAGTCAAACAAAAATGTGGCAAATGGCAACGCGGCAGCCAGCAGTGAGATGGAGGACGGTAATACTAGTTATGGCTATGTTTGGGATGACGACCCGTCATCGCCTTTACTTCCAGGTAAGGTTAATCAGACAGGCTGCATACCCATGACTAGTCTCTGCTAAATGAGAGACTGTATGTTGAAAAGGCAACAACGTGGTTAATCCTATGGAAGACTGTGGGTATTTCCTCCTGTTATAAAAGGGCTGTGGCTTTGATCTTTGCTTCCTTTTAGCTAACTAACCTGAAATGCTTCAGCTTCTGCTTTGTTCTTTTAAAAATATGCCCAGAACAATAGTTAAACATGTTGTGAAATGAACTCATTTACAACTTGGTGGTTGGATGAGAAGATCAATACCACTCATAAGAATGTGAAGCTATAGCCTACAAACTAAAACTGCTAGCCAGTGGTCACATAGCCATCTGCCCTCTTTGTTCTTGTAAAACAGTAGGCTATCCCAGCTGTACCGACATTCACTCACCTTCCACTTCATTATTAACGCCTGTTCAGCTGCTTGTTAATGCAAATATTTAATCACAGTCACATAACAGCAAATTGATGCGTTTATGCGTGTACATGCGGTCAAGACGACCAAACGAGCATCAGAATGGTGAAGAAAGGATTTTCCCCACATTGGTTTTACAGAGACTGGAAAAGGAAATATCCAGTGAGCTACAGTTCTGTGATTTTAAAAATGCTTTTTGGGTGTCAGAAGTCTGAGAATCGCCAGACTGCTTTGAGCTGATAGAAAGGGAACTGCAACTCAAATAACCGCTCATTAAAACCAGGGTTTGCAGAAGAATGTTAAATGTCACAGCCTGCTTCAGTAGTGTAGCTGACAATGTCCATCCCCTTATGAACAATGTACCCATCTCCTGGTGACTGCTTACATCAGGATACTGCACCATGTCACAAAACTCACGCCATCTCGAACTGCTCTCTTGAACATGTGTTCACTGTACTCAAATGGCTTCCACGGTCACCAGATCTCAGTCCCTTTGGGATGCGGCGGAATGAAGATTCATATCAAGGATATGCGGTCAAAAAACGGAAGCAACTCTGACTAGCAAGGTGTACACCAGTGGGTGGTGAGTTTATTTGGCATATAAACATGAGTGGAATCAAAAAGACATTTCACAAAATGTCAACTATTTCTTTTAATAATTCTTCAGAAGCACAACAAGCAAACTTCACAAGAGACGATTTGTCATGTCCAAAACCCCCCTCCAAAACTCATTTTCTCAGTTCTCCTTTGGGTGATAACCAAGTGTAGCTTTTTAACAGGCACAAAATGAAGTTTTAAAAGGGCAACAACATAATAAAGTTCAAAAAAATCTTTTCAGATTAGTTTAATGTCACACAACATGTTTTAGGTCTCAAGGTTATTCTGGGAGAAAAATTAGTCTTTTAAATAATACCATTGGTGTCATGTTACAGTACTTTATAGCCACAGTCCTCTACTTCTTCCTTCTTTTTGAACTCTCAAAGGTTTTTAATTAGACATGTAACCCTTCTGAGAGACCTAACCTTTCCTACTTTGGCTGCATTAGTGCTAACATGCCTGTCTGTTTAGCCTTACTAAACTTTTTCTTGCTTGTTGTCAACAGTGTTGTGCTGCTGTGTACCAGTTCTTTCTGCTTGCATACTACTTTTCTTCTGCTGATCTCTGGGGTGTAGACCCACTCGCTCCTGAAGTGGTAATGAATTTCACAAGAGGAAATGTTTATGCCAGCTCTGTTTACATATTTAATTTATGTGCATTCTTGCATGTATAATAAGTCAAATTAAGGCTGAGTAAAACTAATAAGTGGACTGTAGAACTTTTAATTCCCCACACACTGAATCTTAGTACTAATTGCATGCAAAGACCAAATGTGGATTTGCTGGGTGCCAATAAAGCAGGCCGAGTTGAAGTCTGAAGCGGACTGTTTAACGTGTCGGCCAAATTACAGCTAGAGTTGAGTCAAAGGTTCCTGCGGTTACATGTTCAAAGATGCACCCTTTGAAATCAGTCTTGGTTGCTAGTTTTAAATATTTAAAAAAAAATTATTTTACAAGACAATATGGGAGAGCTATTTGAAGTTCAGTATCCAGAAATCATATGAACTGCACACTTATTTTAACCAACCCAGTTCCTGTGTAAAACTCTCCTGTCAATATTCCAGAAGCACAAAACACTTGGGAATCAAAGGGTTTTTGAACATCTCCTTTTCTCCACAAGCATTCCTCTTCTACCAAGTAACTTTGAGACTGAAGTCCAGGAAAGGCAAAAATTCATATTTTTGTACTACGAGCATTTATGGAGAAGCGTTTGTAATGGGCCCTTGCTTTTCTAGCATGCGCCACACACATTCTTAGTGATAGTTTTACATTTTTTCCATCCATTTATATCTCCAAGAAATATCATAATGTGCAAAAACTAATGTAGGAAAGAGGAATGCTGATAGGATTCATCATTCCTAAGTGGTGATGCAAGAATCTGAATCGAAACAAGTTAAAAAAAATAAAAAAATTCAACTCTCAAAAACACAAATTCTTATTTTTCTTTTGCTAGGTAGTTTGCCTTGGAGTACACATTTTGTTACCATGGCAAACGGGGGTAGCCAGGAGGGCACCAACTGGTCTCTAGACGTGTCTGACTGAGGCGTCAGTAAATCACCAACTTGAGATCAGTTTCTATATAGCTTTATTGTAGTTTCACATTGGAGAATTTTGTATACAATTTTATATAAAACTTTCATCTCTGTAAATCCACTTAAATATGATTGGATAGTCTAAAAAGTTGAGTTGAATTGTCTGAGAAATATCAAATTTGGCATTTTCTTACAGTCTACCCATTTGAAGCGAATTGAACTGAACTGTATGTGCTAAGATTGGCATCCTGGTGCTCCAAACCAACAATGTTACCTTACAATTGGATTCAGAGAAGCACTTACCCTGTCACTGAGAGAGCAGGTGACATAAAGGCACCAACAGAAAAAGATGGCTTGAAAGAAATGATGGATTTTTCGAAAAGGAAGGCATCCAGATTTGTAGATGCAAGGTATTCCTCATCTTGGGATGGTTTTACTTGATATATTTGACATCTAACTGCCTTCACACTGATTGGGGAGTGGTAGAATAATAATATGGTCTAGTGCAGCTCTGTTTGACACTAATTAAATGGCAGCTTAGCTCTCAGTAATGCTTTATTTTGGCTTGGAAGTCTCGAGACTACAAATTTATATAGCAGATGTTTTTTTTTTTTTTTTTTTTTTTTTTTTTTTTTTTTTATATATGCTGTAATGGTTTGGGCCATTATTGGTTTGTCTTGTATTTATTGCTGTAATGTGTGCTTCTACCCCTTTAGTCAAGCCTAGCAAAGCTTACAGCCGCGGCTCTGTGGTGATGGTGGATGAGATCATGAATGCAAGCCCTTCAAAGTTCAGGTTCCCAGAGGCTGGCCTCCGTGTCATGGTGACCAGCCATTTTGGACCCAAGACCCGCCTGCGCATGGCCAGTCGCCTCATCATTACAGAGGTACAGCTGGCCGTTGGTGCTCCAGTAACTAGATTTAGCTGCCTTTTACAGGTTAAAGGTGGGAACTATTTTCAGCTTTGTGTTTCTAAGAAGGCCTGAAGGGTTTTATGTCATCATACACTTACATAATTTTATTGTACAACTAGAGGAACAAAATCAATTTTAAAAGCAGAAGTAGTAGCACGTTCGCTCATGTGCTCTTTGACTTAGTTTGTTTCTTTTGAAAGCGCCAGAAGTTGGTGCAAGCTGCCAATGGTGTGGAGACACAAGTGATCGACGGGAAGGTTGAAATCGAGAATGGAAACGTGCCAGAGGACAAACCCAGCGAGGTGGTGGAAAATGACACCATCTCACCTTTTCATATTCCAAGTACGTGCTTGATGTATTTCTTTGAACGCGTGTAATTGGGGACACACAGACATGCCAGTCATATTTCAAAACTTGCTATGCAGCCTCCTGTAGGTATAGATTTTTAAAAACTAGAGGTGCTGTTGGTGCTTAAAGGAATGCTTAGTTGGATGGCGCTGCTCAGTCTGCTCAAGAATTTATTTCTGCTTCGGCAGTTATTGATGTCCTTGCTTAAATTGGGCAGTAGGTTCTTGTATACCAACTAATGATTATCCTCTTTGACATCTCTAAGCAGGGCTGCCCTTTTATCAGTCAGTGTCTGCTCATGTGAAAAGACTGAATCTGATTATCCTGATTTATCATGAAACGGACGAATCTAAGTGGGTGGAATTGGTGTTGCATCTTGTTAGATTATAAATGACATGGAAGAGTAAAGGTTTTGGTGCTTTAAGGCACACTGAAATCTTTTTCCTCAAAATGGAGTGCTCTGTCAGTATGAGAGCTTCATTTAAAAAAGAAATGAAGCTTGATGCTCTGTGTTTGTGGTAAATGACAGATGAGGCAACATGTTTATGTTCACTAGTAAAACCAAAGAGGAACTGAATACAAATGGAGCTACAGTTTTGACAGTCATTTTCAGTGTGACCTTAAGCTGAATAATTCGCAGTTGCAGACTGTTTAGGCTGTACGTGTAACAGTCTTCATATAACGCTGTAAGTGATGTGTATTTCTAAGTATACCACAAATAATTTGAAGGTCAAAGCAAAAAATGACCGAATTCACCGAAAGGTGTAAACATTTGAAAAAAGGCCAGGAAAAAACATTAAACGGAACGGATTTGTTTTTGTTGGCATGTGATGCTAAAGCTAATAATTATTTTTCATTTTTTATAAATGAAGCCTGGCCAAAATAAATTGACAATTTTGATCTCTTGCTGTTGTTTCACTGCAGGGGGTATAGGCAGTAAGTTTAAGTGGCTGATCTCGTGGCCTCTGCTCCTGCTGCTGTTCTTTACGGTCCCAAACTGTGCCAAGCCTCGCTGGGAGAAATACTTCATGCTCTCTTTCATCCTGTCTACTGTCTGGATTGCAGTCTTCTCCTACTTTATGGTCTGGATGGTGAGTGTAATATTTGTATGCCAAAGATCATTTGCAAAGCACAAAGTAAAACATTTTAATTTTGCTTGACTGCTGCTGAAGTAATTATTTGATTAAAAAAACCAAACTGTTAAATATGAAAGCAGAAAAGTGAAAATTGGTGTAAACTGTGTTTTATGTAATTGAAAGTGGAATTTCTATTGCTGTGGGAAAATAAAACGCAAAGAAATTTAAGCCCCCATTATGGGGTGAAATGGTGGAGAGTGGAAGCCCAAAACATTCTCCAAATCCAGTCCAAATTAAATATGATGAATCACAGCAGCATAAATTGCAACCATGAAGGCAGCTACAAAAGCAAATAGGGTTACTTAGAGTTTACTTTTTTAAAGTCCTGTTTTAAGCGGAGGCTTTTAGTAGCCTGCAATCCATAAATTCGAAAGGTTTCCATTTGGATAAGACTGCTGTCACCCCTTTTTAATACAACACAACTATGCTATGAGAATAGAGGCGTTTTAAATTGTATTTTAACCTAAAAATGTCTTGGACTACCCTTACATGCTAGCTTTGAATGGCTTCTTGCTAGCTTGGTCAGCAGCAATCTAACACTTGCAATCCAAGGAACATAGATACAAGATGATGCTCCAATTTCATTTGGGGAGCTGATATTTTTTATTTTTACAAAGGCTAAAAGTTAAGCAAACACTACTGGTTATATTAACTGTTCTTGCCATGTGTCTAGCTACCATATAAGCAACAGCATAGTCAACTGAAATCATTCCTAACAATGTTGAACGGACTGAAGATTCATACTAAGGTTCAACATATTTTTTGACATTTATCTTTTGTCTTGCTTTGTGTTGCCATTTGTTGAGCACTGCCTCCCACGTATACTTTCAGGTGACCATAATCGGCTACACTTTGGGAATTCCTGATGTTATCATGGGCATTACTTTCTTGGCGGCAGGAACCAGCGTCCCAGACTGCATAGCTAGTCTCATCGTGGCTCGGCAAGGTATTTTCACCTCTTCTGTGGTTTTTAAATGGGCTCAAGTTTATTCATATAAGGGCTCTTTTCCAATCCTAAAAGCAGCTGCTCTGCCTGCATTACACTTAACCATAATTGATGTTGCCAGTGCCACCCCTCTCATGTGAATGCACAGTGAAAACCCTGATAACTTATCTTGATTAACTTACCCCAAGTTTGGCTATGAGGATAATGGAAAGATTGCCTGAGTATTTTTTGAAATTGCTTTGTAGAACAGTCCTCTGGTATACAGAGCAGTATATGTTAAACTTGATTACTACAAGGTGCCCAAATGATTGTAGAGTTGAATATGAGGCAATCTGTGGAACAGTGTACAGTGAATTATGTAACAAAGTGATCACAAATCTACAAAAATGACTGTCTAGACATCAGCCTCATTGAAATGCTGTTTATCTATGAATGCCTGGAAACCTCAATGAACCGAAGCAATGCTGCAAAGACTTGTGAAGTTTTTCCAAATTCTGCTTCTTCATTTGTGTTTTTGTTAAAAATGACTGTGCATTATGTTGGTTGCTTTTACCTAATTTTAAGACCTAAAGAGGACTTTTTACCATGACAGTATATTGAACATACAAGAAAATTTGAATAAGCATTTGCTAGCAACATGCATCAAAACCACTGTGCTACATGACCTCATCTCACCTCTCAGAGAAAGCATCAGGGTTCCTGGATTGTCAATAAGTTGTTTTTGTTTTTTTGTTTTTTTTTTTAATTGGGTTTGAAGAAAGCTCTAAATTCTTTGCATTTTTTGTTGTTGTGAAATGTCATTGTTAAATTGAAATATTTGCCCTTGCATTCGGTCACAATGATGAATCCATCCCCATCTGCACTTAAGGGCCCAGTCCTGCCTCTGATTTATTTTGGGGTTTCCTCAAACGCACAACCCCGTGAGCAACTTTTCCAGTGCTGTTACCCTTCTCAACTTTTTAAAAAAAACATGCTGCTCAGATATAGAATTGACACTTTTGTAAATATAACATCTTTAACATTTAGTTTTTACATTGATGCTTAATATGTCCCCCCTTTCTTTTAAAAAGGATGTAATCTATTTACATGTAGAATTGTATGAAACCCACAGATGGAAGCTGTATGTGTTGCATGTATACAGGCGTGAATTTAGAAATGCAAAGCTGGAAATACTGCTTTTTTTTTTTTTTTTTTGGTAAATAGCTAGATATAGGAACTAGTGCAGTATATGTTCAAAGCTGTCAGTTGTCTTTTATGTACATAGACACAAGGTTTTTTTTTTTTTTCCCAAGTGGAGAAGTACTCAAGATCACAGAAACAAGAGGAAATAGTACAGCGCTGTTTATAGATGTTACTCTGCAGGCATGCGTCACTGCTGAATAAGGTTAGGGCCCTTGTGAATACCAGAAGCTACAGAACAGCAGAATTGTTGGAAGTGAAGCATTTTTATTTTACCCAAAAGTCTAGAAGAGAAAACTTAAGTTTTTAAACAACTTTGTTTGGTCTCTTTTCTTGCAGGTTTGGGAGACATGGCAGTGTCCAATACCATTGGCAGTAATGTCTTTGATATTCTAGTGGGACTTGGGGTTCCCTGGGCGATGCAGACCATGTGCGTTAACTATGGATCAGTGGTGAGAGGCTAGTTTGCTCTACAAGAGTTTGTACTTGATCGTTTCTGTTCTATTAAATGGATGAAACCACCAAAATCCAGGTGAATCGTGCACATGAGTCTTCTTTGTGTTTCAGGTGATGATTAACAGTCAGGGGCTGCTTTACTCAGTGGTGCTTCTCCTGGGCTCTGTGGCCCTCACGGTGAGAATAAAATGCTTACATGTTGTGTTCACACGTTGCTCTCTTCTAGAAAGATGATCTAGTTAATTGCTGTACATGTTTTAAATAAAACTGAAGTAATATTACAGAATTAAGATCGCACTTCGGTTAGTGTTGTCTCTGTTCTGTGATAATTGGTTCATTCAATATTTAGAATTCTACAATGTGATAACCTTGTGCTGCATTTGGCAATAATTTGAAATTTGATATCCTTTGAAAATTCTGAGCTCCAGTCAGACACATTCATAAATTTCACAGTGTGACATCAAATATACATGAGTCCCCACACAGTAAGTGGTAAACAAATATTACTTCTACAAACTGTAGTTATTACAAAATGTGTGCGTGGTCCCCCTCCATATAGATTTTCTGTAGCAGTATCACTTGTGCACAGCAGAGTTCTGGCTGTTGGTGCGTGTGTGTCTTTTTCCACTTTAGCACATTTTATGTTAGTAATCGTCAGCATGCACATGTAAACAAATACATAATCATGAGTGGAAATCGTTGCAGTGAGTAAACAAAGGAAAGAGTGGAAACTAGAGATCTATTTGCTTAATGGTGAGCTTTAAACACTGATCAGGTGTAGACGGTGTAGATTGTTTCTTTCTTTCTACTGTAGTGCCAGCAAAAAAATACAACTTTCTGTTGGTGAAACTTGCTTAATTGGTTTTGTTTAAACAGATAATGCTGCTACATAAATGAGAAATTTCGTTTTCATTTTATCTGGTAGAGAAACTGATTTTGAAATTCTTTTTCTCATGCTCAGGATTCAGTAACGAGCCTTTTGATGTTTTGTGTGTGTGTGTGTGTGTGTGTGTGTACAGGTGCTGGGGATCCACTTCAACAAGTGGCGGCTGGATTTAAAGCTGGGCGTGTACGTCCTCGTCCTGTATGCCGTTTTCCTCTGCTTCTCTATCATGATAGAATACAACGTCTTCACTTTTGTCAACCTTCCCATGTGTATGGAAGAGTAGAGCACAGCAGCATGCCTCGAATACCAAAACCTCAAGGCTCCCATAGCAACCCTCAATTTTCTTTTCTACAATAACACGGACCTATCAGCAGACTGTTCTCCTCCTCCTTTGCACTCTCTTCTTTGTAATCCTCTTGTCCCAAATATGAATCTAATTTACTTACGAGGCAGTAAGCTGTAAGAATGGATGCCGTTGTACGTCTCAAATTTGTCTCCTTGTCACACAGTGCCGGTCCTTAATGCCCGTTATTTGGGGCATTGCCTGTTACTGCAGTAAAGTATTTAGTTCCTCTGTGCGCCTGCTATCTTTCTACCCATCTAGCATGCCTTTAGATGTTGGACCTTCAGAAATCATAAGTGCCCCTGTTAATTGTTGGTGTGTTTTCAATGTTCACGTTGTAGAGATTCACACACCATTTCCAAAGCCTTTCCACAAACCAAAAGAGTCTGTCGAGGAAAAAGGAAAAAATAAAAATAAAAAATTAACAAACCACAAACCTTGATCCCAATCTAAACCCTCACAGAGAGCTTTCCTTAAAGTAATTCCTTAAAGATTTACCAATTACCCAAGAACCCAAAGACTCACTCGCTCTTCAGCTTTCTGGAGGAGGGTCTTGTCCTTGGCAGCTCCCCTCCTCCAGCTTGGACCTGACTCTCCTGGCATGGCCTTTGGCATGAGGGAGCAGCTACAGTTAGTGCTACACTTCACTCACTTGCCATGTGCAACTCCCAACCCTCTTCTGCTTGATCAAATGTTTGTTTTCTTAAAAAAAAAAGACCTTTTTGTCTGGACACTTTGTGTCAAGTTGTATCACAGTCCAGATCCGATGACTGTGAGAGGTGTTATGCATATGCAGCACTGCACAATGTAAATTTGTAAACACTTTTTTTGTATTTTTTTTCAAAACAAGGTTTTGTTTAGTATGAAATACGGAAGAGAGCTTGTTGCAAATATTGGACATTGCCTGTTTTTCACTGAAACAAATTGCACATGGAAATGCTTTTTGTTGCTTTCTGCTGTAAGGAGATTTGACCACTCAGAGGTACTGGCTGGCAGTGGCGACTCCACTCCAGCTTTATTTTAGTTTAGCAATGTGTCAATCCACTTTTCCCTCCGCACAAGTTCAGAAAGACAAACGGACGACTGGCTCCACATCTGATCTTTCTCATCAGGTGGCGTTCTCATTTTGAGACTGCATCCGCATGAAGATATTTGTTCCAAAAGAGAACCAAACAGAAAATGCAAAGAAACCAGATGGTTCTCAACACTGTCTGCTATATCACCTTCTGGCCAGTAGGGACTACTGCAGCTCCTCTTCCCAGGGCAGAGGGGGGCAACCACAGCTGTCAGTTATCAGGGAAACACAGAGGTGGAGATGGTGATGGTCTCTTGATTTTGAGTTACATGTAGATACTGCACTTTAACAGCCGTCCTCTCATTCTGAATCAACTAGTGCTTCCTTATGTGCGTGTGTATGTTCAGTGTATAAGTGTCCGTGTGACTGTGTGCGTGTGTGCCAGAGAACATTGAGTGCATGTGTGCGGGCCCACGCTACATTTCTCACACCGGACTCGAAAACAGACCGGGACCTCGTTAACAACATGAGCACACCTGTCTGCAGTGCATGCTGGGACATCTAAAGCAGCTCCTCCACAGCACAGCGAAAGGCTGAGGGCCTCTGGGCATGTCAACGGATGCCGCCCTGCCCACTTTTACAAAAAACGGCAGCTACTAGCCACACTGCAATCCAGACATTTTGACATCATGCAAAAATGCCTGTGAGGAGTCCGCAAGTGAGGCGCAGAGACTTAAAAACTATGTTCGTGGAGAGTGTTAAGTGTTGAAAATATCCCTCTGCCCCATTGTTGGCAGCAGGCACTTGTATATGCAATCTCAATGTAAAGAATTTGTGACAGAAGGACCCCCTCCCCCCTGCAAGAATGCCATATAAGGATGGAGGGGGGGAACCTTGAAGATGTGATGTCAGTTTGTCTACTAGTACTTGATGTGTGAGCTCACAAGTGTGTTTGTGACAGCTGAGGAACTCGGTGCAAAGGGTGGAAGTGTCTGGAGCAGTGGCTTTGTGGGTAGTCTGGTGTCTCCTCTTACACACAATCCTTTGTCGTCTTTCGCCACTCGCATTAACTCCTCGCCAACCCTGGCTCGAGGAGATCGGGGGCAGCAGCGAACATGGGATGGTGGCATGAATGGCTTTTCTCAGTTGTTGTCGTTTTGGTTTTTTTTTTTTTTTTTTTTTTTTTTTTTGTCCCCCCCCATTAAATTCCAGAGTGAGAGCAGGCTTTAAAGGATTTTTTTTTTTCTCTTAAAGAATTTAAAAAATAAAAGTCAGACCCACCCCAAAAGCTGCTAGTCTGTCAGGGTTCAATGACTGTGGATCAGCTGGAGGTGACCACACAGGGAGTCCGCCAATCACCTACCCTTGTACAACAATCCTCTGACCCTCCCAACACTTTTAGTGGCAACTCTGTACATATATACATAGCCGCTGTTTTCTTTTAATTTATATTTTTTATGCTTTCTTTGAAGAAGGCATATTTGTACTGTACTTGGGTTGATTCGGAAATTATTTTTTTTTTCTTTTTCTGTGTATAGTCTTTGCCCACTTAAGTGGGCAAGGGCGCACCAGGGTTAAACAGCTCATCTGTTTGTTGGACACGGCGTACATTCTCATTAATTTTCTGTTTTTTTTTTTTTTTTTTTTTTTTTAAATGGAGGAAGTGGGGGGGATGAAAGTAGACTTCAGAGGCCATATTTGTTGTAGCTCTGCGAAAATCCAGATTGTATGGAAATCCTGTGGGGGGGGGGACATAAGTGCACAAACTTTCAGGCACACATTTAACAGACTGAGACGGCTTGTGTGTATTTGACTGAATGCGACCTGATGCACTGTGAGCTCAATGTGACGTGGGAGTTGTTTGTCAAGAGTAATAATGATTACAAATATATTTAATGTAAAGTTAGTTACAAAACATTACTGAGGACATCTGTATAACTTATATGAATGTATTGTCTTGCTATACTGGACATATCCAACCAATGCATTTTACTGTAAAGCAATAATGTGAGGAAAAAAATAATAAAATGGCAAAATAATTCCTGTACATTTGTCTCAGAAGTTACTGTTTGTGAAATGCGTTAATTAAATCAAGCCACTTGTACATGTACCTGATGCTTGTTCTGTTTCTCGCCGCATGAACTCAAATTTCAAATTAAGGGGCCTTTTGCCTGTTTGTACCCACTGTTCAGTAAATTAAGTGGTGCTTCTGTGAACCTTTTTCTTATGTGCCCACTCATAAGAGAGTGCAGCTAGGACATGAGCCACTGGACAGAACAGTAGTAGTTTGAATGAGGTAGATTGCAAGCAGCTACAACAGTTTCCTTGTTATATTATTTCAGGATTTTACAAATCACAAGGCTTGGATTACTCATTCTGTGGAAAATTAATACTTGCATATACTCCCCTGATATTTAGCAAAAATGTATTTTACAGTATTGTCCCAATTTTGGTCAGGTGCTAACATCCTGCAGAGCCTGCACACAGTGAAGGGATAAATCACTATCTGTAAAAATGGGCCGAACAGAAGTAGTTTTACTTGCCTGCTTGTATCGGGTGTCAAGATGACCTAATACGAGCATGTTAATGATGACCCGCTGTAAAGTCCTTGTAGTAGTAATAATAATGGATTGCATTTATATAGCGCTTATCACACACTGGTGATGATACTGGTTGTACTGAGGATTTCCACTTTATTTTATACTGTATTCCCGTAATGATTATTTCTGAGAAACTAATTCACCTAGATTTTCAGCTGTATACTCATGAGCTAATTTGTTAGGTACACTTTATCTGGATCACCGCTAGTACTAACTTACACCCCCTTTGCCTTCAGAACTGCCACAGTTCTGCATAAATTCAACAAGGTGCTGGAAACATTTCAGAGATTTTGGTCCATGTTGAGATGATGGCATCCCACATTTGTTGCAAATATGCCATCTGGACATCAATGATGTGAAGCTTCCATTCCACCACACCAACCAGTTTTGAGATGATTAGAGTTTTGTGGCATACTGCATTATTCTGCTGGAAGCAGCCATTAAAAGATAAGTACGCTGTGGTCATAATGGGATGGACACGGTAGGCGACAACACTCAGCAAGGCTGTGGCTTTTAAATGGTGCTCAGTTGGTACTAAGGGGACCACAGTGTGCCAGGAAAATATTCCTCACACCAGGAGCCTGAACAGTTGATACAGGCATGATGGAACCGTGCTTTCACATTTATGCCAAATTCTGACAATGATAATGTCGCAGCAGAAACTCATCACGCAGGCAAATTTCCGATGTTCAGTTCGGTGAGATTGTTTAAATTGTAGATTTAGTTTCTTCTTAGCTGATGGGACTGGTACTCAGTGTGGCCTTTCACTGTTGTAACCCATTGGCACAACACTGAGAGATACTCTTCTGCTCAACTTTGTTGTAGCAAGTTGTTATTTGAGTTTCTGTTACCTTCCTCTCAACTCAAAGCACTCTGGCATCAACAAGGCATTTTAACTCAGAGAACCGTTGCTCATTGGATACTTTCTTTTTTCTGACCACTTTCTGTAAACCCAGGAGATGGTTATGTGGGAAAAGCCGAGCAGGTCAGCAGTTACTAAAATTCCTAATCCAGCCCATCTGGCGCCAGCAACCATGCCAATTTCAAAGACACTTAGAGTTGTGGTCAGAAGTTTGCCCAGTTCATATTTTAGAAAGTTATTGAAGTTGTATGCTGTACAAGAGATCTAGCCCAGAGAAAGAACAGTTCAAAGAAATTAGCAAAAGCCCAAATTCACCATGACCTTCATGCCCTTGATGTGTGTCTGTAAACTTCTACTCATAATTTTCTATCACCTTTCTTTCCCACTCTGATGCTTGGTTTAACCCTCATCAGATCACATCGAGTTTCACATGTTTTTGCATTTACTGGTATTTGTTCTGGAAGATGTCTTATTTCTAGTTAAGGTTTGGAAAGTTTGCATAAAATGATTTTCCAGTAATTCATTTTAATTTCTTGGTATAAGATTTAATTAACTGGAAGTGACAGCACTTGAGGACGATTTCAGACTTGCTGAATCAATCACATTTTCCCCTTAAACCAAGAGCCAATTGTATAAGTGCAGTTTCCACAGTTAACATATATAATGATTCTTTCTTGTTCAAAAACCCCTCAAGATAAAAGTAGACTTTTTCTGTAGTTCTCATAGCTGCTGTTGCACAACCACGATTAATGCTCTTTTAAACAAAAGTGGTCGTCTGGAGAAAAAAACCTCTTTATTATTCCGGCTACATCACTATGGCTTGATTGCATTCTCAATTATTACATCTTACTCACTGATGTTCCTCACTACAGAATTCACAGTTTTTTAATTAAGTTCCAGCATCTTCCAGTCACATCAGCAGTTGATAAATTCACACTCAATCAACCCTCAAAGTAATAACATGCAACAATACTCTTTATTTTGGGATATGTGTTCAGACAGAAAGCAAATAAATCATCTGCTACTTGGTTGAAGCATCCCTGCAAAGAATCGCTAAATGAATGAGTCCCACTTCTGATATAGATGTAGCTGCTGCAGCGTGTGTTTCTCCTTCAGTGAATGACGAGTAATGATTTATTGGTCATCACTTGAAACTTGTCTTGTGGGATAATCAAGCTGAAGAGGGCTGTACTTATTAAGACAGGGTGATTGCAAACAATGTGTTATTTACAATGACAGCTGGCAACATGTGAAGAGTCCATTGAGCGGCGAGTGACGGGGAAAAAACCATTTTGATTGTATCTCTCCTCCATTAATCTGGAGTTACAGTCAGTAGCACCAGTAGGGGGCAATGTTGCAACAGGATTTATGTTTCAGTGCCACCAACAAACTTTGCAAAACAGAAGCTCAGGATAAACTGACATAGAGCTCTTCTCCCCCCAGTGAATTAGACTTTGGCACTCTATGATATAAAGTTTCAGTTATCAAACTGTGACAAAGTCACACAATGAGTGCCTTCTATACTATTCCATCACAAAAAATATACTGCGCATCATTTGTTAATGATGGATGTCGATAACCTTCTTCATCCAGACGGACAGCCATCTGGTGACGCCAGCAAGGCCCATGCAGGCGACTGGTGCTTCTCCCTAATGAGCCACCTCTTGGCTACCCTACTACAGTTAACAAGCTCCTCTGTCAGCCGTGATCTTGTGCACTGATGAGTTCCCTCTTTGCCCCCTAACAAGCCCGTTTGGGCAGCTACTCTGTGTCTCCCCTGAATGCCGGCTTAGCTCTCCTTCGCCATTTGCTGTGCCACATTTAGAGTCAAGGCCCACGCATCCTGGCCTTGACATATACAGCACCATAATCCTGCTTTGAAAAGTTGTTTATCTGTTCACCCGCCGCCTCCACAGCTATAGTTTGGGGACATTTTCTTTCCTTGTTTGTGCTTTGCCAGTATTTTTGACACCATGTTGCTGTTTGGGTAAATGGCTGTGCTGCAGTGATGGATGGTTAGCAAACTGGGTTGCTGCTGCTTGCTGCATTCGCTCATAAGGGCATCCTGTACTGCTGAATGCAAGGTGTTGTGGGCAAATGGTAACCTCAGGAGCCAAGCGAGAGTGCCAGAAACTGCAGTTCTTGTCAAAAGCAGTTTTGGCTTTCATAGATAGTTTGGAGTATTTTATTTTATTTTATTTTAAAACATCCTTGAGCGTCAATGCCAGCGTCGGGCCTGGGAGATTGAGGATGCTGTGCAGCATCTTGGTTGTCCTTCTGAACAGAGCTCTTGGGTGTTTTTCCTGTGATCTGCTGGATCCATTTAGCCAATACGTGTCTTTGCCTTATTTTTGCCATAATTTATGTATGCAGCTTACTAACTACCAGGTAGCACACCATTATATGCCAACTAGCTCTACTTCAATAACCATACAAAGACTGATGCTGTTTTGCTTTCCATCTTTTTCTGTCTTCATTTATCCAAGGTGATAGCAGGGCTGCATGTTCCAGTTTTTTAGAAATTCTGGTCATAACATGGTATATCATCTTTAGATGGAAACTAGCGAGCTAACTTCCTGCTAACTTGTAACTGTTGAACTTTGTAATTTGCCTTTTTTAATTAATGTTTGTATCTTAAACTGTATTGTAGCACTTAGGAGAGCAGCCACACTAAACAATTTACTGGAGATGAAAGAATTTGAGGCAATTTTAACTCTCAGTAATGCTGCAGTGTTTGAATTTGGGAACTGAAGAAAACTCTGGCTAATAATGTTGATAAGAGGCAGATTAAGCCACTCCTAGCTTCAACAAAACATGGCTTTGGCCAAAACCACTAAGTAATGTTGAGGTGACTACGTCCATTCTTTAGCATGTCAATGGGTGTACGTTGCTTCTTCAGCCTCAGGTTTGGTTTGTACTCCCCTATACTAAAATTAGCATTTGAACCTTGACCATAAACTTCTGTTTAATGAACAGTGCACCCAAATTACAAAAGAAGCTTCTTTTTTTTTTTGTAACTTACCCAGTCATATTTAACAGCCAAGCAGATTTTTATTTTGGCCAAGTTTTGAGACACCATCCCTGCCTCATTAAATGAAGGCATATGGGAGTTTGTTGTTCTTGCAAAAACACACTGGTTTCCATAATCCGCACACATTGTTGTGAACAATTTTGACAAAAAACAGCTTTGAAAAAACTGTAGCTTTAAAAAAAAAACATGTAGTCTCCATGTTTGCCATGAGTTTCCAGTCCAGTGGCATACATAGTACAAAAAGGCAAACAGAGACACCCCCCCCCCCCCCCCAAAAAAAAAAAAACAATCTTTCTTAATTGTTTAACAAGATCCAGATAAAAAGCCAAAAATACCATGTTATGATTCTGAGCTGATTGTCTTTTAACTGTATGTCATCTATAATTCGGCTTTGAGATCAGACGACTTCACACCCACTCACATCCTGGGCCATTTGACCTCAGTAAATCACATGATAGGGTGGGGCTAGGTTTCACAATAGGTTCACCTGAAACCTTGGCTGATTGTGATCCACACCCGTTTTCACATCTTGCTCCTTAGCCACAGAAGCTTGTTTACTTGCTAATGCTAACTAAATATTAACACAAACACAGTTTGATAGCTCTTCTTAAATCCTGTAGTTTTGCTGACATGTAAATGCGTGAAGTTGACTTAAATGGAAACATAGTCGAGCCTGCTTCCAGAGACAATAGTCACTGCAAAAAAAGAAAAAAAAAACAAAAAACCCCAAAACCCACCATTTTCACTTTGGTACATTTTAATTGATGTCTGTTCTTCACTGGACAATCACTGCATGCTCCCCCTGAGTATCACAATTCCATCTGGCTGACCTGAGCTTGTCCACATAGTGACATGTAGACCTAGAAGAAAATAAGATTTCAGATACTCTAAAGTTTTTTCAGTGTTAAATTAGCATATATATTATTTTCAATATTAGTGTTTGTGGAGTGTGAATATTGTTGTGATATTTTGATACCATGGTAGCATTTACAGGATATTGTTTTATTGTGATATTATACAGAAAAGAGTTACTCAATAAGGCCCATTTAATAGTTGTTTTTCTCTTTCTCTCTGACCCAAGAATTGATGTGTAAGACTCACAGGCTGGTACCCCAAGGTCGAAAACACCACAGAGACGAGACCACTTCCTTACTCCCATCCTCCCTTTTTCTTTATCTCTTAGAAAAAGGCTCGTTAAAGGCCAGGTGGTTTGTTTCAGAATTCACTAATGAAAGAACTCTGTATTCTATGTCTAGGAGTGTATTTTGCTGGGATGATCATAAATTGTAGCTGAACTGATAAACTACACACAGGATACTTCTTTGCTCACAAGGCAGGAAGACGTTTCCTTATTTGGTCTGTACCGGTTTGAACTGGGAAAGCTGACACACGAACCTTTTTTTTTCTCTATATAAGCTGTTATGTACTAAATAAACCTTTGAGTCGATTGGGAAGGCAACCTAAAGCAGTCTCTGTTTTCTTGTTCTCCCAAGCTGCTCCCGAGCTCGTACTAACACGCTGAATGGCATACCTGAGTGTTACTTTGAATAATTAGGAATCTTATAAGGAAAGGACAGAACTCTGCTTATCGCTCGTGCCTTGGAGGGAAAACCGGGATGGACATTTTTTCCTTCAAATATAGAATTCTGAAACTCAGCACATGCCAAATTAAAAACAATCTGATTTCACTTTGGACTTTTTCTCTTTCGTAACCATCTCCACGTGCAGTTCTGGGTTGCTTCAAGCTTGGATGGTATTTTTAGATCTAGGAACATCAGTTTTAGTTTATTTGCCAGACTTGACTTATTGCGATGTAGAAAAACAAAATTCTAATTATAAGTGGAGGACCTCCAGCAGACATCACAGAAGCTAAAACGCAAGTTGCCCGAACAAGACTTTTCAGGGACTGATGTAAAAACAGCAGGCGTGCTGGAACCAGGCCAGGTGTGTTCAAGGACACTACCTTGTAGAGAAGATCAGCCAATTTTTTTTTTTTTAATTATTGGAGTCATGGAACATTATTATACCACTAAAGTAATACTGCTATTGGTTGTCAGTTTAAAATCAGTGAGAAGATGGGCGGTCTGGGTGTGAGCATCAGACTCCTAAATTGCGGCATTTTTAGGCATTAATTTGTAGCTTTTCTGCACGTTACTGTGTCAGGTGAGGTTAGCGGTTATGCTGCTGCTGACAGAGATTACAACCCTCTATAGGTGTTTGTGTCTGGTGGGGACGGTGACAAAGTGGATGAGCAGTTGCAATGCTCTCCATTTGTCCCATATGTGTTGACCTTTTTTTTCTGTGCACATTATACACACTATTCTGTTTCTATTTATTTGCTATGATTTGCTATTTGTCCAGTAACATTGCTGCACTCACTATCCCGGGTTTGTTTGTGTAAGCGTTCTGTTGCCGGCAAATCAAACATTCTGCAAATTAAGGCAAATACTCAGTTACATGTTTCTTTATATTTTATTATGTTACAGATTAAGTCATTTGTTCATACTTACTTTGGTTTTTCTTTTCAGTCTTCAGGGTCAGGTGTGGGGAAACGCCCGCCTAGCATTTCCTCATTTTAAAGTCCTGATGATGTCACACATGACATCAGCAGGTCGAACCAAGTGGAGGGGTTTCTTTGTCCATAGAAATGCTTCCTTTTGTTTGTCTCAAGGTTTAAAGGGATTTGTTGGATCTTTTTCTTTTCGTTAATACAGCCTTAGTTTACAGTTGTTTAAACGTGCCAATTAGAAGTGTGAAGAGGTTTTGTGTCTTTTTAATCATCTGTGTAGCGTTTTAGATCCCTCAGTTCAAGTGAGTGGTACTGGCTGGGCTAATTGAAGGGAAATTGATGGCCCTATTTAAAGCCAGTCTCTGCCAGATTCAGAGGAGAGAGGAGCGTTGCGTACCTCTGGAAACCTGAAATGTAGTGATGGGCAGATGAAGCTTCATGAAGCACTGAAGCTTTTCATCCAATTGGTTCATCCCAGCGCAAAGCTTCTTGAAGCTTCATTTGCTCTAGTAGGACACCTACTGGATGTAAAAATATTAGTTGGCATGAATTTGAAGAGTGTGGCATTTTGCACACAGCCTGTAAATGTCAACAACAAAAGGAGTGTGTAAAACATGTATATTGTAGTGATGGCAGTATACTGTGTATATTTATACTGGCAGTATGGAAAATGATTATTTGGAAATGCTTAAAATGGAAATGATCATTTACTGTGAGGTGAGGTGTGGTTGGGGTGTGGACAGTAGTTGTGCTTTTGTAACGTTGAGGAATGGACAGCTACACACTGAGGCTTTGAGCCTCAGTCCTGCCTGCCATTTTATTCTGTAAAAACTACATTTTTACTGCTTTTATGACCTTTTAGTGGGGAGAACATAGCTAGGATTTAATGATTTAACAAATCTTTTGAATCCTTTGTCCTCCACAATGCTAAATGGCTGGGAGTCCTCAATCACCATGGTAACCAGGTCTTCATCTATTTGAGATTGTTCTCCTGAGGAAAGACAATAAAGACAAAGAACAAATATAAATATCACACACGTAACTTATAACAGCTGTATAATATTGTTATATCATTTAGTAACATTACAGCATGCTATATTATCATTGCATTTGATGGCTCACCTGGTCTTGCTCCACAATCGGTGTTCCCCTTATTCTCATGCAAAGCTCTGTAGTGCCTAAGCATGGATGAGGTGTTGTTGTTATATCCCAGCTCCCTGGCACATAGCAAACACTTCACCTTGTACAAAAGTCAAGACAGCTTAACATAAATTGTATTGCACCATCAGTACTATGAAAATACATCTTCTGTAGAAATTTACATACCTTGTTGGGAGGAATAAGATCAAAATGTTCCCACACAGGGGAGGACATCCTCCTCTTCTTAGCTGGCTCCATTCTCTCCTGACTTTCTCTCCTCACTCTCATAAACCTCCAAACAGTCTCCAAACTCTCACTAACCGCAACTCTCCATCAAACACCCACATTTTTGAATGAAGTCTGAGGGGTTTATATCGCTGTCATATCTCGCGGCAAAGTTCGAACCACTTCCTGAACCAGTCGCGTGGTACAGCCGGGCAGCGAGGCTTCGGACGTCATCATTTTCAGCTCCTCCCATAAATGAAGCAAGCCTCGATACGCGCATCGCGGAAACGCTCCCTCAATTACTCGACACAAGCTTCGAAGCCTCGATACAGAACGTCACATCACTACTGAAATGTCTGCGTCTGTTTCCCTACCACCTTCCTTGACGTTCGAGTCTGGCTACTTCGCAGGGACAATTACATTTACCACAAAAGATTCTGACTCCAGGTGAGATGGAGCAGGATGCCTCCTTGATGCCTTCTAGGTGATGTGTTCCAGGCATGTCCCATCAGGAGGAGGCTCCAGAGTAGCATCAGAACATGCTGGAAAGATTATATCTCTCAGTTGGCTTGGGAATGCCTTAGTGACAGAATAGCTGGAGAAAGTGGCCAGGGAGAAGGAGGTAAAGACCCCTCCCTCTAAGAGGAATTCCTTTCTTAGTCACTGGGATGTGTCAAGTTGGACTGTAATGGTTTTCTTTAGTGTCTTTTTGAATCCTTGACTCCCTTGTGTCTCTGTTGGGGGGGGAGGCATATAACATTTTTAAGCTAACAGTTCACAACCCTTAAGTGGTACATCGCTGTGGTACTCTACTAAAACCATGTGACCTTTCCCTGGTATTTAAAATCGTCTGCAAACTTTATAACTAGATAAAATTAAAATACACTGAATAATGATAAAGACAGTGATATTATCAGAGCCATAACCTGCGGTCACTGGCTGTTTTTAGCAATCCAGCTGATAATGAAGTCACTTTTAAGAAAGCACAGAAATCAAGCCATAAACTCAGAGGACAGTCAGCTCTTTTCAC
Source organism: Rhamphochromis sp. 'chilingali' (assembly GCF_963969265.1). NCBI lineage: Eukaryota > Metazoa > Chordata > Actinopteri > Cichliformes > Cichlidae > Rhamphochromis > Rhamphochromis sp. 'chilingali'. Next base: position 15,685,777 of record NC_137932.1, on the reverse strand, counting down.
AACTAGCAGCAGGACTTTCTACCGCCACGCACGCTCAGCTTTCATTTATGCTTATCTGTTTATGACAGCTCCCACAGTCTATTCCCCTGTGCATTGTGACTCAGTGATTAATCCATTCTGCACACGCTGTACACTTCGTGAAGGTAACACAATACCTTCTTATCTATCTGTGTATGAATATTAAGTAGCCAGCCTTGGTGACGCCAGCAATGTTGCTGATAGTTTTGATAAGACCACCTAGAAACATCCACTAATGGCGAGTGAGCATTGAACCCTTTTAATCAAGGTTAGAATCAGTATGTGTAATAGATCACCGAGTGTTGAGGACTTTTGTTAGGCCGTTCTGCAGAGATCAATCATTAAAAGAGCACATTAGTGTTGGAAGGAGTCCAAGGCTTTCATTTGTTGCCTGAAATATAGATTCACACCCAGAGTCAAATCTAATTTTAAATAAAAACAGGAAAGCTGACTCAGATACATCACTTTCTTTTCTTTTTTTTTGCCAGAAGAAACCACATCCATAATTCAGGGTATCACAATGGGGTACAGCCTCCTTTGTTGGAAAATTATGTTTTGTTCAGCTTGTTAAGTGATTAACAAATAAATCAGAACTATTTCTTCTTTTTTTCCATTCATTTTTTCCCTCTATTTGTGTATTTAAGTGCAATTAATTTTTATTTGTTTGAACAAGGACACTAGCATTAAGTAATTATTAAGTGTTCCTTTGTAGCAGTTGCTGTGTTTTTTCCCTCTTACATCTTTTTTTCACATTGTGACGGGCATATTCACCTCTTACTACAGTAAACATGCTTAAACACAGAGCAGCCTTGATCAGCATTAGCGCTCATTTACAAGTGCATTTCTGTCCACTTTACAAATGTCAAGCAGTCCAATATTCACTTCCTTTGAAATTTTGTTTTGGTTTCCATGAACTCCTGAGGGAAATATCTGGCTCTTTAGCTGCTAAATGCTCCAGTGTGTTCACCAGCTACTGTAGCAGCAAAGTGCTGGCTTTTTGTGAGAATTTCACTGGGCCGTGTGTCTGTTTAACACGAGGGGGCATGTGCTTACAGATTGGGTGGCTATGGAAATGGTTAAATCCTATTTTCACAGTTTAGGCTTTAAATGTTCAACAGTACGTTTAGAAACCTGCGTGTTTGTATCCGTATTTAAGTCTGACTCATTTCTATGAACAGTTATCTGGATATTCATTTGCAGAATCTGTATGCAACGGACAATATTTTTACTGTTTTTCTGGTTTATGTTTGAGTGGACTTTGGCTGCATGTAGTTAAACAAACAATTATCTAACCTTTATTTAAACACTGGCTGCGGTTGGCCTATGAAAGCAGATCAAATTTCATGAATTTGTAAGTCAACATTAGAGTTTCTGGTAATACGGTAATATTTACTTTGTCAAAAAAAAAAGGATTAGAAGGTATAAAAATTATGTAAAGCCATGAAATGAAAAACATATCCAATCATTTTCTTGTCAAACGTTTCCATTAAAGGCAATACAAATCATTGAATGAATATGTTGACTTGCAATCTAGTTTAATTGCCAGTTTATTAGATGACTTCAACAAAGTGTTCAAACTGACCTCTGATAGAAAGATGAATATCCGAGGCACAAACCCCAATTTGAGAAATGCAGGGACAGACCCATATTTATTCACAACAGAATATGGAAAACACATCAAATGTAAAACTTAACTGATAGAAAAAAAACGGCAATTTCGACTTTGATGGCAGCAGCATGTCTTAAAAAAGTTGGGATAGATCCATATTTTAGTGTGTGGCATCCCCTCTTCTTTTACCAACAGACTGAAACATCTGAAAAATGAGGAGACCAGCTGATGGACCAGAAGAAAGAGGAACATTGTTGTATTTCATGCTTATTTTGTCATGTTTTCATTTAGTTAAGGTCTGGTTCAGCCAGGCCCCTATCCTGGCTATTTTGAGACAAGTTACTACCAAATGACTTCAAAATACTTCAAAACGAGCTAAAATGTTTCATGAAATAGCAAAATTTCCAAGTTTTAAAATCTGATGTTTTTTATGTTCTATTGTGAATTAAGCAAATGTTAAGTATTAAACAAATACTTGCAAAACTTTTAGCATGATTCTGCAAGACTGAAGGTGACTGTTTGTTGTCCAGTGGGCAATAAATACAGTGCAGTTATATGGTGGAGTCAGTGAGTGATTTACATACAGATTACTGTGCACAATGGGGTGTGCAGCAGCAGCGTTGTGTAGCCACAGAGGTGACTATGGAATGAGAACAGAGACATTTACTAACAAGTAAAACACCGAAAGAGCCACCGGAGAAGAAACTCCTTCAAGTCAGCAAATACAAAGGTGGTTCAGAGAAATTCTGCAGTACCGGTAATGCTACGCTCATCTTATTGGTTCTGATTTAAATTAGCTGAGACTAAGTGCTGCAGGAAGTCGTGGATACACAGTAAATCAGATGCAGAGAGAGAAAAGGCACTTTTACCAACTTATTACATATGGAGAGAGCACAATTACATTCCTGATGTGCAGTCTTGGTGATTTATAGATGAGTCTCTCGCTCAGAGGGTCTCGGAAAGGTGATCTGTTGCAGAGGCAGGCACAGGTAATTTATTCTATTCCCAAGTTTGCCATTTACTTCCCCCCACCCCAACCACTTGCGCTGACAAGATTTATTCAAACAATAGCGGCATTATGCTGTTATGCTGTAAGTCTAACAATAAGAAAGAAAAAAGATTTGGACATACATATAAAAGTTCTAGTACCGTGGAACGGTTCTGTAGCTTATGTTCATATTCAGGAGGATGTTTTTAATTAAATGTAGGATTTCGTTCTCGGTTTCATTCTTCTGACTCTACCGTGTAAAAAACACGAGTGGAGATTTCATTTCGTGAGTTGCATCAGAAAGCCAACAAGGCATCTAGAAGTCTGTTCAAATTGAAGAAAATAACAGCAGTGTCATTCCAACACTTAGAGTAATGGTCTGTTTACATGCAATAATTAATTTTGCAGTACATGAGGTGTGTAATTAGATGTTTGAAATCCCCTTATTTATGTTGAGCGGTGTCAAACCTCGATTAACCGCTGTCCCTGCTAACAAGCATGCTGTGAATATGGGAAGCTGGATATGACATTAAAGAGTGTAAGGTGACACGATTTTGAAGGATTATTGATTTGGGGGGAGTTATATTTATTCCGCTATGTGACAGGTGATTGTCAGTAAACAGTGTAAGGTGATATTTTACTGCAAACTGTTTGCGCAAGACAGATTCACCTAGCATGTGTATTAGCATGCTGGTATGTTAAAATGTGAAAATGATCCCTCATTGCAGTGGGAAACAGAAGATAAGTACAGTATGTCTTTAAGCTGCGATAGATGCTTCCTAAGCAGGATAGTTTAACTAAGACTAGCTCCCATTAAAAATGCAATAATTTGCACACCCTACAGTGCAAGGACTATAGGCTGCTGTGACTGGAACAAAATATAAACGATGACAATCATCAACCTCCCTACGATTCGTGCTTTCTTCAGCTCCAGAAGGCTTGAGGATTAAAGTTAAATTCTTAGACGCCAAAAACTGAACTTATCCTCCACATTACGCCACAGTGAAATTGATGTTGTCAGCCTTCTTTAAGTGCAACCTCCACAAATGTTTTGGAGGTGGGTGTATTTAGGTTTGAAGTAAAGTTAAGCTTTTACTGCAAAACATGCCTGAAAATCTGCTGCTGCTGTAGTTTGTCCTCTCCGGAAATAATTCCAGTGGTTTTGCGGCTGAGCTTGTAATATGTGGCTGACTGCCTCGATTTGTTGGGTCTGAGCTATTACTGAGACTACAAACAATTAATTTTGTTGAAATGGCCAGTTGTTGAGTGTAAACTTTTGTAGTAGTTTTTAGCGCCGCTCTACTACCACATCTATCTAAAAAAAGTTAGTTGGCTCGTCTCTGTTAGGAAGTGATGTTTGACGCTTTGATTGTAAAAATATGAGAAACGACATATTTCAGTGTAATTTTCTTTCAGGCTGATGTCTTTGGGGTTGGCACAGAGGATCATGTGCCTCTGTCTCACCCCAACCTTTAATCCGTTTTGGTCACACCAACCCTCTTGCATGCCCTCCTGCATGACATCCTACTCTCTCTCTCTCCATCCGAGCATGCTTTCCCCCTCTCCTCCTTTGTCTTTGCCTAACAATAGCACAGCTTCCGTTGACACCCTGCTGATCAGCAGCACTGGTGGCAGTCTTGTTAACCCAGGCTTCAACAGATCCAGTATAGAAATCTCATTGTCAATGATCTGCATATTTTATTTGGCAAAGATTTGATACCGAATGCCTTTCCTGGGCATTTGCAACCCTTCCCATGTTCCCCATTTATCTTGGCTTGACACTGTCATTAGGAGCACATTGGCTTATGGATGACAAGCCTCCTCCCTCCACCAAATTCATAATAATTTCATAATGGATTGATTAAATATGCTACAAATGATTGCTTTTTATGATTATAAATAATTTAGTCTAAACACACTAGCAGGTCTAGCATATAGTATATTTCTCAAACAGTGGGAGATGTAGTTAATCTATTTTTACATAAACACCCTAAAATGCTGAAGAAGGAATTAAAGTAAACACTTGACTAAACTGCTGAGAAAAAATCTCTCTTAACAGGAAGTATCTTTCAGCACATTCAGGCCCATGGAGGGTAGCAATTTTCCACAACAATTTGCTGTGTGAGGGGCAGAGAAAAAAGCACAGATGTGCATAACAGAACAAACAGTACAAGCTACAAGACAGGAATCACAAAGTTACTGATATGCAACAGTGGCACATAAATACATGGAGAGTGAAGGAGAACTGCTCAATGCATGATGGGAGGCCCCCCAGCAGACTGAACCAGTCGCACCAAAACCAAGAGATGCTTCAGGGTCACCTGATCCATTAGATTAAGAAATGGCTTGCCAATAACAGCAATAACGCACCATGTCAAAGTTAACATTTCTTTGTCAGCCTTAATAATGCAGACAGGAGCTGAACAGAAAACATTCAACCAGAATGAAGTGGACGTGCTCCACGTCTCAGAAATATTTCATACTCTACCAGCAAGAACAATCAATATGTTTCTACAGAGGAGAATCCATGAGAAGAGACTGTCAGTTTGCAACTAATACCGTAAGTCACATACGAACCCTGTGTTCTGTATTAAGTAATGAATCTAAAGTAACAACACAGGAAATCGGAAAGTAATTAAGCATTTCTCCAAATAGCTTTTGCTTTTTTTCATACAGTAGTTGGAAAACTGCCTTTTTGCGTATTTTGTATATTTTGCTAAAACAAGGCCCTAGTCAGTATGCAAGCACATGCAGCACAACTTGTACCAATTTGCAAAGCAAGCACAATTTTACCTGAGTTTTAGAATTATTACCGCTGCTTTGCAAGGGATTTGTAGTAACGCAACAGGCAAAGCAAATTACATCTTTCCACAGATAATTTATCTGAATTTGATACGCCTGTAATTGCTGCTTGTGCAAAACACCTCTGTGTTTTTTGTGCCGCACCTTCCCTGCTTTTTTCTCTACCTTCTCTCAAAGGTCCCGTCAATCCTCAGTGAGGCTTTGCCCAAATCGCAGCCTTTGACCTTGTTGCTTCATTATCAATAACTGTTTTTCATTCATATTTGTGGAGTGTGTCCTTGCTAGCAAATAGTAATTTCAAATTGGAATTTTAGCCAATGCCATTTTTGAATTAAGCTGTAATTAAGCTTAAATACCATCAATACAAATATTTATCTTGGTCTTTGCAGTTATTTCAATCTGATTTAGCTTCATTAAAATAGTACTAATGAGATTCAAGATGGCGCCGAGTATGGCAGCCTTGTCGCGAGCTCCCCCAAGCAACAGCTTTTTTCTGTGTTCTTCATTTTTTCGCGAGTAGCACATGTCTCCTTGTGTACGACCGACAAACCTTACTGGACATAAAAGACGGTCTTTCTTATAACTTTCCGGAGTTCAAGTTTTGCAACACGGACGCTCCGTTCGCAGACCCCCCATTCATCTCACCTGAGACGCCTTTGTTCTCTGGCCCTGGAGGCCGCAAACGCCGACGCAGAGGGAGAAGATCTGGCGTTCTGGTTCGACTGAGACGGCGCACTAACAGACCACCGTTACCCAGTTTATTACTGGCTAATGTGTAGTCTCTGGAGAACAAGCTGTGCGAGCTTCGGGCACGGATCTCATTCCAGCGAGAGATGCGGGACTGCTGCGTGATCTGCCTCACAGAAACCTGGCTATCCGCAATACAACTACCGGGGTTCTCCGTGCATTGCGCGGACAGGTCACAGGATCTTACTGGGAAAAGCAGAGGCGGTGGTGTGTGTTTCATGATCAACAACAGCTGGTGTGATTATGCGAACGTGCACCCGGTCAAATCCTTCTGCTCACCGGACCTGGAGTACCTGATGATTAACTCATTCACTGCCATTGACGTCTATAGACGTCAATTGAAAAACTTACGTTGACTGCCATTGACGTCTATAGACGTCAATTACGTTTTTCAATGGGAGGGGCTAGAATACAACCTCGGGCAGCTTGTCAGTGAATTTTATTTTTTCATATATTTGTAAATAAATTGTTTTGATAAAACATAACCTTTCTCAGTGTTATTTCTGTTTTATAGAAGTAAAAAACTATTTTATATGTTAGAGGTGTCACAAAGCAAGAAATATTAGTGTCAAAGGCACTTTTCTGCTTGAAATGTATTTTTCACAAAAAGCTCGTTTTCTCCCTTTTTTTGGTCAAAACAGGCATTTTTGGTGGAACCCACCTCTCTTCTACAGCTGATTACTAAAGAATGGAAAATGGTAGAAACAAGCTTTTTTTTTGGATGAAAGAAGAGAGTCTGTTCTTCATTTTGGTAGGTTCAGCGTTTATATGATCATAACACACAGTTTTCTGTGGCTCTTCAAAAATGAGTAAAAATGCTCAAAAACCCTGGCAGTGGGGAGTTACCTGATTTGAAAATGGCTGGCAGTGAATGAGTTAAGTGCCGGCCATTCTGGCTACCGAGGGAATTTACAGCAGTGATTATTACGGCTGTTTACATTCCCCCACAAGCCGACACTGACCGAGCACTCAGGGAACTGTACAGCGCGATCAGCAGCGAGGAAACCGCACACCCAGAGGCGGCGTTTATCACAGCCGGAGACTTTAATAAGGGAAACCTGAAGAAAGTCTCACCCAAACTCCACCAACACATCCACTTTAACACCCGTGGAGATCGGCTACTCGATCACTGCTACACCTCTTTCCGGGATGCGTACAAAGCCCTCCCCCGCGCCCCATTCGGCCAATCAGATCACCGCTCCATCCTGCTCCTGCCCGCCTACAGGCAGAAGCTGAAACAGGAAGCTCCAACCCGGAGGGCGGTGCACTGTTGGACGGACCAATCGGAGTCTGCGCTGCGGGACTGTTTTGATCACGCGGACTGGGAAATGTTTCACGTGGCTGTTAGGGACATTGATGAATACACAGACTCAGTCTGCGGATTTATCAGGAAATGCGTGGAAGATGTCGTCCCATCCAGAACAGTTAAATCCTTCCCAAATCAAAAACCCTGGATTAACGGAGATGTTCGCGCGGAACTGGCGGCACGGAGCACCGCCTTTGCCTCCGCGAACACATCGGACTACAAACACGCACATTACCAACTCCGGAAGACGATCAAAGCAGCCAAACGTGAGTACAGGGACAGGGTGGAGCAACAGTTTGACAACCCTCGGAGTATGTGGCAGGGACTAAACACGATCACAGACTTTAGAGGGAAAACCAGCACACCGCAGACCACGGCCTCTCTGTGTGAGGATCTAAACGTATTCTACGCTAGATTCGACACAGCGAACACCATGAGACCAGACAGTGTGCGCACCGCGGATGACGTCAGTGCGCACACTGTGTCTGAGGAGGATGTGCGGAGGTGCTTCAGGAAGGTGAACGCACGCAAAGCTACTGGTCCGGACGGGATTCCCGGCCGCGTCCTCAAGTCATGCGCGGCTCAGCTGGCTGGAGTGTTCACGCACATCTTCAACCTTTCCCTCTCTCTGTCTGTAGTCCCAGCCTGCTTCAAAATGGCCACCATCGTCCCTGTACCCAAATCCTCCACCATCTCCTCATTGAACGACTGGCGACCTGTAGCCCTGACCCCCATCGTAAGCAAATGCTTCGAGAAGCTGGTCAGGGACTTCATCTGCTCTGCACTACCCGACTCACTGGACCCTCTACAGTTCGCATACCGCCACAACAGGTCCACTGATGATGCCATAGCCCTGACACTACACACTGCCCTGTCACACCTGGAGAAGAGAGACACGTATGTGAGGATGCTGTTTGTAGATTACAGCTCAGCATTCAATACCATCGTTCCCTCGAAGCTGGACAGGAAACTGCAGGATCTAGGACTGAGCAGCTCCCTCTGCAGCTGGATCCTTAGCTTCCTGTCTGACAGACGCCAAGTGGTCAGACTGGGCAGCATCACCTCATCCCCCATCACACTGAACACTGGTGCTCCACAGGGGTGTGTACTGAGCCCTCTCCTGTACTCACTCTACACCTACGACTGCACAGCCACTAACAGCTCCAACATCATTGTGAAGTTTGCGGACGACACTACAGTGGTGGGTCTTATCACCAACGGTGATGAGACGGCTTACAGGGAGGAGGTCAGCGCCCTGACCCACTGGTGTCAAGACAACCATCTCACCCTCAACGTCGCAAAGACAAAGGAGTTGATAGTGGACTTCCGGAGGTGCAGAGAAGTACACACCCCCATCACCATCAGCGGCGCTGCTGTGGAGAGAGTGAGCAGCTTCCGGTTCCTTGGCGTACACCTGGCTGAGGATCTTACGTGGTCAGTACACACAAACAAAACAGTGAAGAAGGCGCAGCAGCACCTCTTCTTTCTCAGGAGACTGAAAAGATTCGGCATGAGCCCCCGCATCCTCAGGACCTTCTATCACTGTGCCATTGAGAGCATCCTCACTGGATGCATCACCACCTGATATGGCAACAGCACCGCCTACAACTGCAAAGCTCTCCAGCGAGTAGTGCGGTGCTCTGAACGGATAATTGGAGGTGAGCTTCCCTCCCTCCAAGACATCTACAGGAAGCGGTGCCTGAGGAAAGCGGGGAGGATCATCAAGGACTCCAGTCACCCCAGCCATAAACTGTTCAGACTACTTCCATCAGGAAGGAGGTTCTGCAGCATCCGGTCCCGTACCAGCAGACTGAGAGACAGCTTTTTCCATCAGGCCATCAGACTGCTGAACACTTCATAGACACCTCAGCTTCACTACTGGAACTTTAACATTATGCACTCCATACTGTACAGTAATGCCACTGTTTTGCACATGTCTCACTCTGTATATTTTATTTTATTTATTTTAAATATTCTACTTATTGTTTACTCTATTTAATTTGTAAAATATGTGTACACACACACACACACACACACACACACACACACACACACACACACACACACACGTAGAAAGCATGGGGGAGGGGGAATGGATGTTTGTGTCTGTGTGTGCCTGTATGTCTGTGTCTATATGTCAGGTTGGGTATCAGACGCCACCTCTGGGCCCCTTCGGAGGTGGGGTGCCCCCGGCCTCTCGGCCTGGGGCTCGGTCACTCAGGCACAGCTGGGGGCCGGCGGAGCTCATGGGCACGTCACTGCAACTCCCCCTGACTTCTGCTCCGCGGCTGCTGGGCGAGCCCTCATCTGGGACTCTCCTCAGCTCTTACTGGAACAGTGGCGCGGCTGCCCCTCTGTTGGTCTTCCATGGTCTCTTGTGTTCTGGGGGCCTCTGGATGTCTGGAGTTTTGATCTCCTCCATACCCGCTTCACACCCCGGAGGACGGGGCTGTGGCCCCCCCACACACTCCCTAGCAGATCATTACATGGAGAAACCTTTGGAATGCAAGCGCGCTGATCCACACAGGTATGCACACGGGTGTTCACTGCTCGTAGACCCAAATTATACCTTTCTTGGCTGCTACTTCGAAGCACATCTGTCCTGCGTGCTGCACAACAACATTGAATATTTAGTATTTACTGCTGTTTACACTTAGCTAGATTAATGCGATGGTGTTGTGTTTAGTATGTTGCTTTGTCTTTTTTTGCTTGTTTTCTATTCTTCTCTCAACAGGTGATCCAGGAGATTTTTATTTTTTTTCTCCCCCCCTTTCTCACTGTCCCTCTCCCCTTCTGTTTTTCCTTTCCTTCCTCTTTCTTTCTCCCTTTCCTATCCCTCACTCATGTCTGTAACATCTGAAAATAAAATATAATAAATAATAAAAACAAAGATCGACCAAATGGACCAATACGGCAATGCCACGATGATCCATTTGGCAAAGTAAATCCATTGGGTATCCTTGTTGGTCTTCAGACAACAATTCTGATGGCTAAAGAACCAAATGGGACAGGCAAAAAAAAAAAAAAAAAGGAAGGAGGTTCTGCAGCAGTACCAGCAGACTGAGAGACCGCTTTTTCCATCAGGCCATCAGACTGCTGAACACTTCATAGACACCTCAGCTTCACTACTGGAACTTTAACATTATGCACTCCATACTGTACAGTAATGCCACTGTTTTGCACATGTCTCACTCTGTATATTTTATTTTATTTATTTTAAATATTCTACTTATTGTTTACTCTATTTAATTTGTAAAATATGTGTACACACACACACACACACACACACACACACACACACACACACACACACACACACACACACACACACACGTAGAAAAATATTTAGTATACACATCCAGAAATCAGAAATGCATATACTATTATATATTGTACATATATTTATTAGTTTCAGATGTAGCCATTCTTGTATTTTGCTTGTTTACATTATTGTATTTTGCACAACTCTGTTGCTTGTGAAGCTCGCACACAAGAATTTCGCTCACATGTGCTGTACCAATGTACCTGCACATGTGATGTGACAATAAAAGTGATTTGATTTTGATTTCATTTGACTACCTACGCAAAGGACAATTTGAGAACTGGGTATGGAATAAGTATGTTTTTTTAAATTAAAAAAATCTATTATGCATCATGGAATAAAACAATATGACAAAAGAAGTGGCTGAAATTCGACATCAAGCAAGAATGGGAAACCATTTTGCTTTTAAAAACTATAGCAATTGGTTTCGTCAGTTCCCAGACGCTTACCAGAGTGTTGTTAGCAGAAGAGGTGATGCAACACAGTGGCAAACATGTCCTTGCACTGACTTTTTTGCTGGCATAAAAAAATCAGAGAGCATTACGATTTCTTAGTTTCAACATTTTCAACATGTTGCCGTCAATTAAGTTTAATTACTTTGCAAAACCATGTATTCCTTTTTATTAACATTTTACGCAGACTCTCACCTTTTTTCTGAAAACTGTAAGAAGAAAATGCCATTCAGTCTCTTTGCGACTCTGCGGATGACAGTTATCGTTAATTGAGTTGGGCCACTCAGCGTCTGAGAGTGTGTCCCTTTGAGCTGAGATCAGCAGTTAACAGAAGTTAGATGACCTGATGACGGTAAAAAATGAATCTCCTCATGTGGCTGACCTCTCCACCTTCTTCTGAAACACCCCGATCCTTTGATACAAGTCTCTATGGAGACACGAAGGCTTCTCATTGGCTGAAAAAAGTTTTGTTTGATAACTGATACCCGGTCAATACAGAGGTGATAACTGGTAATAGAACAAAACAAATTAAAAAAAAAGCTGGAAGGTGATAATGAGAACTGGGAGGAAAAGAGCGAAACCGACAAAAGGTTCATACATTATTATCACATTTTGAGAATAAATTCATTGACTGCATTCCCCCAAAATTGGTAGCCTTAGGGACAAAATGCTCCAAGATCCCAGAAAAAGGCTGCACAGTCTAAATATTTATGTGCTGTGTGGATTGTTTTGTGAAAAATATGTTGATGTTAGGAAGCTGTTGCTCTCAAAATATAACACAAGCACCAAATAATCTTTAACTGAATAAAAAAACCCTATATTTATTTAATTATACTCAGCACCGAATAAAGAAACCACCATCTTGTTATTATTAATTTCTACTTTTATTAAAACATCATTGACCTCCAACATGTAAAGAATGTACATAATAATAATAATAATAATAATAATAATAATAATAATAATAATAATGAACTGAATAACATCTGAAATGTCTTTTTTCTGTGTTATTTTATTTCTTTATGTTTGTCAATTCTCTTGTGAGGCATACTTGGGATTCTCAAGGCTTGAGATAGTTTTAAAGGAATGTACAGTACAGGAAACAAGGAGTATCTTTCCCCCATCATCTTATTTCGCTTCTGACATCTACATGTTTTTGTTTCATTTGCAGTTCGTCACACCCATCAAACACTTTCATCTGCTCCAAAACAGCTTGAAATAGGCTAAACCTCCCATGGTCAACACGCAAGCCCTTCAGACATACACACTCTCGCGTGCACGCATGCACACAAACACATATCGTTTCACTTTAACGCACTCTGGGATGCCTGCAGTGGATGGTATAGTGATTTGCACCGGTGCTTTGATCAGACTTTTGGTCTGTAGCATTTCCCACAGAGAACCTTCCTCAACAGACCCAAACATAGAAGCCATCAACCTTGCTCTAGCACAGATAGCCAGAACAGATCGCCTCTCATGAATGACCCTTGTCACTCTCTGCTCCTCTTTTCCATCAGTGCTTCACGCTGAGTGGTATGTCCTTTGGTGCTGGAATTCAAAGGAAATGCCACAGATGCACTGTCATAAAAGTGACCTTTAAAAAAAAAAATGCAAGATACTCACTGAAGGGGAACCAGCTGTCCATTTTACACGACTTAATGTCACTGGTCAGAGCCTTGTGGAGATTGTCTCTAAATAAAGTTTGAACTTTTAAAACATTTGAGACAATTAAAAACACAACAGCACGATAAAAACTTTTGTTTTGACTTGAAAAGTCTGCTCGCTGCACTCAGTCAAGTGTAGGTTTACAGTATATTCTGACAGGCAGGTGATGCTAGAAATCTCTTTTATGGTTTCACAGCAGTTCGTGTGGGCTTGACAAGAGCAGAATATCATCCTGTCATGCAGCTGATTTCTCTATTCTCTGTCCTCCACTCCTAGAGCTTTCACTTATTTTGTACTGTTGCTGAGTCTAGCGCTGGCGGTCATGTGTCGATGACATCCTGCGCCGGTGAGGGTTCGTGTGGCAAACTGGTGGCGTTGGGCAGTGGCTGTGTGTGGCTGACTGAGTTCTGCTGCAGCTCTAGTGCCATTGCATTCTGTGGGTGGGGGAACTCTTTCACCTGTCTGCGATACTCCAGGAAGGTGGAGGCCTTGGTCGCGATGGCCACCACGTTCTTCCCGACGAAGATTGTGGAGACCCGACTGTCCTGAAACAACACCATGTTTACACCACGTATTAGGATAGTGACCACGTTAATGGTGACCAGGCTTAGGACTGGGTACAGCATCATTTTCTGGGGTGACATGTGCTCCCCTTGCATGCTGATTTCACTGAGCGACACACAGGGCAGAATAAGCAGCAGGATGTAGCAGTAGAAGAACATCAGGCCCTCAGCCCAGATGGGCAGGCCTGTCCGCTGGGGCTCCCACAGGTTAGCTTGGATATCTAGCAGGTCCAGAAGATCCAGAGCCACCCAGAAGAGACGACTCCTCATGTCCTCCTTCTTTCGGAAAGTTCTCACATATTCCATGCTATCCAGAGCCACTAAAACTAAGTATAACCCAGGCACACACACGGATAATAGTAACGTCAATGCTTTCCGTGCTACTGTCTCCAGACTTTTCCTGTCAGCCTTGCAATTCTGGAAGACAAAGTAGAGTTTGATCTCCAGCACAAAGATGTACAGAAACCACAGGATCATGGCGTATCCTCGTCGGGCGGTGCGCACCTCAGCACCGACCCAAACTGCCACATATCGTAGTACTATGAGAAAGCACACATCCCCGACTAGCACTATTATGCACACACCGATTTTCCTGGGACCCTGGTTCTGCTCCACCAGGTAGGCATCCATGAAGGCCATGCTGGTCATGATGACGATGGTGGTCAGGCAAACGTGGCGTTTGTCTGGGGGTGGCAACACCATGGCGAGGGCACCTCTTGGCTCTCACTGTCAGGCCACAGCTTGTGAAAATAAAAATAAAGTAATCTGGACACTCCAAACCTTTAAGGCTGGAGGGGGAAAAATGGTATTTAAGGTGCTCTGACAGATGTTGTGTGCACAGGAGCAGATGTCCTGCTACAGTTTATTTCATAATAAAATAAGTCACTGCACTAATAGTCCATAGAGGACGATGATTATTGCAGCGTAGAAGCAGAGCTCTGTGTGGGGTACGACGCTAACTGCTGATTGCTCTCAGACCACGCGAAAACAGGGACATCTCCTCGTTACTCAACGCACTTCCATTGATCCAACTCTGCCCCTGAGCAGTAGCTACACCAAGGGCTCCACAGCTGACACACCATAACTGATCGTAATCCACACGCCGTCAAATGGAGCCGACTCTGAGAGCAGGCTTTGTCTAATGGACATGTGACTGGATGGCGGGGCACGGTGCCGCAGTGTAGGAATGTTTATGGGGGTGTTTATTTTTGTATGCAGTGGATATATGCACGCTTGTGGTGCAGCTTGGCATGTGCAAGGAATCCCTTTTTGAATGCTCCTGTGGACGGTGGTGCAGTGTGTGTGGCTCCTTGCGGTCCTGCAGTGTGCGTGAAGGGAAGTGGAGGAGAGAGAGGAGAGGAGTCTGCAGTGGCCAGAGGCCCCCAGCCGCCATAAATCACGGAGACAGCAGGTCAACGGCCCGTGAGGTCTTGCGTCTGACGCCGGCTTCCCCGGGGGGAGGCTCTTACACCGGGCTGAAGATCCATCCTACCCCCTCCTCTTCTTGCCACGTGCCGGCCTCTCCAAAGCCTAAAGGAGGAAGAAATAAAGAGGGGGTGGGGGGGTAGAGGAGAAGGAGAAAGAAACCTGTCAGCACTACTGGGCCATATAACACAGTTTCATTGCCAACGGCCTTCCACATATGAGGAGCCAAGTAATGTGTCAGCTTGGCTCAAATATAGCCCGTTTCACTATTGATGGGACAGAGCATATTGCACATGTAAAACTGCTTCAGGATGTTATTTCCTCTCTATTGTTTGTGATATCTCACATGACATCTGGTTGCACGACTTAATATGCTTCCGTGGAAATGTTAATATATTCAGCATATTTGGGGCCATAATACCCTGTAGTTTAATTCTGGAGCTAAATTAATAGAGGATTTATTACAGAAACTTGTAGAAGCCAATTTTAAAGTCACACACAGTAGCTAACTGCTCTACGCCTCTTTCTTTCATTTTTCCCCCCCATTCATTTATTTCTTTTTTTTTAAACATTGCTTGGCACTGCATTTTCTTCCTAGGCAAGGGTAAATGGGATAAACGACGGCAAAGAGTTCATTTCCTGCACATATACTGAGTCAGTTCGGTGCAGTTTCAAGGAAACGAGGAAAGTGCGATTGCAGCATGTATGCAGCAGGATTTTTTTAGCGGCTATGGTGACTTTTGTTTCAGTGACTGCAGAACAGATTTCAGCTATCATTCATGCGTTCTCTGTGTAAAAAAAGTGCATCATGAATGATATTGATAATAATAACCCTGTCCATGTTTCATTTTACCTTCAGTTTAAGCTCCAGTTACAATTACTCTTCACACTCTGTTTTTTTTGCTGAATGATGTTTCAAGGTGTTTCTGTTTTGACCTGTTTAATATTTGAGCTGATGTGTGTGTCGGAGCGTGTGACAGGTTCGGTTTGGGGAGGCTGTGTGTTCATCTGTGAAAAATAAAAAAAATTAATAAAAAAAAAAAAAAAAAAAAAAAAAAAAAAAAAAAACAGATGCCAAGCACTTAACTAGCCAGCAGGAGCTTAACTTCTGCACTGACCTCATCCATAAATAACTCAACAAGTCTAAATATTAGCGTGGAGAAAAGAGAAAAAAAGGAAAAATCGAGGTTTGAGAAAAGAAAGTGAAATGTGCTAATTGAGCAGAAACGTCTCAATCAGTTTGAGTTTGTCGAGTTTCACATTGAGCGGGAACTAGTGTTTATCTGTCGCTCTGTTCTGTTCATTTCTGCCTACTCCTGTCACCGGATCCTTCAGGCAGAACGCACATAAATCACATTAGTGTTTCTGTCAGCCCAAGCATGCTTCAAATCAAGACGACTGCAACATTCAATATGTGCTGCTCGTACAAACAAAAGTTGTTTGGCTAACGCAAGTCTAACTCAAAATTTCTGCAGTGTGGAAAATATCCTGTTATTGTCAGGAAAACAGAAAACACAACTGGTGTGATTTTACTTTGCATCATTCAATTTTCAACAAATGTCAATATAATAAAAAAATAACATAGAAATGAAAAAGATTGTACCAGCCGATACTGATTGTTTTTCTTTTCTGTTGTTATAAAGAAGTAATACGTGAACTGATGAATTCTCATGTTCTCAGTCATTAGGTCTTCAGTTATATACTTTACTATGTTATTGATGAGTAGGTTTTGTCTGGTTTGTTTAGTATTCTCCCAAATCTGGACACCTAAAAGTTGTTGGGTCATATATATTCTTTGGTACTACACACTTCAAGCCTTCAGTACCATCTTAATTCTTCTGACATTCATTCAATAAAGTGCCAGAACAATTCCTCGCAGATTTTGCTCCATATTGACATGATAGTATCACACAAATGCTGCTCATTTGTAAGCTGCATATGATGTGAATTTCCCATCTCACCAAATCCCTAAGGTATGCCTTTGGATTGAGATTTGGTGAATGCGGAGGCAGGAAAATTGCATTACAACAGCAGCCAGTCTGGCACCAACAACCATGCCACGTTTGAAGTCACATAAATCATCTAATGCTCTGAACTTTAGCAACTCATCTAAAGCATTACTACATCCTTAAAGTACTGAGCTGACTGATTAGATGTAAATGGTAAGTAGGACTTTCCTACTCTACTTAAGCACTCAAAGTGCTTCCATACAACATGTCTCATTCACACACACTCATACAGCCACTTTTTCTCCAAGTGCTTTCTATCTACAATAGTCACACTCTGATGAACAAATCAGGAGGAACTTGGGGTTCAGCATCTTGGCCAAGGATACTTGGGCATGTAGACTGGAGAAGCCAGAGGACTGACCCACAAACCTTGCAATTAGTAGATGACTCGCTCTCCCACAGCCACCTGATTATTGGGTTTATGAGCAGTTTAAGAGGTGGTAGTGGGTTGTTCAACTGCTCGTTAACACAAATAGCAACTTGAGTGTATAATGCATTAGTAAATCATTATGAAAATGTCATGGTCCCTGAGTTATTGACCAAGTGTTTTGAGTTTGAGTTTTTTCTAGGTCTTTCTCATTTTTAATTATCGTTGTATTATAGTTCTGTGCACATGTTCTATCATAGGTCTTTACGGTTTATGTTTGAGTCCCGTGACCTTCTGTCTATGATGTACTCTCCTAGTGCCTCAGAGTTTTGTTATTTATATTTCTAGTTGATGGTTTCATATTTGATTATGTTAATTTCTTTTCGTGCCCTAGTTTTGTCTCTGTGTCTTGTCCTCAGCGTCTCCTGTGAAAAGTCTCCCTGTTCGTTTATGTCTCTGTCTCTCCAGTCATGCCCCTGTTTAGTTCTGTCAAATTCTTATGTCTTAGTCTCAGTGTTTGTTTTCCCATTTCCCTAATTACCTAGTATGTATATATTCTCTAAGTCTTCCTTTCCTCTTTGTTATGTTGTCCCTCCTGGTTGTGTCCTCACTTGCAGTATGTGGTCCTTGTTGAGCTGAAGGTTTGATTTTCTTTGTTTTGGTAATGTTATTCTGAGTCCTGCATTTGGGTACTGCCTTTGCCCTTCACACAGCCTACATGATATAAAATAGTTAGTAAAAGCAGTGCTTTCAACAGCCACTCTTAAACTGTCTTTTTTTTAAATAAAAGTTTGCCTTTGAAAGTAGAACCAAAATTGGAAAAACACTAAAACAAGAAATACTCCAACCTCAAATATGTCAACTGTGTTTCTAACAAAAATGGAAAGTCAAAGCCTAAATTTCCTGCCCAAGCCACTTTCTGACCACTTTAGCAAAACAATGGCAAGCCTTTTAGTGATATTGATTACCTTCTTTGCAAAAAGCCAATCGAGACATGCATTAAAAGTGATCCACCACTGTGGACTTTACTATTGTAATTTAGAAACTGGGATTTTACTCCTAGTTTGACTAACTGTGCTCTTGATATGAGAGATTTAAGTATGACATAAATAAACATGAGCTTGTTTTCACACCCGCTGTGTGAAATCACTAAAGCAAAAATGGGCTTTTGAGCTTTTTGAATGAGATCCAAAGATTGCAGAGAGGTTGTTTTTCATCAGAAAATACCCCCTTTAGAAAACATGAACTGCACCGTGTACACCCTAAAAGCACATACAGAAAAATACAGCTTTAATGGCACCCCTGCAAGAATTTAAAAGGGTGCACTGGGTTATACCCCCATTTCGTTGAAGAATACAAAAACAACATGTTATCTAATAACATGTCAAATCAAGGACTGCCAGTGGAAGCCCAGTTTGAGTGCACGGTACCAGAGTGCGCCTCATTTGTAATCCAAGCATGGATTTGAATGTTTAAAACCCATTATGTAGAACAGGGCCTAAGTAAGAGATTAAATTCATAAGATGGTGATTAATTGACTGATTAGCAGAATGCTGTGGATCATTAACATGCTATAAGGAAGACTGCTTCCACATATACCGTACATCGAATCATCATTTAAATGCCATTAATTATCAAAAAAGACTTTGAGATTGTTTCGCTAATGAACGGATTACGGCCGGAGTGATAATATGAGAGTGCCAAATTGGATGGTTTGAACCTTGGAGGAATTATGACTTGAGCTGCGAAACATGGATCCCAAGATGTCATCGCTGTGATTCGTTGCTGCTGGTGCGCCCTACGAAGCAGGAAGCTGATGAACTTTGACAATATTAGATTATTATTAATCCCATCTGCCACAGACTGTGAAAAAATCTCTTTGTCTGCGTGAAGTGATGACAGAGGCGCACTGCTCTGCTTAGCATATTCCGTTCAGAATTATAATGTATTTCTCAAGGCTGAAGATTAGTTAACGCTGAATTAGAAAAAAAAGAAAAGAAATGTCCACTGATATGAGATTTGACAGCTGCGATTTCACATCTCTGCATGACTTTTTCCTCCCCTCCCTTTGGCGCAGGGAGCCTCTATTTATAGGAGTCTGTATGTTTCAGCTCTACTCAGAGGCTTCAATTATACTGCGTATTAATTATGGTTTACTATAAATAGGCACCACGGGGGGCTGTGAACTGGCAGGACAACATTTCTTCACAGAGGGAGGCTATTATTGTGTCTGTGGTCCAGGCCATTATCTCTCTAAACAGCCAGAGCTTCCTTGTCAGGCAGTTATTTTAACAGTTAGCCTCTCTGACTGGCTGCAGACGTCCACACTGATCACAACAGGACCAGAGGTTGGGGCATCAAGTGACATGTTTGCTTTGCTGTTCTGTTTGTCCTAAAAATCAGTGAAGGAGGTCAGTTTAAGCCAAAGAACAGGGCAGTGCAGCTGCAAGAACAGCACTTTGGCACAGGATTCTTTCACTCTCTACCATGTGGAAAAAAACAAAACAGAAGAAAAAATCAATTCAAAACCCTATACTCGTTTTAAATGGTGTAGTGTGCAGGTGCTGCTTTTGAAAATGAGCCTGAAAACAGAACCTTTTCAAGCTCTGACTTCACTTAATTACCCATGTTCCTGCTGGATTGATGTTTGTCTTTTTTTTGACACAGATTCAGAGCTTGAGAAAAGTAAAGTCTTTCAAGCTCCGAGAAGCTTCTCTTTTAACACTGAGGTGTTCTGACACTTCATACACTCAGTAAAGGTTGTGGGCTTGCACTTGTTTACAGCAGCAAAAACATTTCATCCTGCGACAGTGGATGGCGTTCTCCCTTACCTGTAGGTTTCAAAGAACACTGAGCTGTTTATGCTTTTTGGAAACTGTATTGTTATGCATTAAACATATCGCATTACACTGCCAGTGTCGTTGTCTCTCCATGCTTCCTCCTGCCTCAAAACCTCAAGGATGATCAAATGTTTACGTCGATGTCAGCAACGTTGCAGTGGGACAGCGCAGGTCTCGAGAGTGGGCCGTTTTGTCCGATATTTATGTCAGGTTGTCTTCATTAGGACCAGAATGAGACCCATATGCTGTCTTGGCTGCAAGCCATCTCCATCATCTCAGCAGGTGTTCTGCGCTGTCCTTTGTGTTACAGTCAGCGCTTGGCTAGGTTGAGGAGAGATAGCAGATTGCTTTGAATTTTCTCAGTACACAGGGTACAGCTCAGCACAGCTCAGCTGAACAAATGCTTGTGCACACACACAGTAACTTAACACACATGCACTGTGTATGTGAGTGAGCACGTGCAAACGCACGAAAGCTCTCAGAAAACTCCATCTTTTCTTGCCTGAAAGGCTGCTGAAAGGATTGCAATCTCTAGGTCACACCTTTATCCCGTATTTCACAGCTTCACAATGTTCGGTAACCACACACTGATCGAATATATCCTGCGCTGATTATAACACAGAAAGGTATTAAATCCCCAGATCCCTGAATACATGTTAAAACGTGTCTCACGTTCCCTACTGGGACCAATAACAAACCCAGCTGCATTCAAAGCTGACTGCTTGATTTCCCCATTTACGCTGAAGACTCCGTGTGACACAATGTTCTATAACCACCAGAGGCTTAAGCTCTTGTGCGATACATTATTTACAGTGTATTTCTATTATTCCTAATGAATTGCTGTGGTGGTGAATTCAAATTGTGAGGACATTTATTTTGCTTTCTGTTGTCATTTTTGGCAGGTTTAGTCCTTTTCCATCTATTTTGTGCAATTCAAAGCAGAGACATCAGTTAGTCAAAACACAATACACTAGGTTTGTACGTTACTAGCTGCTCTTATATTGCTATTCTCTTGTTTTCTTGTTATCCCTGTATAATATGCTTGTGATTGCTTATAAGGTTGCACTGGGTTAGAATACTGAGAAGGATCTGAAACTAAGAAGAAGGCTGTGATTTGTAGCAGTAGCTAAGCTCATTTTATCACCCATTATGGTTGATTAAGGCTGATCCTTATTCTACTTTGCCATGTCACATTGTGTGTGTGTGATAAGCACTGAAGGTTCATTTCAGCCCATAACTGTAACTAACCCAATCTGTATTTGGGCTGTCTCTGCTTTTAAATAGCCGTGGGTGTTGATCAAACACTATTGAATCAAACATGCTGCACATGACAAAGGATAGATAGCTGCTGTGCAGGATAGGCTCCAATAATAGGCATTGTATAGGGTTAGATGTTGAAAGCAGCTCAAAAGTGTTTTTCCTCCAACTTGGCCCTTAGCAGCAGAGACAAGGGGCTTTTCAACATGACAGACATGTCTTTTTCTCCTCTGCCAACTCTCAAACGGCCATAATGTGCGCAGCGTCAATCAAAGTGTATTCTTTATTCACAAAGCTGGGGAGAGGATCAAAGGCACCATGCCACAGTGAATCATCATCAAAGTGAAGAGCAGCCCTCTGACATCCCACCCAGCATTTAGTCACTGACACAGGGGGCGAAGATGACTGGTTGCCTAATGTATACACGTGAGGCAAGACACAAGACACTTGAGGTACCGTCCAAAGAAGATGCAGTTTAAATGGTCATTACCGTCAAACATCTTAACCTGATATTCTTGTAATTCTTCTATAACCAGTTTAGACAGGGATCATATTAAATGTAAACACTGCATTACTGTGCTACTTTCAAAGTTCTGGCAGAAGTAAGAGCCAATCGTTGATTAATTCCCTCTGATTGGCGAATTCTGAGGTCTAGTCTTTTGTCATCCATGCATCCATGCATTTTCTAACGATTATCTATTTCAGTGTCGCAAGGCGCTGGAACCTAACCAGGGTGGAGAGGCAGGATACACTCTCGACAGGTCGCCAGTCTGTCTCAGGGCTAGCATATATAAACAGCCAACGATTCATCTCACGTTCACACCTACAGCCAATTTAGTATCACTTATTAACCTAATCCCATGCATGTTTTTGGAGTGTGGGAGGAAGCTGGAATGCCTGGAGAGAACCCATGCAGAACATGGAAACAGAAAAGCCCAAGACTGGACCATCTTGCTGTGAGGCAACGGTGTTATCCACTGATCGGCTATGCCGCCCATCTCTATCATTTTTCGTTTTAACAAAGATAAACAATAACTGATTTGTGTAACATCAATAAAACTTTTTCCTATTACGGATGCAGTATCATGATATTAAGGTAAACTGCAGTACTTGGAAATTTAGAAGGAATATTCGCCATTAAATTTTGGTTGATTTTTGGTTAGAAATCGACAAAAAAATTAATTAAAAAATAAGAATAATAATACCCAAAACATAATAAAAATGAAATTGGATCATTACAACAGGAAACTGAGCTAACAGACATCATTTATGGAAGAAGAAATTGTAGGTCTGGAAATTTTGTGCTGCTTACAGCATTTATTTTTACTCAGTGTGACTAATATTGGTGAAAATTTGATTTCAGTGCAATTTAAATGTGTCGAAGTAATTGGTGTTTCATAATATAGATGGCAAAAGTGCCAAATCAATAAAAGCTTGATGATAGTGTTTTTCTATTGTACTGTGGGTGCATATGTTATCATAGGCACCACACGGATTGGAGAGATTGGGGAGTAAGTGCAAGTACAGCGAGTGAGACGAGTCATACATCGAGATAATTTATCTCTAATCACTCAGGCAATAAGTAAAAACCTCAAACATATCAAAGTACCTCAGAGACACGGATCCAAATCTTCATGCGGAACTCAAGCTGAGTGAGATTCAGTTTTTGCCTTTGTATGAACATGATATCAAATTACAGTTTGAAAGTTAATAACAAATATCATTGTAACTTTATCCATCTGCTTTCTGCCACTTGCGAGGTCTTGAGGGTGCTGGGGCTGATCCCAGCTGTTACAGGGTGAAAGTTAGGGTACACAGGAGAGGTCACCAGTCTCATTCGCAGGGCTAACACAAAGTGACAAATAACCATTCGCACTCACATTCACACCTGCAGTGAATTTAGAATTTGCCATTTAAACTAACATGCATGTCTTTGGACTGTGGGAGCAGCACCTGGAGAGAGCCCACTCAGGCAGAAGGAGAACATGAAAACACCACACAACAGGGCCCCTAGGTGGTGAGTTGACAGGTTTGACTTCTGCACCTCCCTGCCACCTTGTATTGTTAGTAGCCTCTGTAATAGCAGTCAGACTATAAAATCATGCCAACATGTTTGTTAGTGTATTGCATATACAGTAGTAGATACAATCTAATTTAAGATGAAATGAAATGTTGGCAACATATAAAGCTTTAAGTTTTTAGACAAAGGAAAAAGTAAGCTGAGCAAAAGTATTCCACGGGAAAAAAATGTTCACTTCTTTCTCTCTGCTTCTTTTTCTTTTCTTTTTTTTAAAACTTTGTACTCTTATACCCTACCTCTCAATTAGCCTCAGTCTGTCAAACATGTGACACCCAAACCCTTGAAGTTTAAGGCCTTGAAATAGTGTGTGAAGTGTTAGAGGCTGCAGAATAGTTTTCCTTGTAAAATTCCGTAGTCATGTACTAATGAGTATATGGATATTTTAATATGTCAGGAACCTCAATGTGTGACTGATACTGTGCAAAGGCCATTATATTTATAGGAAAGCAGCACTGGACATTATGGCAGCATAAATATCCCACAGTGAAATGTGGACTATTGCTGGACTGTGATCAAGGCAGCTGAGCTCTAATGTGAATAACTCTTCATTCTGAGAGTTTAATTGGCTTCATGTTGCAAGGCATAATATACTTTACTTTGAAATTTGTTAATCATTACTTGGTTCATCTCAAACGAGGGTGGGTAACCATGGTAACCTGTCTTCAACTGGCAGCTGACAGGAAGTGGAATAGAGTGTAATGAAGAAGTGCATCCAATTAAGCATATTGTGCTTAATACAGAGCAGTGCATAGAATGAAATTACGTAGTTAGTTTAGTCTATAGTCTTTTCCTGTTTGCAGAACAGAAACAAGTACGCTTTATACCACGCGGGATACACCAAGCTGTCTGCCAAAGTAAATGTTAAATTTAATTAAACAAACACTAAAGTTGTGGGTCATAAAACTGAAAACTAAAAAAATGAAGAGAAAGAAACTAAAACGTCTCTGAAGTGCATAGTGAAAGTCAATGCAAGTGATCCCATTTCTTTTTTACATTTTTAATATAAAAACAGATTTAAGGTGAAAATGCAATGTTCTGCCAGTTTTGCATGGCATTTTTAAGCTTATACTTTGTCTGCAGGGAACGAGAACCCCATTTTCCATTATTTCCAAAGAACAAAATGAGAAAAATCCACTGGGTCTCAACATTACTGCTCTCTGTTCAAACTTGATCTTCCAAAAATAATATTGCTGGTTATACTGGTGATTTAGGACATTTGAATTGACCTGCAAAATATACCTTATACCCAAGTGTGCTTTCACCTCTAATGCTGCTGTCAGTTTTAATCAAAGAAACGCATCCTCATCCCTAAAGATATAGCCCCTCATTTTCTCTCAGTTTTCCAAAATTCCCAAATGGCAGTCAGTGAAGCAGCACCATCCTGCACACAAATCCCCCAGCTTTGGGCTTTGTGGAACTAAAGCCAAGCAATAACAATTAGTGATTCCTGAATAATTACGTTTTTTCTCAAGGCACACCTTCAAGCACTTTTCCTTCCTCTCACGCTGATAATTGGATTGTCCCTTTAAGCAATAGTGTGACTCCCTTTTAATTTTTTAAATTGAGGGCCACAAAAGGGCATAAAGTACCGCAGTGATTATCATTACCCCACTTCTTCACACACACACACACACACACACACACACACACACACACACACACACACACACACACACACACACACACACACACACACACACACACACAGACTCAGACAAACATCTGTGGCATGGCACTGAAGCTGTACCATGGTAACACGCTATTACGCACTCCTCTAGCTTTTAATTCTCTGATGTCTCTGAGTCTAACAAGCATATTGATTTACCCATGTGATCCAAACTCTCATATTTATTTCAGTAACGATCATTTGGGTGTGTGATCAACCAGGGAAAGAAGTGATTTTCATCCAGCAGTTTTACAGGGAGATCCATTTAATCTTTGTGTCAATAACCCAACCCCCTTTCGCTCCCATCTCCCTTTTTCAGCGTACTCTTTTGCCATGCTTTGCAATTCCTCCCCGTGTGTTCAGTGTTGCAATTTCTAATCTGGCCACCCTAAGGGAGATGGCTTCATTCCAGTCATGCTTCATTCCAGAACAAGCACTGTTCTGTTTGCTTTTATCCCACTTATGGAGAAAATGACATCTCAAAGACATCAAACCCTCACAGGTCCTATATTACGTTACTGGCTAAAATGTAGGAAGTGACAATCCTGATAGTTCTCTCCGGTGTAACCAGTAAAGCTTACTTTGTTGTCCATCTCAATTAAACACCCACTCAACCTGCTGTTGCTACTACTTTGCATAAAACAGATATGCGTTGGTAGGTAAAAGGGCAAGGCCAGTCACCTTCATGCGCTGTCCTCAGGGGGAAGAGCAACTAGAGAGCAAGGAGAGGGAGAATGAGACAAGGGAGCAAGGGTTGCTGTTCCACGGGATCGACTAAAAAGCAAAAAGAGATGTGATACAGGGAGGATTTGAAGTGTTGCTAATGAGCAAGGAGTTAAATCGGATATCCTTTGCAGAAGAATCTGATTTAAATATTAGCAGCTAGGGATTCATGATTAGAGGGGGGAGGAAAAAAACAGGAAAAATTGTCCCTTTCAACAAGTCATTTAATCTTAACGTTCAGTCTTAAAAAATAATTTGCCATGAAGTAAGTGGAGAAAATCTATTGATGATGTGAGAAATGTCCCCAGTTTTAAGGATGATTGCTTTTTTTAAATGGAATATAAAATCATTTACCTTAAGAGGAGTTTGGCAGAGAAAGAGGATCTTTGTTAGATTCTGTTCGTGTGCTTTCTATTATGACTGAAGCGGTATTTGACAAAATGTTGCAAAGCTTTGAATGAGTCTCATGGGTACGGTGTTTGCTGAAGGCTGCACCTGTTTTCTATGATAATGAAATGGAAAACAATATTTCACTCAGGATTAGACAATTGTTTGCCGTGCGACACACTGAGAGGTGTCGAATTTCTTGGCAGCTGCTTTATACCGAGGTGTGTTTGGGCATGACTTCAGTGCTCACAAGTGCCTATGCGTGGCGTGAGTGAAGGATTCACGCAATTTATATTTACTGACTATAACTTTAGAAAATCGGAAATACTTAATCTGTTTGCCGCGGCTGCTTTTGTCTGTTAAATGGCCTTATATTTTGCTCGTCTTCATTCCCCGTGGTTGTTGTTCACTAAGGTTTACTAGTGATTATTAGTTGTTTCATTGTGAAGAGATTGCTGCAGCTTTTGGCATGTTGTTATTACTCTACACAGCAGCGTGCAATTTTTAATGGGATAATACAACTGTGAAGCTGGAGCTTTTTAGCCTTCACATACACTGGACATAAGCAATTACGACAATGCTGGGAAAATTACTTGAGAATATATTCAGATGGTGAGTACTTATTGTACCCTAGTGACTGTACACGGCACTCCAAAATGCTATTCTCATAGCAGAAATGTCCATTTTACACATCCTCCAGCTGAGAACGGAAAGTAAGAGCACATAAAATGCAAAGACTGCAACTTTTGCAGTATCACACAGCATACTAAAAGCAAGTACTTATTTCCTGTGACTCAGATTACTAACAATCACACAAAGGCGTCTTCAAACCTCTTCCGAACCACTATAACAGCAGGCTACCTGGAAATATAAAAGAAGACTGTGGCTTTAAAGTGACAAGCTTAAAGTGTACAGGGATCTTGCTGATCAATAGTTCCAGCGCTCCAGAGATTCACCTCCAAATAGGCAAAAAAAAGCAGTAAATTAAAATAAACCAAAACATTTCATTTGTTATTTATCTAATTTATGCACTCTTGTTGCACTTCATCTGGATGCGAAAGCCTTTGCTGTCAATTACCCTTGTGATAGTTTCTCTCCTCTCTTTTGACTGTGTTTATGTCACAGTGTTTGTGTGTGTATGTGTGTGCTGGGGGATGGTGAAGAGTAGGAGAGGAGAGACGGCGTTGGCGAGAACTTGTATGCCTAAAAAAAAAATGCAGTCAAAAATGCTGTGTTTTTAGTTTTGTTGTTGTTGTTTGCAACTCAAGGCCACCGTATTAGCCTCCGTTAAGTGCTTTATAAGCTTCCTAACAAGTGTTAATACCTCTAAAACTGAAGATGGACAGATGCTGACCACAAACCTTTGAAAGTGCGATGGCAGGAAAGATAGTGCCGGCTACAGCCCTGGCGGCTCCCCTGCTGAGTTACAGCTGAACTCCCTGAGAAGCACAGGAGGACCAGCTTTGATCTACCTTCATTTCAAAGGCATGGGAGGAAGAGCTGTTATTATTAACAAACTGCCCAGAGTTCAACTGTGTTATCTGTAATCTGTCCAGAAGCTCTGGGATTCACAGATATTTCAAGTCTGAATGAAATTCAGGTAACTCTGCAAGACATGCCCACAAGTAGTCGGCTAGCCAGCTTAGAAGACACAGGTGCGCAAAAGATACACGAGACATGAATACATTTCACCTATTTTGGTGAATCCATCTCAATATCCATTTCTCCAATAAAAACTTCTCATTTAATTCTTTATGAGACAAAAAACGAGCCATCTACCAACATTACTGGATGGCCGTATGAAGGTTAATCATGTTACACTAATATGTAACAACCATGCAGATCCACACAGGTGATTTTGAGTATGTTATATGATTCAGTGAGAACTTGAGGAAAAACTCCCTCACTTTAAGTGACTAATATAACTTGTAATGTTATGGTCATATAAAAACAAAAAAACAAAAAAAGAGCTTTCTGCCTAAAAACCTACTAAGAAGTGGTTATCATCAGTGATCTCTTCCAAAACCTAAAACTAAAACTACTCCTGACAAAAGCACAAGGTAAGTCTAAAAGTAATAAAATGTTCGGCCCATTCATCCACCTGCACAGACTTCCTCCGTCTTTGTACAACTACTTCTAATAAGTGAAGCTTACTTTAGTACTTTTTCTTCAGCTGTGGCGCCCCAACAGCCTGACTGGTCAGGTACAATCGTGTTTCTTTGATCAGTGTGATGTTGAAGAACAAACACTAGCACAGCAATGCCAGATAAACTTTTATGTTTTAAAAAAAATCACTCACTACAGGAAGGAACTTTCCTTTTTGCGAAACGAAATAGTTAGGGCTGGATCTGGTGACCCTGAATCCTCCCTAAGTTACGCTGAAATAGGTCTAAGCTGCTGGGGGATTCCCATGATGCATTGAGTGTTTAGTCTTCACTCACTATGTGTCTATACACCTCTCTGCGTTTAATCATTACTTATTATTAGTCTCTGGCTCTCTTCCACAGCATGTGTTTAGTCCCGTCTTCCTTCCCTCACCCCAACCGTTTGGCAAATGGCCATAACTCCCTGAGCCTGGTTCTGCTGGAGGTTTCTTTCCCTTCCTACGGTCGCCTACTTGCTCATAGAGGTCATATGGTTGTTGGGATTTTCTGTTTTCTTTGTATTATTGTAGGGTCTTTACCTTAAAATATAAAGGCATTGAGGCAACTGTTGCTGTGATTTGGCTCTATATAAAAAAAATAAATTAAAAATTAAATTGAAGTTATATTTGCTGTGTGTTACTTTAGTTGAATTTCCAGAATGTAGGTGTGCTATGGGCACACACTGTTTCACAATAAAACTTTGTCCAGCCTACAACTTTCTGCTAACATCTCCAGCTTCATTACATTACACCCTTTATTTACTGTTGCAAAAGTTACAATCATGGACCACAAGATATGATCAGTGATAATGCAAAATTATTTATATTTCAGTTTTCTCACATATAAAGACTATGAATGGTGAATAAAAAAGGTCTTAACTGCTGCACTCTCCAATGCCTCTAAGTGCGTACGTGTCCAGTAAGATTAATGCTTAATTTAACCATAAAAAACCAACCAACTGAGAGAATCTGTGCACACTGACTGCTTGCTTCCTTTGATGTGCTGCTGATCTGTCCAGGGGGCAAGCCTTCTGTATCCTAAAGTCAGCTGGGTTAGGCTCAGGTCTTTCTGCTACTCTAGTCAGAGAAGTGGTCAGAGCATGGATGGATGGACTATTTGCTAAACAGTGTAAACCAGGATGCAAACATTGACAAACACTGACTGCTTGAATTAAGGATCTTCTGACATCCACAGTGACTCAGTGTTTTACTCATCTAACACCAGCAGGGTCTGTTCACGCTGTTTGATGTCCAGACTGCAGGCAGAAATGGCACAAAGCGAATTTTTTTCTCCCTCTCTCATATGTGACTCAGATCTGTTTTTAGTGCAGTGGAGACAACACAAATCCCATGCAATCAGATTGTTCTTTTCCAGTTCTGATTTAGGCTGATTCCATATGCGATCCAAACACAGATCCTATGTCTTGCAATGTGATCTCAGTTTCAACAGCCACACTGAAAATCATGTGACTTTATGACCTGTCTGTCTAGCCCAGGGAGTTTCGTGCAGAGTGTCCAATCCTAAGCCAGATGCGCTTCTCTCTGTAAACATCGTCGCCATGCAAACTGCAACAACTGTCCTGTGCTTGGTAGCAATATGGCATGCAATCGTGAAAATCAATATAAACACAACATACTGACTTGTTCAAAGATATTTCTTCTGTGAAATAAAATTTAACGTGTAATGGGATGTAATTGCGGCTTCTGGCTTCCTCATAATGCTAACGCAATAGTCGGTAATCTGCTGCCGTAGCCATCTGCTATTTCCTCGTTTTCAAAGCTCTGCCAGTCTGTGTATAGACTCGATTGGTGCTCTCTATTTTTGCCATTGCAATCATTTCAGCAAAAGAAACTGCTGCTCAACATTTATTAGCACCGACTCCAACGTAACAGCTCAGATCAGTCCCCTTTGTTTGAAGTACAAATACTAACTCAACTCAGTGGCGTGGTAATCACACCGCCAATTAGAGTTTTGGAGAACAACCCATGTAAAATATGTTAGCAGATTTTTTTTTAAAAAGGCATAAAGGTACAGCAATTAATTTTCACTTGTTTTATATTTTTATACTTTGTTTTTACATTATAGCTTCTCATGGCAGTTTACTTTGAAAATTACTTGAATTAGAGGGAAAGAAGCTCCTCTAACCTGGTGTAAAAGTCATAAGGCTAACACCACAAACTTAAATATTTCTGTTAAAGAAGAGTTACAAAAAAGATACTGACTACCTATGAGTGTTCTGAGCAAGAAGACCTGGCTTTTTAATTTAAATTAGCTTTATTAACTTGTGAATCCCTATCCACAATCACAGCTAAATGTTTCATTACCGCCAGACATAGTGCTTTGTGATGGAAGGCCTTAGAGTCAATGAGAAACCATTAGTGCACAAGTATTCTATTATTTGCTTAGAAAATAATCATGTCAAATCTAAAATTTATTATAGTGGGTGCAATATTATGGAATTAATAAAACTGATTAATTGCACCATTAATACAATTTAAGGGAGCAATTAATTTAACAATTTGAGCTGGTGCACCACCACGTTTCTGCAGAAGCTTTGTCAAGCAACAGTGGCATCTATTTAAATAGCATATTCTGTTTCACTTAATGCAGGCATCTTTAAATTAATTATGGAGATCAGAAGAAAGGC
This sequence comes from Rhamphochromis sp. 'chilingali', assembly GCF_963969265.1. Classification (NCBI taxonomy): domain Eukaryota; kingdom Metazoa; phylum Chordata; class Actinopteri; order Cichliformes; family Cichlidae; genus Rhamphochromis; species Rhamphochromis sp. 'chilingali'. The sequence continues at coordinate 15,654,760 of NC_137932.1, read as the reverse complement.
ATCAAAGAGTGACATCAGGTTGTCTCATGTACACGCAGAGCCCGGCAAACAGATGGGGCACACTAATAAACTTCTGGTATGTCACGCTTTTCAAACAATGCTCATAAACAATGCAGAGGCGCCATTAAGACGAGCGATTTCAATCTGAGGTATTAATTACGTGACAATTAAGCTGTGGAACGAAGAGAGAAACTTTCATAAAAAGCCTGAAAGTTATATCAGACTGCAAGTGATGACTTGTGGAGTTGTTTTAATTTGATGGCCTCGCTTTATCAAGACAGAAAATACAACCACCCGGCGGGCTAAGCTGGCCAAGGCCCAGCCACCTTAATCATTGTCAGCCTTCTGTCTTAGGACATCAGGATGCCAGTGAATGCTAAAGGGCTGTTTCCTGGCTCAACAACCAGCATCTGATAATAAGTCATAATACAATATAGAGTAATAAAAAACGTTATGTTGTTGTAGAAAAATACTCTGTGGTGAAATACTTTGGATTTTGTTGTAGTACATACAGAACAGTTCTGGTTCTTTTAGTTCTGTATCGGATTTTTGTAATATTAGTTTTTTTCTGATCTCAGATTTTTCATCTATTTTTTAGGTTTCTGTTTCCATGCCTCGCCTGTGATCCACGCTCCACGCTTAGCCAGTCTTATTTTCATGTTTGTGTATTTCGAGTCTCCGCGCTCGGTGCTCCCTTCCTGTCTCCCCAGTCACTCAGGTCCCTGTATCTGTTTCAACCTGGTCTCAGTGTCAAGCCCCTGTGTCTTAGTCTTAGTCTCCATACTTCCTGTTTTATTTTGACAGTTTCTCGTCTGGTGTTCAGTGTGTTCAGTTTTGCTTCCAATGTTCTGTTAGTCTGTATTAGTTCCAGCTGTGTTCCCTCCCATCCTCGCGTTATCCTGTGTATTTAAGTCCTCTGTCTTCCTCTTTTTGTTGTGTTATCTCCTCATCCTATGTTTTCAGGAGTTATCTGTGAGTTCCTTAGTCTCTCTGTTCTAGTTTCCACCTCGTATTAGTTTTTGGATTTTTTTGTATCTTTGTTTTTTCACTCCATTGTCTTCGAGTCCTGCATTTGGGTCCGGCCTGATAGTTAGGGCTGGATCAGGTGAACCTGAAGACTCCCTTAGTTATGCTGCAATAGGTCTAGGCTACTGGGGGGTTGCCATGAAATGCTGAACATTTCTATGTGTTTTTACACCACTTTACATTCAGTCACTAGTTGTTATTACTCTATTCTCTCTTCACAGTTTGTCTTGTCCTGCCTTCCCTTCCCTCTCCCCCAACTGGTTATGACCAGATGGCTGCCCCTCCTTGAGCCTCCTGGTGGTGTCTTCCTGTTAAAAGGAAGTTTTTCCTTCCCACTGTCACCAAGTGCTTGTTGAAAGGGGATCATCCTATTGTTGGGGTTTTGAGGTGAATGTTGAGGTGATTTGGTGCCAATAAAATCTAAATAAAATTAAACTCAATTGAATTATTTAAGTCGTCTACATATTTCTTAATTTTAAGATAAAATCACTGTATTTCATGATTTAACTGGATTTATAAAGCTGCTTTACTTTAATAAGAAATGTTTGAACTGCACTGTGTGAACAACAACACTGATCAGTTGTTTCAGGTTTACATTTATTATCATGGCCATTTTCATTTTTTGTACTAAGGTACACGCTGTATTTTTACATAGGTAGCATTGACGTTTTTGAATTCACCAAACAATCCCATTCTTGAACCGCTGAGCAGCAAGACAAAAGAATTACACAAATCAATTTAGGTTTTGATTTAGATATTACATGTTATGCTGCTTGACCTCTATTGTGAACACTGCCTTGTGAATCAATTTGAACAGTGCGAAAAAATATTGTCCCATCCTAACTCAAGGTCTCAGACGAAGCCGGGTGGGTGGGAGGTGGTGCTGTTGCAAGCTAAAAAGTCAATCTGATCAATCAGCCAACTGCTGTCAGCCCTTTCAGACGTGAACAGCCTCAATCTGTGGAAATGCTACGCTGGTGCATACCACGCACGCACGCACGCACGCACGCACGCACGCACGCACACACACACACACACACACACACACACACACACACACACACACACACACCTCGGGCAAGCCTGCACCTTCATAGGCAACAGAGTGTATAGAGGAAGAATTAAAAAACGTCAATTGGTGTTTTTTTCTCCAGAATATTCTCCGTGTTTTCCAATTGATTCCGCCTTTGGGCTGTGCCTTCTGCCTTTATTAACAGATTAAAGGCAAAAAAAGTAATCAGAATTAGCAATTCATCAGAAAGTTATTGGCAGTTTGGTCTCGCCAAACTGGGTCTGAAACCATTCAGGCCATAGGCTCCTATTACAGACACATTTTTTTTTGTTTGAGCTTAGAGCGGTAGTCAGTGGAAACAGTGTTGTTTGCTACTGCAGTTCTTTTTGAGGTTTGTAATGTCCTCTGACAGAAGCTGAGCCCTATTTAACTGCCTCCTACATTGACACGCAATTTAGTTTTTGCTAATTATAGGGTACAGCGGTCATAAATTATTCCCTGCTCCTTAGCTCTCTCTCACCCGCTCTCTTTCTTCATACACAGACAGAAACACACACACCCACGCATCCTCACTAATCATACAAACAAAATTATCCATCTGCTGATTTTCACACTAAGCCTGAATGTTGTGCACAATAGGACGGCACGCACTGACTCGCGGTGGGAGAAGGAGAGAGCAGGCGAAGAAACAAGAGCAGGGAAAATCCAGCAGTTCATCTCTCCCCTGCTGTTAAAGGCCATTCATAAATACTCAGCCTTCACTCTGCCTCACATTCACAGATTCTATCAGACTCCGGCGCCTCGGCATATCACAACAAATGCTTTAAATTATCACAACACAAAAATGCTAGAGACATAAAATGCATCTTGACAAGAGAAAAAGAGCAGAAGCTAGAAGAAGGCAGCACCAAAGTGCCTGCTAACAACAGAACATGCATGAGCTCCCCGGCTATAATAATGAGACTTTCATAGAGCTGATATATTCAGTTTGCATGCAGCAGTAAGACACTTTCAGAGTGTAATGCTGCAAATGCTGAAGCAAAGTGGTTTTGTGTGCCACTATATTGTGGAATAATTGGATCACCTTAGACAGAAAAGCTAAATGCAATGAAGGCATGTCAGTACAGAAAACATATTTTAACAATATTTATGTGCAGTTCACATGCATACATTATGGAGGCTATAGTCTAAAAACCTACTGAATAAATAAATAAGACTTGCGGACCTTACAGTACAGAAGTAGCATGATTTTGCTCCTAAAGATTTTGCTTTAGGAGCAAAATCAGTATTCATAAAATAACTCAACTCACAACTGGCTGAACGTGCTCTCTGCCATGATTGTGGTGTTGGTGCTTTTGGAGAATTTTCAATGCACTTATCTAACAAGTAATATGACACGCTTTGCAGTTAGCTCTACAGCCATCCAAGCCATCTGTGCTCCAGTTATGGTGACTGAAATGCTACCATTGTATTTGTATGCTATTTAACACTAATTAGCAGATGCACCACTACAACTGATGGATGCTTACTAATCAACATTGCTAGCATTAGCTGATCACTATAATTATTGCTAATTGTAGTCACTTCTGGCTCTAAAAATATAGCATTATGAGAACCATGATGGTTAACTCAAAGCTTTAAAATCAGAAAAGCTTACCAAACTGTGCCTTTGTTTAAATATGATCTATGATCCTAAATCAGACATTCAAGGAAAAGTTGAAAAGTGCCAAGGAGCTGTGTATTTCTAAATGATCGTGTCAGATCTATGTTGAGTTTATTATTTAATCCAGGTCAATTCTGCCTTGACTGACAGCTGGACTTGATAGGCAGGACAAAAATTTAACGAGTTAACATTAGAAGAAGGATTTAGCCATGCGAGGGCTAAACGCAGGTATAAAGAATGCACATATATATTTTTCTCTCTTCTTTTGTCTCTGTCTGTCTGGTCATAAACGTTGAGTATCCACAAGGGGAAAATGCTCCAATTCTCCCATTTCTCTCCTTGAGCGAGCTCACAGATTCCTCCCCTCCTTCCCACTATGATCCCTCTCTGCCTCTTCATCTCCCTTGTCCTGATTTCTTTCTTATTTCACAGAACCTGTTTGACCTGCACTGAGGGGCTCCATCTCTCCCTTACTCTCTTCTCACAGAGCCAACGGACTTTCTTGTGCTCCCAATTATATTGAGCATTCTCGGTGCACACCTTGCAATGCGTCTTTAATTCAATGCTAAGTTTGCTCTCTTCATGTTAACAGTAAATTCCAAGACACCAAGAACAGTTGCTTGGGATCACAACTGAACCTACACAACCTGCAGTAACTTTTTTTAATGACTTAAAACAGTCATGCACAGATGAGAGGAGCCAACCAGGGTGTTTAACAGACCATGTCAAAGCAAAATTCCTTTGTTGCAGAGGCGACCTGTCTCCTGGCAGTCTGGGGTGCAATATTGAAGAGTAAGGATATAATAAAGACCTGGTTCCCTGTAGAGAAAACACTCGTGGCCAGTTTCACAGACAAGGATTATGCCTGGTCCTAGACTAATTTGCCTTTTCAGCAGACGTCTCTGTTGAGAAATCTCTTTAGTTGGTGACTATGCGTAACTGGCCCCCTGTGTCTCTCTCCTGAAGTTTCTTCAATTCAAGTGTGTGGCCTTTCTCCTCCTTTCTCTTTGTGAAAGCCGTAGACTGACTTAAGCTTGCTCCATCCATATTCTCACCCCGCTCCCCCTGGCGAGGAGTCTAGATTTAAGACTTCAGCAGATAGCACAAGTTGTACAGCTCAGGCATATTCATCATGTTAAATATCGCTTAGCCTTCCGCTCTCTCGGTGTAGATTATTCAAATGACGGCTCCCTCATATTTGGAATTAGGCTGTAGACATATCGGCTCATAAATTGGCCCGATCCGACAACCCTCTCCAGCAGCAAAGAACTCCCGTGATGTATGCTCTTGTGTGTCATAATGTACTATTATTCCATTTCGAACATGCTAGTAGGCCCTGTGTCTGTGTCAGCTGTCCAGATTAGAGTCATAAAACTTGGTGCTTAGATGATCTGACATTTCACCCAGGCTGTAAAATCTCCACAGGCTGATCATGCTTTCAAAGTGTAAATCCAAAGCTTGCAGTAAGAGCACTGAGACAGGGTTGTGCATGCTAATGGTATGGTAAATTTGTGTCTGTGGCCACAGTACAACTGGGTGTGTTCACTTTTATTTGTAGTGTACGTGCATTTATCCTATTTACTCAAACACATCCTCTGATGAGGTCTGCATGAATTTATATATGCAGGATTTAAAAGACCTAAAACAAGAGGCGTTTAGGAATCTTAGCTCTGATTGCATGTATTCATCCATGATGACTGAACACATGTGTGCACAATAAACTGTAAAGTATATGCATGAATGGGTATTTGCCTAGCTACTGCTTTTGTATGAGGACTAAAAAACTTTCTGTGAATGTTCAGTGCACTCTCCTGTACTGTTTGTGTTCGCGTCTGCGTGGCATGATCAGTATCTTCACAGTCTATCGGGTGTGGTGGAAGCAGGTTGTACAAGGGAAGGAAAAGGGACAATGAATGACATTGACAGGCAATGTGCTCCAGAAAGTCTCCCTTTTCCAGGGACAACGAGCTGATCGCTGATAGCAGATGTGCGTCTAATTGCAGAGGGGCTGGGCGCCCTGGATACGTCTCCTCTCCTCTGCCTGCCAGGAAGCTAAGCCCCCTCCAGAGCCCCCAATCACTGCCTTAATTAGAGGCCTTATCTCTGTCAATCACAGTGCCTTTTGCTCTCCTCTGCGGCCCGCTGCACGGATAACAGGGTAACAGGCCTGGTCAGGACGGCACGGTGTCACTGAGGATGAGGACGAATGGAGACAGGAACGAGAGGGTGAAACGCCTCAGGGGGCTGACAGAACTAGAGGAAGGATCAGAACGATGTGTGTTTGTATGTCACTGCGTGTGTGCTCAGGTGTGAGTGTGCTGTGCTTGCACAGGGTGGTGTAAAACTGTAAAAGTGGAGGTAAGGATGGAAAATGTCTTTTTAATTCAAGTAAGCCTAGCTTTCGAAGATCCATCTATACAGATCTACTGAGCGAATGCGCTGGCTCGGTTGGAGGTTAAGTGCTTTGCTCAATGGTAACTCAACAGCAGCTATTGACTGAGAGCAGCACTGAGTGTATTTACCTTCTCCTCCCACATTTTTCTAGTTTCTTCTCATGGATGTCAGGCACAGGAGCATTTATTTACCCTTGAGGATACTGCCAAGTCTAAAATAAAATGATACAATTGCAACCACAATTTACTGTTTATATGTTTATATGGGACTAAACAGGCAAAAACTAGTTAAATTTGGTTTAACATGCTAATGATGTCACTATCCTGGGCAATCACATCAAAATTCATAGATAATCTCCTATAGATAGTGAGCTTTGGACTCACTGCTCCATCCATAAGAAATGTATATATTAAAACAATTATAAAAACGTAAAAACTTGGCTTAAAAGGGCATTGTGATTTCATTAAAAATGTCCCATTATATTGCCACTATTCAGTTCAACACTGAATTTCTCTTTGAGAAGCACAACTGTATTTGACAAGAGGAATGCTGCTTTTCATATGTTTAAACATTGCTTTGGATTTGTTCAGAGAGTGACACGAGAGGATTAATGACTAAATATGAGCTTTGCCTGAGACACTCTTTGCTCAGCTGAGCTTGTAACATGAGGGCTGAAGGTGGTAACCTAAACAAAAAGGCAGACGCGGCCCAACTCAAAAGGTTTAAACAGCCTAACATATGCAGAGCCTGTTATTTCTAATATTACATCACATGAGAAAGAAATCAGCATGTGGCTTTGCTCGGCATTTCTAATACAAATTATTTTGTCCTCAAGTTATCATCCACATAGTTTAAGGAAAGGTTTTATCTTGCACTCAACTACCGCAGATAAAAATACTTTGTTCTCTGAGGAAGGGTTTTAGAAAAATCTGATGATTTGTGTTGCTGTTTCTCAGAAAAATAAATATGATCAAAGGATTTTAAGCATGAGTCTATCTAAGGTCATGCAAATGGACAGAAATAAACTCTCGTCCCCCTACTCATAAAAAATTCTAGTTGTGATTTTGACCTCTATTTATTCACCCATCCTCCAGTCTCTTACAAATGTTGTTATATAAAACACTGGCACATCCTGTCTACTGGCCCTACTTTTGTCAAAGAGTTTGTTAATTCTCCAGTATTCGCTTCAAAGCAATCGAGTAATTTCAGAGATAAATTTTTAAAGTCCCATCTTTCAAGTCCTCTTTCCCCTGGAAATGTTCCATGTTTGAACTGTGTGAACTATGATGCCACAATTAAAGCAACCACAACCCCAAAAGCCTTCAAAGAATCTCATGCAGGGCCACATGCAGTATGTAGTTGAGTTAATAACATGTTGATTTTGTTATGCAGAGAAGACTACTGGAGATTTGAGAAGACAAGAGTAACATTAGAAATAATAACGAGGGATCTCACATAGCTACAGTTTTTCCATTCTGTTGGACATAGTGTTTGCTATGTATGGTTCAGGGGTATTGAAGTAAGGCAACAATAGAGAGGGGAGGCTTCTTCAAAGTGAGGCCTGTTGGATATATCATCAAACAATGTATCCTGCAGGATTAAAAGAGCAATTTTTGTGTTTCTCGTTATTTCAGTATTTCATCTGTCTTTAGTGAGATGTCTTGTATTCCTTATCAGACGTCCTGGGGTAATCAGTTTATTTATGTGGGCAATCGTGCACAGTGGCACAGAATAAGACATTTGGTCATTTTTCTTATAATGGGTATGGGTTATAGTCACTAGACTCTATGAAATGTTCAGGGTTTAGTTTATTCTGTAAGTGTTTTCTGTATGTTGACCTGTTACTGATGCAGAACTTCGACAATCTCTATTCTTATGACATACATACGGTGGCCCTGAGAGGCCAAACGGACTGCAACTTAAGAAAACACCAGCAATAAGAAAAACGCTGCAAAAGCACACAAAACACAACGGAAATAGGAAAAACAACAGCGGAAATAGGAAAAAAGAAAACAGAAATAGGAAAAAACACAAGGGAAGTGTTTCTGGGGAGACAATAACCCGACGGACTAGTTGCAGGAACCCAAAAGATGGTAGGTGTGTTTTATCATGATTCATATAATACTGATGACAGATTTTTAGGCTAATAGTTAGGCTAACACACTTACCTCTCATCTTTTCTTTCCTCACAAAACCGATAGATCCTCCACTCTTATTTTGGTTCCTGCAACTGGTCCGTCAGGTTATTGTCTCCCCAGAAACACTTCCCTTGAACTTTTGGAAATCTGTTTTTCCTATTTCTGTTTTCTTTTTTCCTATTTCTGTTGTGTTTTGTGTGCTTTTGCAGCATTTTTCTTATTGCTAGTGTTTTCTTAAGTTGCAGTCCGTTTGGCCTCTCAGGGCCACCGTACATACATCATCATTTCTTTCAGTTTGTTATTCGATGAGTCGATGATTGTCAGGTGTGATAAGAGATGATCGTTCCCTCATATGGTGCTTTAATGTCTGGCTGAAATGCACTACTGTACATTTTATCCATCTGCAGTTCCACAGTGACATAGCACTGCAGAACGAGACCGAGGCAAAATTTCTTTTTAATTGCAACTCTCTTGTTCTGTCCATCAGACAGCCTTTTTAGAAACTGAAAAATACAGGAGGCAGAGGATGTAGGAATTTAGCTGGTTTCTTAAAACAACAACAACAACAACCCCCCCCCCCCCCTAAAAGTCAAAAGAAAAAAGCCCAAATAAAGGACCATCTTCTGAACAAACACCAACTAAAAATTGTTTGAAGAGGGAATTTTTCCTGTGTGGAGCTTAATCATACGTTGTCTCCCGTAACTGGTACTCGGTTATCAAAAATTTGGAAACCCTTGTCCTTGTTGATGTTACGAAGGCTACAGGTTTATTCTTGTTTGTCGAGGGTAGTGGAAAATACTCTTTTTCAGTTCTCCGCACTGATTCAACTGATGCACTTTCCACAGTGTATCCCGTTGACGATATAATTCACACTCTTGAGCAGAACGGCTCTCTTTCTCTTTGCCCTGCTCAGCCTAGAATCAGCATTACCGCAACAACACTTCCTCTCTACTACAGAGCGGCAACACCTTTCACAAGATGATTCATTTGGCCTACTTGTTCACTGAAATCCTGTTTACTGTTTGGTTTAGCTTGGGAAGAGATGGCAAAAAAGAGGCAGTATTTTTTTAGTCGTCACATAGAGCCGCGATGTCAAAGTCATTTACCTCATGGACCACAAATAGCTCAATTTGATTTCAAGTGGGCCCAACCGGTGAAGCCAATGCATAATGACTTATTTAAATAACTTCCAAATGTTTCCTTTTCTTATGAAAAAGTACAGCTATACTCTAAAAATGTTTTTTCCACATTCAGCCAGTCTAGTGTCATTACAAAGAAATGCTAGCGTGGTAAATCAAAAACATGCCGTCACGGCTCTTTGGCTTAAACCATCTTACTTGCGAGCTGATGGCAGGCCGTGGGTAATGTCTTTGACAGTAGGAAGGCTGTAAAACTGATGATGATTCAGACCTGTGGCTCCTATGAAATTAACAGTTTCTCACTCTCACGAGGTGATCCATACTTAATGCAACACAACGCTGCATTAAGACTGGGAAAAAAGGGGGGAAAATTATGCCCTCTTTGTTTCTTGTACAAAGCCATCCAGTCGGCAGGACTGAAACCTGTGACGGGCTGGTTCAGGCTTTCGCACCCATGATATAGACTTTATATGGAGTGCCGTTATTAATTCTGGAGGTGGCTAATTTCTTCTGACGGGAACACAAAAGATGTCCAACTGAAAGCACATTAAATCCACTTCACTTATACTACATTTAGCAGTGTTGAGTTAACATTAGCATACCTTTTTACAAATGTTAGGATGCTGTTTGCATGTAATAGCTTCCCTTAGCTGTTTCTTGGCATTTCTTTCGATGTAACGAGTTAAGCTCATGGACCACTTTGTTTTTCCAAGAACCAGTAACTTCACACAGGCAGACACATTAATGAATGTAAGTAGGCTCTCATTAATGCCAGTATAGCAGTAGGAAGCTTATTCTAATCAGGAGCTGAACTGTGGGATTCCAGATGCTGCAGACCACTGAATAAGACTTTAAACAGTGCATAGTCCATTTGTCCATTCCAATGTTTTTTTTTTTTATTAGAAAGTTCATCTGGTTTTTATTTATTGATAAAAAATGCAAAAGAATTTTATCCTGGTTGATATATTCTTTATTTAGGCCCGAGTGCTGACAGTGTAGAGGCTCTATTATGTCTGTCCAGTTTGTTAGTAGGATTATTTGCAGCCTTTACAAGGACATATACTCTCTTGAAAGTACAGGGAATGTACGTAAACAGGAGCTGTGCTTGAAATTTGGTACACACACATAACAGAAAAGACACAAAAAAGCCTCCATGACCTAAACCCCAAAGGAAGTTTGATTTGAAGAGAAAAGTTTGATGCCATTTTTGTCATTTTCAGGGGTTATACTTTTTTAAACTTCCATCCATCCATCCATTTTCATCCGCTTTGTCCGGGGCCGGGTCGCGGGGGCAGCAGCCTAAGCAAAGAGGCCCAGACCTCCCTCTCCCCAGCCACCTCCTCCAGCTTATCCGGGGGAATACCAAGGCGTTCCCAGGCCAGCCGAGAGATATAATCTCTCCAGCGTGTCCTGGGTCTGCCCCGGGGCCTCCTCCCGGTGGGACATGCCTGGAACACCTCACCCAGGAGGCGCCCAGGGGGCATCCTTGTCAGATGCCCGAACCACCTCAGCTGGCTCCTTTCGATGTGGAGCAGCAGCTGCTCTACTCTGAGCCCCTCCCGGATGGCCGAACTTCTCACCCTATCTCTAAGGGAGAGGCCAGCCACCCTTCGGAGGAAGCTCATTTCTGCCGCTTCTATCCGCGATCTCGTTCTTTTGGTCACTACCCACAGCTCGTGGCCATAGGTGAGGGTAGGGACGTAGATCGACCGGTAAATTGAGAGCTTCGCTTTTACACTCAGCTCCCTCTTCACCACGACGGACCGGTGCAGCTTTTTTAAACTTCTCCCGGGGATTTTATTTTCTTTGTATTTGGTCAATGTCAACTACAGACCCTCCAGAGTTATAATGACTAATAAGGGTTCATGCACATAAGGTGCAAGGGCCTTCAGTTTGACAGTGAATATCTTTGATATTGTTTATGTGGATATTTATGCTGTTTTTCATCGATAACATTTCTTCTAAACAGCAAATATGTGGAAAAATGCAAAAATGTAAATAAACTTGGTATAATACTGCAAATGCAATACACAGGGTTGTTCTCTCTCTCTCTCTCTCTCTCTCTCTCTCTCTCTCTCTCTCTCTCTCTCTCTCTTCAGACCACTGCAACTTTGAAAAAGTATAATTTAATATGTGACTACAGATCACTACAGATTTGTCCTTGGATTTACTCCATTAACCATGAGATGTCAACTTCCATTTCCTTACTGAAATCCATTCATGCTCATTTAAGTTCGGTTTGCATTCTCAGTCCAAAGAATTTAGACTCCAGTTCACCTCAAAGACGACTGGGACCTGCAATTTGGGGTCCTGCATATATATGAGTGAAGAGTAAAATGGGATAATAGTTCATAAGATGATCCCATCGTAGAGATATGTGAACAGATTGTGTAAATGAAGGTGAGAAGTTGAGGTTAAGTAGGAGAGATTGAAACAAAAGGACAGATGTGTGGCGATGAAACTTAAGTACAGGATAAAAAGGCGGCTGAGGCCAGAGGTGTAGAGGGCTGGAACATGTCCAGAGAGAGAGTGAAACAAGGAGAGCGAGGAAGGAATCCTCTCCCTCACTCCATCTCAATGTCTCTCCATGCCAGTTCTGTCTGGGCACCTCTTCAAAATCAATTGAAGAAATTACCATTCAGCCGGAGTTCCGTCATTAGGATTTTATAATTTCATCTTCCTCCTCCAATGCCTTTATCCCAAAGCCCCTCAGTTCATCTCTGCAGCGCAACCCTGGTGAATAATTAACCGCAGCCGTGAGCAGAAAGACGATGAGCGACAAAAGCGTTCTATCATTCACACACAGGCGCACACCTTTGGCGGCGGCGTGCTTTTAAGTCTCTTTCTCTGTTTATCTCTGTGCAGTTTTACTTATATCTGACATACCATGCCTCTCATTTGGAGGCAAACATGCCAGAACTCTGAAAGACAAAAACAAGGTCTCACAAGCAGAACTCACATTCCCCTTATCGTATGCACGCACGCTTGCTTACTGTCTGTCTGCTCTGCACTTCCTCTGTTTCCTAAAATGAGAGGTAGGTGGGGCTGGAGAGGGTTGATATAGGACAAGCAACACCTCACTCTCTAAGATCCCATGGTGACATAGCAAGTTGGCAAGCCCGTTCACCAAGACAGGCAATGGGAGCAGGGCTGGGGCTGGAAAGACAAAGCCTCAGTTGCCTGAAGTGTAAAGCTCTGCAATTACTGCTGCTAAGGGGTGCATGAGGTGACGGTCTTAGTCTAGAGTTTAGCTTTGAGACCTGATGTGGGCAAACATGCTTTGTGACAATCAATAGGACAGGTCAGATGGATTCTCTGCAGTCCTGCCGTTTCCAGACTTTCCGACTCTTAGTGGAGCACAGGCATTTATCTGGGAGCCGTTTGGTTAATGAGCCTTTGGTGTGTAATATCTCCTGTAAACAGCGGTAGTGATTACTCATATTCTGCTAACACGGGTCCAGCATGTCTAGAAAAAATATGCTAATGTTTATCCAAAGAATAAATTGGCAGATTCAAGCAATGGCAGGGAATGAGAGATCTATTTAACATATGTACGTAGTTCTACAAAGACAATACATTTCTTTTCTTCTATTGGCCTTACTGTTGTCTATTGAATTCTTATTATTGTTTTTCTCCCTGCTGAATGTTTCCATTCAATTCCTGCTGGTTATTTTTTTTTTTAAATATCTTTAAATTATCATTTTGATTCATATATGTCTGTTTTCTTTCTTTTCTAATTGGTTCTCTTTGTGGTGTGATGCTTTTCTTTTTGTGTCTCATTGTTTTTTCTCTTACATGCCTCTGCAGTGGCCACAGGCATTATGTGCTTGAGTTGTTTGCCCATCTGTTCTATTCTTGTGAACTCGATATCTTGCCAATATTACGGCAGAGATGTTCACGGGGGTTAAGGATGAAATTGTTAGGTTTTTGTGGTCAAAGGTCATTCTAGCCCCACAAAACACATCTTGCATAATTAATGTGCATGAAAATTCATACATCAGTGATTAAGGAGGCTAATAATGATGTAACGATGATCAATTTGGCTGATCGCTGATGCAGAATTTTTTTTGTTGTCATTTATTCGTTCTTTTTGTAAAAACAACTGAACTGTTTTCCAGTCTTTCAGCTCGCATTTGAACATTTGACCACTGTAAATTTAATGTGACACAACAGATAAAAATCAGCCACTCTCAGTGATAAATCCATCTATCCATTTTCCACAGCTGGGGCAGCAGTCTAAGCAGAGACCCAGACCTCCCTCTCCCTGGCGACGTACTCCAGCTTTTCCCAGAGGACACAAAGACATTCCCAAGTGTCACGGTCTGCGGAGGCAGACCGTGCGGAAAGGTGTGTGGTGGACCCAGGTGCGAACACAAACGAGGATGCAGGAGTGGATTCCAACAAAACGAGCCTTTTATTATGGCTGATGAAAAGAACAAAAACAGAATGAGGGCAGCATACGTGTAGTACTCAACAGAAAACCTAAACTGGACAAAACTAAGGAAAGACTATGGCTGGAGGTACAGAACACAGGAGGTGGTAACACAGACGACGCGAGACAGACTGTATGAAACACAGAGACTAAATACACATGAGGGATGATCAGGGGAAGTGGCCACACATGGGAACACAGCTGACACACATGAACTTAACGACAGGACAGAAGGAGTGAAACTGAATACACTGACCGTGAATACAGACTTTCAAAGTAAAACAGGAAACATGGAGATTAGACAAGACACATGAACCGGGGAGACGTAGTACAGGGGAGATGACATAACCGACAGCATGGACTTGACAATATAAGACACGCAGACATAAACACACGAAGGGCAAGGGAGACTTAATACACGGGTAATATGTACAAATGGCTGGACTGCCTTAGTGATCCTAAACAAAGAATAAACATCAAAATAGGCTAAAACACAAAACACTGGGTCGCACGACCCAGGACCATGACAATACCCCCCCCCAAGGGCTGGCTCCCGACAGCCCAAAACAGAGAAACCAAACAAAAACAGAAAAACCCCACCCAGGGCGGGAGGCGGGGGACCAGGACGGAGGGACCAGAACAGGAAACAAAACGAACAACAGAACACACAGGAGCACAAGACCAAAGTCCAAACAAAGTTCAGGGGGCCGACCCAGAGCCCACAGGCACAAGAGTACACGGGTCACATGGTCGGGGGGCCGACCAGGCGGGCGGCACAGGTGACAGAGCCGGTCCGGAGGCCGGCCGCGCAGAAGACGACGGAGCAGTTCAGGGGGCCGGCCGCGCGGAAGGCAGCGGCGACGGAGCAGTGTCAGGCGCACTGGCCGAGGCCCGGTGGACACAGGACCAGACGAGGCTGAAGACTCCGATGAGGCCGGACCAGACGAGGCTGCAGCCGACGACGACTCTGATGAGGCCGGACCAGACGAAGACGCCGGCTCTGAGGCTGCAGCCGACGACGGCTCTGAGGCTGCAGCCGACGACGGCTCTGAGGCTGCAGCAGACGACGACTCTGAGGCTGCAGCAGACGGCGACTCTGAGGCTGCAGCAGACGGCGACTCTGAGGCTGCAGCAGACGACGCAGAAGGTGGCTGGATGGGCGGCTCGGGCCCCCCAGCCGACGTGGCATGGTGCTGGACGGGCTCCTCGGGCCCCCCAGCAGACGTGGCATGGTGCTGGACGGGCTCCTCGGGCCCTCCAGCAGACGTGGCAGGTTGCTGGACGGGCCCCTCGGGCCCTCCAGCTGAGACATGAGGCTGAACGGGCCCCTCGGACCCTCCAGCGGAGACATGAGGCTGAACGGGCCCCTCGGACCCTCCAGCGGAGACATGAGGCTGAACGGGCCCCTCGGACCCTCCAGCTGACGAGACATGAGGCCGGAGGGGCTCCTCGGGCCCTCCAGCTGGCATGACGTGAAGTGGTGTGGATGCTGCAGGATGCCGGATAGGCACACCCGGGCATCCAGCAGCAGGCGCAGGGTGAACAGTTAAGGAGGCCCCTGGCTGGACCGGGAGCAGGGCTGCCACCTGGACAGGGAGCAGAGCAGGAGGCTGTCGTGGTGGCGATGACTCTCTTGAGCCTCCAATGGAAACATGAGCCGGTGCAGGCGCCTGCAGAGCGACAACCGCTCCCACCTGAGCGCCGAGGCTGGGTGCGGAGCTCAGCTGTGTACTGACTGGCATAACTTTGGGAACCCACCTGGGTGTAGGAACAAACCGGACGGCAGCCATTCCCGCCTGGGGTGTAAACGCAGGATATGGCTGACCTCCGGCTGCCCTGACCCTGGTGGTGGGAGCTAGCTCAGGTGCTGGCTGGGTGTCCACTGCCTCTACCTGGAGATCAGACGCAGGTGAGAGGTCAGGTAACGCCACAGCCACCCTGGGAGTGAGCACGAAGCTCCGGACACTGTCCTTGGCAGATGTAAGCAGAGGAGCAACGACAGACAAGGACCTTGATGTCTCTAAGTCCTTAACACAGTCCGAATTGTCCTTAGTTGCCCTTCTTGGGGAGCTAAACACTCCTTCTGTCTTGGAGCACGATTCAAACAATATTTCAGACCAGAAGCAAGGTGGCTCAGTGACACAAGTGACAGTTATGTTGTCCCAGGAAGCATGACTCTTAAAGCCAAGACTCGATGCATGAACCCACATAACACAACCAGGACTAGGTGCAGATGATTTGAACACAATAATTTGGCAGTCACATGGGAGACAACTACACTTACTGGAGTCTAAGAGCCCTGTTGGCGAGACTGAGTTAAGGAGGGGTTCAGCCCCACACACTAGGCGGCTGTAGAAAGCTAGTGAGTGGGATGCACATGGACTTGGCGTGGCATAGAAAACATAGTGGACTGGCTCTGAGCAATCCGGCTGAATTGTCCTTAGATCGGCCAGTTCATTAACTGCAGTCAAAAGGCCCTGGCCCAGGGGTGCGGTTAAAGGGCTAGCTGGTTTGTGATGATTAGCGTGGCGCCCCCCCCCGACAGTCTTGGAAACACAAAATACAGCCTTGTCATTAGATAAGGGGAAAGCACAACATAAACAGACCTTCACTTTAGTATTAACAGAAATCACAATGCCATTCACAGACATAGGAAAACCCGGCAGGCCCTTAATACTCGTCCAGCCCCGGCGGACTGGTGCAGAAGAGCGGTTGCTGATGTCGGACCCCAAAGCACTCACTCTGGTCAAATCATCAGCAGAGTGAGGAACCTGGGGCCCGATTAGCGCCGGAACATAACATACAATTTCCCGATCAACACCAGACGTTCCTTCTTGCGCTGGGCTAGTTACATAAGCAGAACATTCATTATTCGGCTTGGGAACAGGGAAAAAAGACCCCAAAAGGTGGGTGCTAGTCAAAGGGAATACAGTCTTATTACTAGTCAGATCAGACGTTTTCTCACGTGATTTATAGTCAATGGATAGCAGGGGCTGAGACACAGTCTTCGAAAAGGCTCCAGATGCCGTAACAGTCTTAAAAGAAGCCTCCTTAGCGAAAGACGCATGTCCTGGGTGTGCAGCGTCTTCTCTATCCTAGGGGGTAGGGATAGCTCAGTAGGTAGAGTGGTGGCCCCATGATCGGAAGGTCGGGGGTTCGACTCCACTGAACGGCTACCCTGAGGTACCCCTGAGCAAGGTACCGTCCCTACACACTGCTCCCTGGGCGCTGCACTGGTGGCTGCCCACTGCTTCACTGGGTGAATGGGTTAAATGCAGAGGAACTATTTCCCTATGGGGACTAACAAGCTCACTTTACTTTACACACTTTACACTCTATCTCCCTAACCTCCCCCTCAGCCTGCACACTCATAATAACAGGGTTTAACAGAACATCGCACGGGTTGATCCCCAAAACCGAAGTGCCTATGGCCGGTTTGGCAGTGTCAGGTTCACAGTACTGTGAGGGCAGTGTGGCGTCCCCAAAAACAGCATGCCCAACACCAGAAAACTTAGCTTTATTGTCAATACAAAACGTAGGCACGAGAGTAACACCTTCAATATCAGTAGCCAGAGGCACGGGAAAGACAGCTTCTTCACTGGCCTCCGAGAAAACAGACTGTGACACGGTGCCTGGGGGGGTGACAGAGTTAACAGTACCGGTACACGGGGTCTTCATCTCTGAGACATTTATTGTCCCTCCGAGCCCCTTGCTCTCAGTACATCCAGAGCGATTAGGTGGACACAAAACATCGTCACTAACCTCCGAGCGTCGGGCGATGCGGTGGCGACGCGAACGCCGTTTCTTCTTGGCCGTGGGTCCCGTTGACGTGGAAAGTGGAGCCTCTTGCGGCGTCGCAGAGGCTGAGGCGGCGAGTGTTGGCGGTGCGGCAGGCGGGAGCTCCAGGCAACTCCGGGGGCCCCCAAGGGCTAGGCGTGTCCCGCGGAAGATCTCACCGTAGTGAGGAGCGAGCCATGGCTCCTCCCATAGCTCCTCCTGCAGTTGCGCGCATGCGGCGCGCTGCCGCCCCTCGAGGTCGGAATCCATGCCCCCCACAGCTTCCTCGTGTAGCTCAGTGGAGGGCGACACATGCCGTAGCGATGAGCGACGGCGACGTGAACGTCGCTTCCGTCTTGAAGTGGACGCGGACGGAACTTGGATTTCTGTGGCGAGCGGCTCCTCGTCTTCCGACCACATCCGCGCCAGATAAGAAGCGGGAGAAGTGTAGTCCGATCGAGGCGGCGAGGACGGGCGGCCGGTCCGAGGCGGGGCGGCTGGCAGAAGCTCCTCCTCAGAGATAAGCCAGGGCTTCCAGCGTAGCTCGTCCTCCCAATACGCCCGCAACACCTGCTGCCGCTCCTCCTCACCGAAGTCAATAGCCTCGGGCATCTCCGTGCAGACAGGCGGTGGCGAAGATGCGGAAGCCGATGAAGTGTGTGTGTCGGTGGTGAGCCTCACCGTTCCGACTCTGACCGCCACTGGTTCATGAGGTAGCGGGGTAACACTGCAACAGCATGGCTCTGGTGACGACTCACGCTCGCCGGGCCGCTGCTGCTGCGGGCGGAGTCGGAGAGTGGAGACGAGAAAGTCGCTGACGAGGGGGTGCAGCGTCTCCCATAACCAGGGGAACACGGACATGCACACCCCTACTTGGCGGGCTAACTCTTCCCGTTCCCCCTCTCTGGGACAGTGCAGCCATCGGTCGCATAGCGACTCCACTGTCCGGACGATCTCCATGTCATGTGTCGCTGGGTCCGGCATGCTCGCGTCGTACTGTCACGGTCTGCGGAGGCAGACCGTGCGGAAAGGTGTGTGGTGGACCCAGGTGCGAACACAAACGAGGATGCAGGAGTGGATTCCAACAAAACGAGCCTTTTATTATGGCTGATGAAAAGAACAAAAACAGAATGAGGGCAGCATACGTGTAGTACTCAACAGAAAACCTAAACTGGACAAAACTAAGGAAAGACTATGGCTGGAGGTACAGAACACAGGAGGTGGTAACACAGACGACGCGAGACAGACTGTATGAAACACAGAGACTAAATACACATGAGGGATGATCAGGGGAAGTGGCCACACATGGGAACACAGCTGACACACATGAACTTAACGACAGGACAGAAGGAGTGAAACTGAATACACTGACCGTGAATACAGACTTTCAAAGTAAAACAGGAAACATGGAGATTAGACAAGACACATGAACCGGGGAGACGTAGTACAGGGGAGATGACATAACCGACAGCATGGACTTGACAATATAAGACACGCAGACATAAACACACGAAGGGCAAGGGAGACTTAATACACGGGTAATATGTACAAATGGCTGGACTGCCTTAGTGATCCTAAACAAAGAATAAACATCAAAATAGGCTAAAACACAAAACACTGGGTCGCACGACCCAGGACCATGACACCAAGGCTGTGAGAGATGTAATCTCTCCAGCATGTCCTGGGTCTGCCCCGGGGCCTCCTCCTGGTAGGACATGCTTGAAGCACCTAGTAGATGCCCAGGAGGCATCCTTCCTCAAACCACCTCAACTGGCATTCAATGTGGAGGAGTAGCAGCTCTACTCTGAGACCCGTATGTCAGACACTCAGTGGACGAAGCTAATTTCCACAGCTGTCCTTTGGTCTCTACTGGTTATAAGTAGGTGTGGGAACATAGACTGACCAGTAAACTGACAACTTCAACTGAACTTCAGTCAGCTTTCACACTCGGCTCTCTCTTCACCACAGCAGTAAAGGGTCTGCATCACTGCAGACGCTGGAACAATCTTTCTTTCAGTCCACTCCACTCTCCCCTCACTCATGAAAAAGACTCTGAGATACTTCAGCTCCTCAGGTATTATTGATATTTACCTGGTGTATTAGTGAATCTCTAAGAATAATGATAAAATTTTACACATTTGTCTGAAACCATGAATTAATATCCTAAGTGACCAATGAGCGTTATTGGAACATCATAAAACAACAGTGGAAAACCAGCTATTGTTTGATATTCAGATATTCAGATATACAGAAGGAGAGATGGAAGTAAAGTGCAACATATCAAGAAGGTTTACAACCAAGGAATAATTATTTTAGTTTGTAAATGAAAGCTAATAGCTATATGAATAACATACCAGCATATGCAATAAATGAGAAGTTTTGCTCAACATTCTCTGTCCCCAGCTGAGACAGTGTACTCTGGTACCTGCTGAATTGTTATCTAACTCCAACAGCAGGGCAAAATTTACATAAACAGATCTCTGAGGACCATGAATGATTTTAGTCATCCTCCTGAATTTTTCTCTACTGCCATCAGTAGGTTGACAATAGCGACTCAGACTATAATTTCTCCAGAACTACTCCAACAGGCTGACTTGCCATGAAGTTAGTCACACTAATTCTTGGTTTTTCATAAACTTTAGGTGATCCAGCTTGTCATCTACTCCATTTAGACACTCAGAAATTCAGTTTATTTCATACTTTGGTTACCTCTATTTAGCATAAGCATTGCAGCCTGCTAGCATGCTGGCACACACTTGAAATGCAAAGTGCTGTTTCACTTGCAGAGGAAAGTACTAAAGTGAGCAAAGGATTGTTTTCATCTATACAACAATGGAAAACAGAAGCTGTTCTGGCTGGCTCCACAAAATTCTGGAAAGCTTGCTAAGGGTAACTGATTGGTTACTGTCTCTGTCTGGAATCAGACCACTGCAGAGAAACGAGTTGCTGCCAAAAGAATAATGTTCCAAAGGATGTAATCTGGGAACAAATCAGTCAGGAGTTACTGGCAGCTCTGCATTTAAATCACAGCCCTCAGTTGTGATAGAAAGTTATAGGAACACCAAAAATAAATAGAAAGTTAAAGTGTGAAATACCCATTTGGCCTCATTACGAACGGGCAACACTTAAGAGGAAAGACACAAACTGGAGAAAACATGTTTACCTAAAATATATAATAGGCTGAATATTTAGCTTCTATCCCTTTCAACATGAAAACAGGATAAGCCGCTCTGATATTGTTGGCATGTGGAGATTTGTGTGTGCGTGGGCTTAGGGTGGCAATGTCGGCCTGACTGAATACCCCGCTCTCAGATGATGTTCACCGCACTAAATCAACGCCACTTACAGTAATGTTAGGCCTGTAAAACAAGTGTAGAAACTGTTGGAAAGATTGCTTGCGACTGCTACAAACTAGGTGGAATTTGCAGATTGTAAGTGGCATGCAATCATTCTTAATAATACACATTCCCCAAAGTGTTGACTAATTGGAACCATTAAAATCTTGACACCGGTGGTTAATTTGTTTCCTTGTGTTTTATAGAGATCATTTGTCCCATCGGAAAGCGCTGATGAAACATTAGGCGATTATGCCAGTAAATAAGTCCGATGGCGTTGAAGCGGCTTGAACAAGGAGCAGCCCAACGTCTCACACCTCCCAAAATCTGTAATGCCATCAGTTGCTGGTATTTTGTCACGTGGAAATATGTAGATCAGTCGTCATGGCGAGCAGGACCTTTGCAAATGTGCTGAGACCCAAATGGGAAAATAGTCAGCTTGACCTTTCTGTGAAATCCTTATGGAGAACACAGTGAAATATCTTAATTAGAAAGAGATGGAGTTGGTAAGAACACACATTGATCAGGCAGAAACCACAGCAGTCTGCAGGGCTAGAAATGGGGGAGGGGGACACAAAGCAAGGCTTGCTGTTAGACAATAATCATGAATCATGTTAACTCTGCTCTGGAATGAAGAATGGGATGAGTATCTGTGCAAAATAGTTTTTAATACAGACACAGAGCGCTCCCAGCCCACACTGTACATAACAGAGCCTAATTTGATTTAGCTAAATTTCAGATAAAAAATAAACAATAGACTGTAGTCTTTAAACCCACTGACTGAAAGCAGAGGCAGGAAAAATGGTGACAGTGATGAAACCGTGATGCCCTGCCAATCATTTCAACAATCTGTAGGTCCTGTTCATTGTCAGCAGGTTATAAAAAGCCCAAAGACAAACCGTACAGTCCAGGACTGTCTGAAATCACCCCGTTCACTCTTTCACTATTCACTTTTCATGTTATTGTCGAATACTTTGTGAATACAATTAAACAGTCAGAATTCAGAACTGAATTTTGAATGCAGGGAGTAGCAGTTCGTCTAAAACACCCAAATTATTTACAACACTTGTTATTTTCTGCTTCAATATTATTTATTTATTCATTATTATTATTATTATTATTATTATTATTATTATTATTATTACTACTAATAATATTGTTACATAAGTTGTGGGTTAGGATGTAACGATAGCCTGACCAATCTCATAACAAAGTGTCTCTTTATTTTTTATCTTCCTGGACTCAAAATCGTCTTAGCGAGGCTGAATTTGTAAGTATTGTGTTTCAAAAGTAAGTATACTTCATGTCATAATCATGAAGAAAGTGGGGAAGTGCAATCATTGCAACCAAGAAAGCGGAAGCATAATTTAGTTAAACCTCTGTTCAGAAACGAATCAATTTCAAAAACCATTTTCAAAAATAAGACAATGCTGGATTCATTGGATCAAAGATGATTTCACAGTGTCCTATGATGTTGATATTTTTGTGTAATATTTTTTCTGTGTTGTATTTGAGGTATCCACCAATCCATTTTATTCAATTTAGGGTCATCGGTGGGGTTGAAGCCTATCGCAGATGTCATAGGGCAAAAGGTGGTGCACAACCATTGACAATCATTGATGTTTACAATCAGACCTTTCGACAGCTGCTAATTTAGGCTAACATGCATGCCTGTGGACTGTGTGAAGAAGCTGGAGTTCCTAGAGAGATCGAACACACGCATGGGGAGAACATGCAAGCCACATACAGAAAGGCTCCGGCAGAGCAGCAGATTTAAACTCAAGATCTTCTTGCTGTGAGACGACGGCACTAACCACGGCATCACCATGTTAAAACTTTAAATAATTAAATATTTCTCATACCACAATCTTCCCTAAAATAGGCCCAGATGATCTTCTTTCTCAAACCTGAAAAACTGAGATTGATTGATCAAACTAACTGATGCAATCTTTATGAAGGATTTTCTTTTCTTTTTAAATTTTCACAAACATTTTCCCCCCAATCTTCACCAAAATTGACACAGAAACGTTTCAGACCAAGCCTCGCACGAGTTATAGGATGATTGAAACGGTTTTGCACCCTTCTACATATGAAGTGAGCTCATATTATTTTTGCAACTGCTTATAGCAAACTAGCTGTGTGGTTTTGAAATGACTATATAACAGTGGTTTTCCTATCAGTAATTACAGCCACAGTTTTAACATTAGGTCAGGTACCCTTCTGAATTCCTCAGTCCTCTTATCACTGTTTATAGCTGTTTTTCTTTATTTTTTCTGCCCTTTTTAAGGAAATCCTGCTGTTTTGATCCTCAATATACCAATTATGTTTTGTGTTTAGTAGGCTTATCTAGTAAAATCCTATAATATTGAAGTTTTTATCATTTTAGATACGTAGACTGTCTTTATCTTGTCCTCAGGCTGCACTTTATCCCTCTTTTTAGTATATTTTCACTGTGTACATGTGCATACTCCTGTTCAGGGCTAGTGGGAATTGTAAATTTGTTTTTTCTTAGACAGATGAGCTTCAGAATATAGATGCACGGGTTCCCCAGTGCCGTCTAGAGTGCAAACATGTCGCTTGTAGCTTGTCATGGCCATTGACTGAGACCTTGTAAAACTTACTCCAGTGTCCAGTGATGCAAGGCACCAGTCAACATTTTTGACTCCTGTTGACCGTCTCAGATTTAAAAAGGGTGCCAGCAGACCACTTGTTTGACCAGTACAATGTGCAGACCAGCTGTCTGTCTGCTGGTTTGATACAGTCCGGCCCCTTATTCAATTTCCGACCTCCACTTGGTTTCCAACAACTTGCATCAATGTAAGTGGCTGCTGTGATTGGTAATACAAGCATTTCCTTCCTGGCATGCTTCAATTATTGGCAAGAGATTAAAAACAACAAGATATGAGAGATATTTGGCCTGACAGCATTCACAAGTAAAGCCTAGTAAGAGATGGAGATGCTGCTGGTTTCATCACACAGCTCCAGAGAGTTTGAGGTGAAAAAAAATTCATTACTACCAAGTTTTAGTGATTGCAAACAGACCGACAGGGAACATAGTTGATATTGATCTGCTGAGGCTAAGAATAATGTTCAAAGGCATCAGGCATCAGGGAGTGGGCTGGTCTGTTTCATTAAGTGTAAACATTTTCAGCTAAGAAATAGCTCGAAATGAGAGAAATCTATAGCAATGGCTGATGGTATAGATAGAAAGCCAATGAGAAAAGAAAGAGCAAACAATTCATGTTTTTCTTTTTTCCATTTTTTTTGTTTTAAATTCCTCAAGCTATCTCTTTTGCTCTGCAGTCAGCTCAGGATAGATGACCGTGTTTGCTGGATGATGGAGCTTTTCAGTCACGATGGTGGCTGCATTCCCTGACTTTGGCTCTGACATGAAACTATGGCTAGTAGCCCCTGATACTCTCTGCCATAGCACTGTGGGGACAAGGATGAAACAGCCACCACTGCTTTAACTCTGATTCCAGTAACAACACCCACATAAGTGGCCTATATGGGATTTTAATAAGTGTTTGAGCAAACAGGCACTTGCATCTGCTTTTGTTTGATGTGTTTCAAGGGTATAGTAGTATCTGTTTGGCAGAGCGGGCTTCCACCTGCCGAAATATATTGCCGGGATGATAATAGCATCTGACTTCGATTGAGGGTTTTGCAATGGGCAGGGCGTAAATTGTTTCATCTTTGTTTATCAATGTTTTTCCCGTGGTTTTCGGCTAATTGCAGTGCAGAGTGGCTTGCTGAATGCCTATTAGTGCCGTGCTGAGTTGAGAGACAGGCTAGTTAAAAAAAGTGCTCATCACTGAAAACAAGACACAAGCACTCACACACATTTGTATGTAGGCAAATTCTCATCTGCTTTGTTCAAAAGTGCACTTCCATACACAAGTGTGCGTTTCTAAACACACAGACACACACACACACACACACACACATTTGGGCAGTCTGACAACAGGAAAGATAAGAAGGACCAATCTTTTGTGTTTGAGCCCACACAGAAAACGAAGCAGTACACGTGAGAGTACATCACTGTTGGGTGCGTGTGTGTGTCCTTGCATTATCTACTGCCTGTTGGTGCTGGTGTTTAAGTGCTGCTGAGAAAGGAAGCAAGAAAGATGGGAGAGAGGGGGAGGTGCAGTGGGAAGAGATAGAGGAAAAGAGTAACGGCAGAGAGGGGGGAGAAAGCAAGCTTGGGGAAAAGGGGAGGAGAGTTGTCCTGTATCTCCAGAGTCTCCTTCCACAGCCGAGGGGCAGTGACACAGCAGCAGCTGCTTCTGCTTTTCCGAGCCGGAGTAACAGTCATATGGAGCTGAATTTATCCCCCCAGCAACATCTACCAGCAGCCACTATGGACTAATCAGTCTACCAGTCCTGGCTCCAGTCCAGCTCAGGGTGTCTGACTTTTCCCTTCGTCAGGCTTGATCTGTATCGATGATGATATACACAATAGTTACTGCACTCGGTGGGCTGAAACGTACAACACACAGGCAATAATGTCTTACAGACGGGTCAGGTGGCCCCATACAGCAGGGTTAATTCCCTGCCATGGTGGCTATCCTCCTGCACCTCACAAACCCAGTGAATTTGTAGAGGGCTGGCAAAGGGCAGCGAGTGACAAACGAGAGGGGAATACAGAGAGCTGCAGAAGAGAGTATGAGCCTTGTTGGCTTGCTGTTGTTTGTGTGCACATGTGTGTGAACTGTGTGATTGTACGGTAATTAAATCACGCAAGCCTCTGTTTTGTTGCATTGTACATGGAGCCTAGGCTAGCTTGGGTGCTGACTCGATGGGCCAGACTTAATTACAAGGAAAAAAAGCACAAACTGTAATTATGCACAATCACACCTGCACAGCATTGCCAGCTTTACAAAGGTTGTCCAAACAATGTTCCCTACAGGAACAGTTTAAAATTACTAATAAGGATGCTTAGAGGACGATCTAGCGGTGTTCCCTTATTATCTACTGTATATATTTGGTTTGGACACCGCCTTAACCAATATAACCCTGACTGGTTTTGTCCGGGAGCAAATAAAAAACAGAACAGCAGGAGACTGTCAGCAAAATGTGCCGTGGCTACTTTGATAATCTTTTTATGTCTCCAGTGGAGTGAAATCTGTCTCATGTGCACCTCTAGCCCTTGCCCAACTTAGACAACACCATAATGAGCGGGCAGCATATAGCTGTACAAACAGACATATGGTGACACATAATTGAAAACAACTTGATGACATCTACACAAAGGGTGACTCTTTGCACAATACAGAAATAGACGCACATAACGAGGCCCTTGATGTACACCACAAGCTGTGTTTGGCAGATTTTCAGACAGTCTTTTTTTGTTTGTTTTTCCAGATGATCTCAATTCATTTTGCTTCTTAACCAGCAATGGCAGACAAGTCAACCAGCAAGGCAAGCCTCCCTGTCATACTGGTACACTGATCTGTCACTCACTTGCTAACAGCTCTTCAACCCAAATGAAAAATGTCTTAAAAGCTATTATTAATGTTCACCATTCTTTTGCAATCTGATGCAAAATACTATTGCTAAGTACAGAAAAAAAAGTCAACTTTAGTGTGAACCTATAAATGAGAAAAAATGAGGCAAAAGCTGACATAAACCATCTTGCAGTTGGTGCAGCGTAATACTTTTTCATATAGTTTGTCAGTGGAAATCTACTGTGTAGCCTGTATATAAAAGATGTACATAGCCACATTTTGAACATTGCTTTTCAGAACCTAAACTGACAAAATTTGGATTTCAAGATGAATATAAACACTAGCAAACTTGTTAAGTAGACTTCATCCATTAACCGTATGGATGTATGGTTGTATCCCACAGATAGAAACAAATGCTGATTAGTGATAAGAGGCTCAGACTAAGATAATAACACAATCGCAGTGTTTGAAACTAGAGCAGAAACTTCTTGGATGTGCTCTACTTCGAAGCAGCACATAATGTTTGTCAGATAACTGCTTCAAAAGGCACTGACACAAAGAGCAATAACGAACAGAGGTCCAGTTCGGTGACTTGAATTTGTAGAGGCGTGGCACAGCAAACAGCTGTGTAGGCACAACCGCCAGGCAATGAGAAAACACTCGCGATTTTTATCTTTCGCAAAATCCAAATGGGATTTGGTTATTTTGCTGGGAGAAAGAAACTACAGGGACTGATTTCATGGCTGAAGTCTATAGGGATTCCTCAAGTGGCCTCTTCAGGAACTGCACTTTTTGGCACTTGAGCATTTTGGATTCATTTTTCAGCCCTGGAGGTTGCAGCTTGAGTGAAAACCATTTCAGTTAGCCAAGCTTGTGGAATAGATTATAGGGGCTTTTAAATGCTTCATGCACAGAATGATAGCATAGGTTTCAGGTGAGCAGTGTGGCAGCAAATAGTGAGCAGATCACTGACAGCTTAAGTACACCGCCATGATTGAAAGGGCGCATTGGATATACGCTGCTGTTAGGGGAGTATGTCATGTGGGTGTGAAGGAGGATCAACTTGGCTGTTTGAACTACCGGGCAGCTTCTGTTTCACGTAGCTCCAGGTTTGCTTTTTAGCTAATAAAAAGTGATGCCTTACTGATTCTACTGATTCACACTCTACACATTATTTACCAACTCTTAATCTTAAATGGAAGCATCTGCTATTTTTCTCATTCCTGTTCTTTGCATTCATCACCCATCTGTATCCCTCACTAGTGTAATAACAGAACTCCAAAATGTGAGAAATGCCATAATGCCTTCTCTCTTCTCTACTAAAACCTTTCCTGCCTTCTGTAATGCTAAATTAAAAGCAGCACAAAGTGATTCATGGTTCTTGAAATCATATCCCCGCTGACACTTCGCTGTCACTCGTAGACTCCTCTTTGCTCACAAATGCAAACATCTACTGTCACACAGAGGCATAAACCAACACGCATTTAAAAACACACACGCACACTGCAAAACACACACTTAAGACTAATCCAGACATACAGTACTCACATACCGCGCATTCACAAATTAGAAGAAATCAACTCATCTAGAAAATACACACGTGCACACATGTAAAGAAATATACACAGAAAGCATCTTATCCAGTGTGCATACTCGCAGTAATAATATAATAAGATGGAAATGTGAAACACATTCAAAATGTGGACAAACATGGAATATTGCTGTTTATTTCCCTTTTAATAGTATTACACAGCAGAAACTGCAGCATTGCTGTGACACCCTCGTTATCCATGGACGTGTGTATGTGGCCAAATGCATTCACAGCCAAACACACATGCTGACAGATTAATGTGAATCCTTGTTTTGCTGACAGTCCGAGCATTTAAACGAGCGAGGTTGTGCATGTTGTAAGCTGTTTCCTATAAGTGCCCTGAAAAATGTAAAAATGGAACACGCATACAGACGTGCACTTCCTGTCTCTACCTCCTCACAAGATAAAGCCATTGAGAAGTCTGCATGAAAATGTGAAAATGGGTTTACTCTCCTACTTAAAATCACCATAAAGGAAACAGTCTCAGTGGGATAATATAGCATATTAATGTTTATGGACACTTAAATCCTCTAGAGCCTCTAGCTACAGCACATTACCTTGTTCTCTTCATTTTTGTATGTGATTCAGGTTTGGCCTGTGCACCTCAGAGAACATATATGCAGCTGCAGAGCAACAATAACATGCATGAATTAGAAATGAGGTTGACACAGAGATGTAACAGATCTTCTGAGTTTCATTCTGCAACACTCCCCTCATATTGCGGCAAGTAAATATGGCTGTAGGATAGGTAAGGTTAGAGATAGATATTTATATAGAGGAAAAGAATCTTAAAAAGAGGGCAAAACATGTACAGTATTTATGCACAATAGTTCATTTCAAGACCAGAACATATTCATAATAAACTAGCCATGAGTGTTTGCGGTAGATACTGCGCACTCAGTCTGTAAAACTATAATCAAGGACTCAGAGCAAAAGCACTGCATTTCACTCAGTTCTTCATCAGGCTCATGGATAAAGGAACACTACTTTTAGGCTGGTTACAAGGATATCTGGACATAATAAATTTAAACCAAACTACTTTTTCATATTCTTTGTGCCCCCTGAAGTCATGAAAGATTATATTTTAACTTATGCACGCAAAATACGCACAGGTTTTAGAAATGTCTTTAAGCACATACCAAGGTCTGAAGAAATGAGTGTTTCCCTATTCATTTTTTTCTCCAAAGAAAAACAAACCCCTCACTCTTATTCCATCCTGAGGCGCCAGAAAATAAAATTTAAATAGAGTAGTTTACAGGTTAAATAAAATATGAAGTATACGTTTAGAACGTATACATAGACTTTTCTACAAAGCCTGGCACAACGACTGCGTTATTTGTAAAACACAGCAACATTAGGAAATGGGATGCAAACTGCAGTTTGTCTTCTAAAAAAACAGACATGCCCCCAACATCCACTCTGCTCCCCTGAGGTCTTGTAGCAGTAAACAACATTAGTACCTCCACCCCTGTTTCTGCGAAAGACCAATAATTATTTAAGCTTCACATATACACATTGTAAGCGCCAGACGTCTGCTTTATATTTTTATTTACGATTGAGTTCATGTTTGTTTATAATTCATAGATTCATTACATAAGTCATCTTTTCAGGATTAATAAATGTGAAAATATATGTGTTTACATAAAGTAATTTTAAGTCACTGTTTTGGGATTGGAACCTAAAAGGGGGTACCTCTCACTTTAATTATGTAAGTGCAATAGTAGCATGAAACCCTGTGTGAGAGGGAAGGGGAGGAGCATGGACAGAGAGGTTAGGAGTCTCACGGTTTTCTGACCGTGTGCACAGCTAGTTCTGGATAACTGCTATTTTTTGGAACTTTCATGCTTTTTAGGAAGGAGTTCATTGTTACATCTTCCGTTTGTAATAAATAAACAGTCTTCAAATCATAATGCAACTGGAAGCATTTCTTTTGGAAACCAGGAACACGCGTCAGCCATAGACTCTTCTTTTTTGAACTTGGTTTATTGGAAATTACCCTACATTTAGTCAGAAAACCCTCTTGCTCCTTTTTTGGGAAAAGGAATACTGAAAAGGATCATGTTTAGCAACGCCGTGCACTGTGGATTGAAGGTATAGCCTACTTGGAGGAAGAATCACGGTAAGCAGTGAAAACAAGCTTTGCTACTGTGGAAATTTGTCATAATGCATGAGAGTGATGAAGAACTAGTGTGTGGAAAAAGAGAACCAAAAATGACAGAAAAGGCTGTCGAGGAAAAGCTGCACAGGTTGACCCAGTCTAGAAAGGCTAAGCTAGGCCACCTAACTAGCCAAGCTAATCAGCTCGAACGGCTAATGGAAGATGATGCTAACGTGAATGCTGTTAAGCAGAAATTGCGTTTAGACTACCAAGATTCATTTGGAGAACTGTGTAAGATAAATGATAGTTTGAGAGTATTAATGCATGAGGAAGAATTTGAAAAGGACCAAAGTTCTTGGTATGAACCTAATGCTAGTCGTATTCGTGGATTTATGCAACATGTGGAAACATGGGTTAAAGCAGCTGAGGAGCGCACAGAACAAGCTAGACAGTGTGATGCAGACATCCAGCCTTCCGACAGTGTTTCTGTGATGTCCGCTGCATTAAGCAGTAAAAGCAGGAGGCGCAGGTCAGCCGTTGGGAGCCAAGTGTCCACTGCTTCCTCAGTACGCCTCAAAGCTGAAATGGAGAGAGCCACATTGCTCGCACAAGCAACTGCTCTCAAACAAAAACAAGAGCTTGAACGACAGGAAACTGAGTTGAAAGCAAAAAGAGAGCAGCTAGATCTGCAAACTGCTATTGCCGCCTCTGATGCGAAATTAAAGGTATTAGAGAATTTTGAAAATGAGCGCTCGTCACATGTGAGTCCTGCATACCCAACAACTATTGATTCTGGATTCATACCATTACCTGTAAGTCAAACTCCAGTCACCAACACAGAAAATGGATATGGGGAATTCATGCCTTTACAAAATCACCCTATTGGTACGCAGCAGTCTAGAGTGGATTTTGCAGCAGATGAGCAAGCAGTTGAAACACTCTGTACTGTTATGACACGTCAGAATAATATAACGGAGCTGATGGTGAAACAACAAAAAATGATGACATTGCCACCTTTAGACATCCCTACCTTCAGTGGTGATCCTCTAGATTACAATACATTTGTAAGCGCCTTTGAGCACGGAGTAGAGTCTCGCACTGAAAGTCCTAAGGATCGCCTCTACTTCTTAGAGCAGTTCACTAATGGACAGCCGAAAGAGCTAATAAAGAGCTGCCTTCATATGAAGCCAGATGTAGGCTATCACAAGGCTAAACAGCTCCTTAAAGAGCATTTTGGAAATGACTACAAAGTTGCTGTAGCCTACATGAACAAGGTCTCAAACTGGTCACCTATCAAGCCAGAAGATGCAGAAGCTTTAAATGCGTTTTCACTCTTTCTGACAGCTTGCTGTAACACCATGGCTGAAGTGAGTTACATGGAGGAACTTGATAACGTCGCAAGCCTGAAAGCCATTGTAGCAAAACTTCCATACAAGTTACGTGAAAGGTGGAGATCTGTTGTGTGTGGTATGCAAGAGCGAGGCGACAGACGAGTCAAGTTCAATGATTTGGTGGAGTTTATTAATAAACAAGCCAAAATTGCACTTCACCCTGTTTTTGGTGACATAAAGGATAGCACCACTGCTAAACCATTCACCATTAAACAAAACAGTAACAAGGATCAGAAAAGGGTTGTAATGAAGAAGTCATTCACCACCAGTGCCATACCACTGGACATTCAGGAGAAAGACACAAAGCCAATGGAAAACACAAATTATGTGAAACCCACTCCACAGGCATGTCTGTTCTGTAACGGTGGGCACATCATAGACCTGTGTGGTAAGTTTAAGGGCAAGCCACACAACGAAAAGTTGGAATTTTTGAAAGGCAAAGGACTGTGTTTTAGCTGTTTGAAGCAAGGTCACATGAGCAAACTTTGTAAGAGAAAGGTGAGCTGTGAGGTATGTTCTCTTGCTCATCATACATTGTTGCATATCAAGAAAAGGGACACAGACGCTGACACAGAGAAGAAAACTAAGAACAGTGAAAGTCAAACGATCTTAAGTGCCTTTGTCTGTGCAGAGTCTGAGGATTGTGGGCCAGCTGGGGCCGGGGAAGATGACTGCACACTTGCAATAGTTCCTGTACAGGTCAAAGCCAAAAAGGGAAGTGTAGTAGTGCAGACTTACGCCTTCTTGGACCCAGGAAGCTCTGCCACATTCTGTACGGAGACATTAATGGACAAATTGAAGATCACTGGAAGGAAAACTGACATACTACTGAAAACTATGAATAAAGAGAAACCTGTCTGTACTCATGTAGTGTCAGGCTTGGAGGTCAGTAGTTTATCTGGTGACGACTTTATTGATCTGCCAGATGTCTTCACACACCTGTAGGAAAAGAAAACATACCCCTACAGAAAGATCTCGAAAAGTGGCCTTACCTTAAAGAAGTAAAACTGCCTCGAATTGAGACTGACATTGGATTGCTTATCGGAGCAAATGTACCTAAAGCAATGGAGCCATGGGAGGTTGTAAGCAGTGTAGGTAATGGACCGTATGCTGTAAGAACCAAGCTAGGTTGGACTGTGAATGGACCTTTGAGAGAAACTGGCTGTCATGCAGACAAGAGAAACCCAGCCAAGGCTAATGCAAACCGCATATCAGTGAGCCGTTTAGAGAACCTGTGGCTTCAACAGTTCATGGTGGATTTTCCAGAGGGAAGAAAACATGATGAAGTGGAAATGTCAAGAGAGGACCATCAGTTTATGGACATGGCCATGGAATCTGCAAAACTGATGGATGGCCACTATACAATATGTCTACCTCTGAAGAACAGATTGGTCAACATGCCAAATAATCGCTCAGTCGCTGAACAACGAGCACGTAACTTGAGGCTTAAATTTCTCAGGAATGACTGCTTCCGACAAGAGTACACAGACTTCATGGAAGACCTTCTTAAAAAGGGCTATGCAGTACAACTGTCAAATGGTGAACTGGCGCACAAAGAAGGAAAAGTGTGGTATATACCCCATCACGCCGTGTACCACCCTGTGAAACAGAAATTAAGAGTTGTGTTCGACTGTGCAGCGTCCTATCAGGGCACATCCCTGAATGATCAACTTCTTCAGGGTCCAGATTTGACCAGCAGTCTCATTGGTGTTGTCATACAATTTAGACAGGAACCTGTTGCAATTATGGCAGACGTTGAAGCAATGTTTCACCAGGTGAAGGTGCCCGACGGTGACTCTGACTTACTTAGGTTCCTCTGGTGGACAGGTGGCGACTGCAATCAAGCTTTGACTGAGCACAAGATGACTGTGCATTTGTTTGGGGCCACATCCTCACCCAGTTGTGCCAATTTCGCTTTGAGGAAGTGTGCTGAAGACCAGAGTAGGCAGTTCAGAGCTGAAGTTGTTCAAACAGTATTGCAGAACTTTTACGTTGATGGCTGTCTCAAGTCTGTCGCTACGGAGGAGGCAGCTATATCAATGTGTCAAGATCTAATGAAAATCTGTGCCAACGGAGGCTTCCGTCTCAACAAATGGGTGAGCAACCGAAGGAAGGTGCTTGACTCCATCCCAAAGTCTGAACTGGCAGCAGAAATGAAAAGCCTGGACCTGGATCATGGCAAACTTCCACTTGAGAGGGCCCTTGGTCTCAATTGGTGTGTTGAGTCAGACACATTCAGATTTAAGATCAACATCAAAGATCGCCCATTCACAAGAAGAGGACTTCTTTCTGTCATTGGATCAGTGTATGACCCATTAGGCATTTTGGCGCCAGCAGTCTTGCCAGCAAAGATTATCCTGCAGGAATTGTGCAGATTGAAGATCGGGTGGGATGACGACTTACCTGAGCACATAAAGAGGCGGTGGACTGACTGGTTAACTAGCCTTCCTGCTTTGGAACACTTCTCAGTTGCAAGATGTTTCAAGCCCAAAGATTTTGGAAATGATGTATTTGCACAACTACATCACTTTGCAGACGCAAGTGAGGATGCATATGGCTCAGTCAGCTACCTACTCATGCGTAACATGAGCAATGAGACACAATGTGCATTTATGATGGGCAAGTCCAGAGTGGCGCCTCTCAGGCCTCCTACCATACCCCGCCTGGAATTGACTGCTGCTACAGTAGCCATTAGGATGGATAGTGTCCTGAGAAGAGAGCTACAACTGAATCTTGCAGAATCAGTTTTTTGGACAGACAGTACGGTGGTGCTCCAGTATCTCCGGAATGAGACCACGCGTTTTCGTACGTTTGTGGCAAACAGAGTTGCAGCTATTCTGAAAGGCTCTGATGTGGAACAGTGGAAACACATCAGCACAGACAAGAATCCTGCTGACTGCGCCTCAAGAGGGCAAAGAGTAGATGAATTTATGAAGAACAGAACGTGGGTGTCTGGGCCAGATTTTCTTCGCAGTCCAGTAGAGTTTTGGCCTAACACTCCACTGAATTGTTCGGAGATCGCTTCTGGTGATCCTGAGATCAAGAGAGCCACAGTAAACAAAATAGAGGTGGAAGAAAATGTTGCTCCATTCAAGAGACTGATAAATTACTTCTCATCATGGACAAAGTTGAAAAGAGTGGTGGCGTGGTTCCTGAAACTTAAAGCCTTACTTTGGAGTCTCTGTCAAAAACGTAAAGAGCTATGCGTAACCAGTGTGGAGAATAGCCTTGACAATGATCGACAGCTGAGGCAAAGTCAGATTGACAGTTTCAGGACAAGCTTTAAGCCTACACAAATTTCAGTGGAAGACCTGAATCAAGCAGAGCTCGATATAATCAGATTTTGCCAAAAGGAGAAATTCTCGGAAGAGGTTTCGGCTCTTCACAAGGGACAAAGTGTGAAGCGCAATAGCCACTTATACAAACTGAACCCTGTACTACAGGAAGATCTGTTGAGAGTTGGTGGAAGATTGAGCTGGGCAGCTATGCCGGAAATCGCTAAGCAGCCTATTATCCTGTCTAGAGACTTTCACATTTCTGACTTAGTCCTCCAACAGATACATGAAGAAACTGGGCATGGAGGGCGCAATCACATGCTCTCTGAATTGCGACAGAAGTTTTGGATCCCAAGTGCCAACACAGCCATTAGAAAGATCATCGCAAAGTGTGTGACATGTCGTCGCTTGCATGGGAGAGTTGGGAAACAACTGATGGCTGATCTTCCACAAGAGCGAGTGTTGCCAGATGATCCACCCTTCACCCGGGTTGGTGTAGACTACTTCGGCCCATTCGAAGTAAGACGTGGAAGAACCATCTTAAAAAGATACGGTGTTATATTCACTTGTTTAGCGGTTCGTGCAGTACACATAGAGCTGGCCTCATCATTAGACACAGATTCATGCATAAATGCAATCCGGCGCTTCATAGCATGGAGAGGACAAGTGAAGGAGATTCGCTCAGATAATGGGACGAATTTTGTTGCTGCCAATCGTGAGCTGAAGGAAGCAATCGCTGACTGGAACACTTCACCGTTTCAGCATCTATTTCAACAGCATGGAATTAAGTGGACATTTAACCCTCCCACTGCTTCACATCATGGCGGAGCATGGGAGAGGTTGATAAGATCAATACGAAAAGTGCTGAATTCTACTGTGAGAGAACAAGTTCTGGAAGAAGAATGCCTTCATACAGTCTTATGTGAGGCAGAGTCGATCATCAACAGCCGACCAATCACCAGGGCATCAAGCGACCCAAATGATTTGGAGGCTCTGACACCTAATCATCTTTTGTTGTTGAAAACAAAACCTTCATTGCCTCCAGGATTGTTTGACCAGAATGACCTCTACTCACGACGTAGATGGAAACAGGTGCAATATATGTCCAATCTATTTTGGAAGAGATGGACTAAAGAATACCTACCTCAACTTCAGGAACGTCAGCGGTGGGCCACAGCATCAAGAAACTTTGCAGAAGGAGATGTCGTTCTTCTTGTGGACGACTGTGCACCACGAAACTCATGGATTATGGGAAAGATCATCAAAACTGTTCCAGACAAGAAGGGTCTCGTTCGCCGAGTACGGATAAAGACAAAGACTAATGTTTTGGACAGACCCATCACCAAGATTTGTCTGCTTGTGGAATCTGAATGGGCTAGTGGTAAAGACTAAGCCCCTACGATGAGCCATGTGCTAGCAACCTCTGGCTCTTTCCTTCTTTCTCTCTTTCCTTCTTTTCTTTCTTATTCTTTTTCATCTGTTCTTTTGGAAATGGACAGAAACCAGCCTTAATATACTTTGCAAAGCTGATTGGCAAAGTATTGGACAATTCATTTGTCTATAAATAATATTTTGTCATGTGTTTAAACATTGGATGTGTCTAACATGGTTCATATTAAGTTTGTAAAGTTAAAAATGTGGTAATTGTTCTAAGGCAATACATTATTAGAACAATTAGGGGCCGGTAATGTAAGCGCCAGACGTCTGCTTTATATTTTTATTTACGATTGAGTTCATGTTTGTTTATAATTCATAGATTCATTACATAAGTCATCTTTTCAGGATTAATAAATGTGAAAATATATGTGTTTACATAAAGTAATTTTAAGTCACTGTTTTGGGATTGGAACCTAAAAGGGGGTACCTCTCACTTTAATTATGTAAGTGCAATAGTAGCATGAAACCCTGTGTGAGAGGGAAGGGGAGGAGCATGGACAGAGAGGTTAGGAGTCTCACGGTTTTCTGACCGTGTGCACAGCTAGTTCTGGATAACTGCTATTTTTTGGAACTTTCATGCTTTTTAGGAAGGAGTTCATTGTTACATCTTCCGTTTGTAATAAATAAACAGTCTTCAAATCATAATGCAACTGGAAGCATTTCTTTTGGAAACCAGGAACACGCGTCAGCCATAGACTCTTCTTTTTTGAACTTGGTTTATTGGAAATTACCCTACACACATTATTACCCAAACCACAATCTGTTCTTGGCCCTTTCTAACCACTGTTGACCATACTTAACCATATATTAGAACAAATCTCTCTACATCTACCCGTGGTTAGAACGTAAGCTGCAGACATCAAGGCATGCACCTAAAAAAAGACAAGATTCTCTTCAGCACAGGCCAGGCCACTCCACTTGAGCTGATTGATTTCCCATCAGTTCTATATCCCTGATAACTGCATGCCTGGAGGGCTGCAATGGCTCCAATATTTCACTTCTATATACCCGCACAATCACACTCTCTTTAAAGCATTCAGTGCGCAAGCATGTGTATATGCGGGGCGTGGGTGGGTATATGGGTGGCATTAAAAAATGTAGGTGTGCTGTGCATGCCGTTGTGTGAGGGGAACAGCACTAGCTGCTAGTTACATGGTGACATTTGTGGTAATGACATGCCAAACATTTCTGCATATACGCAGGACAAGAGGCAGATTTGCATTCTGCTCCTGCTACAGGTCCCTTTATGTTTTTTTTGGTCAACAATCCTCCACTGGAGCAAATTAGTGAGCTGCGAGCAAAAAAAACATCCACAGTCAAAGCAGAGATAAAAAAAAAAACTAAAATAAAATCTTTAACCACCATACGGATGGTGCAGGTGGAATTTTATGCTACCACAACAAAGCTTGGAGTGATTGTTTAAAAATTCACATGGGTACATTTGTTTTCTCCTCTAGCCACACTCTGAGATTTGAAGTCTTTGATTTATAAACGTCCAGTGTAGCTGCTTTATGAGATGCTGAGCAGATTGCCAAATTGCCCTCTAACAGAGAAAGTGCCATTTAGGGTGGCAGTGATTTTTTTAAAGGCTGGATCTAATCATATCTTGGTTCTAGCAGTGTTAAAGTGTGGAACAGACAGAAAGATAAACTTCTTATCTTCCATTCAGGGCAATTTGCTTCTCTGCTGGAATAACAGCCGTTATTTAGCTCTAGCTGTGACCCTTACCTAGTTACCTTTGCAATTTGTATTCTTCCCAGAGCCGTCTTGGTCTTTTTCTCTGTGCATAACATTATCTCTGAGAACGGTGCAGACAAAACGTTTAAAACTGGATCATTTAAAGGCGCCTTTTCTACAGTTTGAAATACTAGCTGGATTCTATCAGATAAACCTCTGAATATACTCCATACTCCCCCCATCGCACAGTTCTTTAAGCTAGGTTTAGATAAAAGCTTGACTAATACTTAAAAACCAAATGAATTTTCTGGGTCCTCAGGGAAAACCAACAACTGTTAATTGAAAAGGCTAAATGTGTGAATGCTTTCCCCTTGCCTAATATTGACACCCACTGGTTTGTGTTTTCAAGAAAATCTGAAAAAAAAAAAAAAAAAGCTTCCAAGTACGACAAATGATGAATATTTACTCAGGACTTTCCTCTGTGCACTATGCAAACTTTTATATTTTACAGTAGTTCAGGCTCCAGTTTTGTGCTGTTTGTGTGTGGGATGTGGTGATTAGAGAGTGAGGAAAGCAAGCCTGGAAAGTGGTGCCAGTATTTTTCCAACTGCTGTGCTTATATTAGCGTAGGTCATGCAGCAATCCATAATGCATGGATCGTTAACAAGGCTGGTATTTTTGATCCATAATTAACTCCTGGAGAGTCTTGGGTCGATTTGTGGCTCTAAGACCGATAGTGTATGCATTTTTCTAAGACCCTCCAGGGGTTAAGGAGTATATATTCAAAGGGTTTTTCAGAGTTAAACACGATGGCTGCATGCTGCTTTTCTCCTCTGTCTCTCCCAGGCCACGTTATTGTACAGTATTGTAGCTATCGATTCACTGTGCCATTTGGCTATTGATTGGAGTGGGTGCCATTATGTCAGTGAGATTATAGCCCTCCGAAGCATAGCAATACATGAGTGCAAAACCAGTGGCAGGGAACCGGTGAGACGAGCTGTGTGCTCACTGCATCAGATGCAATAGCAGCTGTGTTTCGGCTAACGACACTGAGCACAGCAAAGCAAGGCACAACACAGAACCACACAGTTTAGCGTAGCACGCTTTGCCCAGTAGAGCCTAGCACAGGAAAGACAGAGCACTCTCATGAATCCAGTTTCTATCTCTGCAACAGGACCAAAAGAAACACACCTAGGAGGGAATAACCACACTTCTGCGGACATGTAGATTTTATACTGATGAGGCTCACTGTGGCCCAGTATTCTGTGTGACAGCCATTGCTTCCTGACTGTCTTCTGCTGACCATTCAAATTGCCCACAACTCACCATGTGGCGGGGTGAGGGGGAGAGGATTTCGATTAGGAAGGGGGAGTGATGTGGAGTGAGGAGGGTGAGTGGGTGTTCACTGCCTCTGCCTGTTCGGTGGCCTTCAGATCGGCCCATCGTGTATTTATAGCAATATGGGATCTAATTGCATTTCTAGCAAAGGCCTGAATTTTAAGAGACTCCACAAATGGAATTCCGGGCATGCAGAAACATGATCCACTGTGCAATGAGCATGTAAAATGCATACTCATGAAAAGCAACGCGGTTCTGCAATCTATGTAATGCAAAAAAAGAAAAAAAGAAGAAAAATCTAAAGCAAAGCCCATCAACAAGCTGTGTTGTGGATGCCAGTGTGAACTCCCAACTGCTGACCCTAAGGCTGTGGTTGTGCCGTGCCATGTTTCTCAATGAGGCATGGTTTGAGACAGTGTGAACAACCCCAGTTGAGAAGTAACCCTCTAGGTGGGAAATGAATGTTAAACTGGCACTGCTTTCATGGTACAAGAAAATGAAATGCCTCAGGACAACTGCCCTGAACTCAGAGCATCTCATGTTCACTGCAGCCACTGCAATTTTCACAAAATAAATGCAGTTTACAGAGAGGTAAAAGGCAATTCTGGGGTGTGCCCTCTGTAGGGCCACTATTAAAATTCAAATTCATGGTCTGTTTATTGGATAATAAATTGAGCATGAAAGATTAATTTGCATTTAGTTCATCCCAATGATATAGAGCAGCAATTTCTATACAGTGGTGCCCAGAGCTTAATAACCCAGAGGCAACACTGGCATATCAATATATGCTTTCTTTCTTTCAAGGACACAGGAGTGGAGCCCCGTGGCAACATCTCCGCTGTGATTCACACTTCATGCTTCCTCCCACTTAATTCTTGTCACTCAGAGTCTGAGCCGACATATCAGACACACTTAACGCAGTGCCGAGAGTTATCACACATTCAGTGTAATCAAAATCCTAATGAACATCATTAAAATCAAGGCTTTAAAAACTGAGGCTTACATCACTGTGAGTTTACACACAGTTAGAGCGTATGCATGTGTGTGAGAGTGTGTCTGAAGGGCTATCAGAGCCTGTTGGAGTGCCGCAGGCAAAAAAAAAAAAAAAAAAAAGCCACCAAAAACCACAGGGGTCACCTCTTATTCAAAGCAGCCCTGACACTGGCATTTTTCTTCTTTCACATTTTGAAAGCTAATTTCTTCGTGCAAAAGAGCTGCAGCCGACAGATCAAGCAATGCATGGAGTGAACAAGCTGGGTGGTCACATCAAGTTTAAGCACCAGTCTGGAAACCAAAAGGTCACGTGGTTAATCCCAGCAATGGCTAATGTGCTGCTTAGATTAAATGGGTATTAAAAAAAAAGAGAAAACCTTTAATGTGACAATATTTGCTATCACTTGACACAAGGCCTGTGGGTTTTATTCATGAGTGGTTTAATGATTAATATGCTCATTGTTTTAATCTATGAGGCGTAAGAAAGTTTATGAAAAAGGCCTTTTAGTCTCAGCTCCACACACAGTCCACCCCCCAAATAACATCTTACTGTTACATGACATACAATAACAGGAAAACAGCATGTATTCAAACTTCAAAGGTTTACAGTTTGAGCTCGTGGACTGATTTTGTCCTCTTATATACACTCCAATAATTACCAAACTATAGTTCTGACTGGTAGCTAAAGGAACTGGTTATCACACACCTATAACTATACGGCCTAACACACACTTTAATCATCTGAAGCTTCACAGTGGTTACACCTGCAAGATTAACCTTTGGAGTCATCTGGTTAAAGCCACGGCTGGTGGCTTTAAAAACTCAGAAATGAGGCGAGAAATTGAAACCGAGGCTTGTTCTCTCCGAAAAAGAAAGAAATATTGAAGTAAATGCGTGTGTGCTAAAAGGGAGGAGCACCTTTCTTTCTTGTGCCCATTATCAAATAGAAAGGCTCAAATATCGATGAGGTGGGAAAGCACAGGGGTCGTAAGGATTAACAGTCGCGTGCTGTGGGGGCGGTGTGAACGTCTATGTGTGTGTGTGTGTTGGGTACGGAGGCTGTTGGGGGCCTCTGAACACGGATGGACTGATTTTCCGCGCAGACCGGAGGCACGAGCCGCTGCCGCCCGGGCACGCGCTGACTCTTCAAAATAAACAGCTGCCTTAAATGGAAACCGGCGGGGGTGAGGGGGTGAGGGGGGGACGGAAGCCCCCTGCTTATCGAAGCATGGCGACAAATCTAATCATTCAAATAGCTGTAGAAACAAGTAATGCTTGGCAATTACTTTAGCCCCCCCCCCCCCCCCCCCCCGACACACACACACACACACATAGCACGAATTCCTTTAAAGGAGCGCCTAAAATAAGCCCCCCAAAAAGAGTCTGAACAAGAACGAGGGAAAGTGGCAGAACTGGGAAAGCTTTACACCTACCAATCTTTTTTAAACTTACTAGCGAGGAAACTGTGCTTTCTGTGATTTCAACCTCTCAGCATCACCGTTTCAATGTCTGGCATGTGCGCACATCCCGCTCCGAAGCAGCGCTGAGACAAGTGATAGCACGTTCAGGAGTCATTTGGTCTCCTTTTAATAACCTGCTCTTTCCCGTCACCACCGTGAAGGCAGAAGGGCTTCTGCTAACTCCTGCTGGCTTACCTCCACTGGACGGTGAATCGCTGCCCCGGGTGCTGAAACGCTTAGTCTCTGTCCAGGGTGCTGAATTTCATTGCGGGTTCCGGAGAGGCTTTGTAAATCCGCTGCGAGGAGGCGCCGGGGAAAAAAGAAAAAAGAAAAACGCCGGTCCAACAACTGCTGCCGCCGTTAAGTTATGTTAAAGAAAATCCTATTCCCAGCTGCCTCTCCAGCACAGCGCAGACAGGAAGAGACGCGGAGCGACTGTGGCTCGAACACGTATGCAAAATTGTTCATTCACATTTAAACGGTGAATGCTGCAAGTGTAGCCTGCTGGCTAAATGGAACCGTTTTGGCAAGTGTAACTGC
The DNA here is from genome assembly GCF_963969265.1 of Rhamphochromis sp. 'chilingali'. NCBI lineage: Eukaryota > Metazoa > Chordata > Actinopteri > Cichliformes > Cichlidae > Rhamphochromis > Rhamphochromis sp. 'chilingali'. Next base: position 15,612,597 of record NC_137932.1, on the reverse strand, counting down.
TGAGGCTTCTTGGCTAGTTGCTTCTTCCTCCGGATAGGCTTAACCACCTCTCTCTCTCTCGCTCGCTCTCTCTCTCTCTCTCTCTCTCTCTCTCTCTCTCTCTCTCTCTCTCTCTCTCTCTCTCTCCTATTCTCCTTGCTCTATCAATCACTGTTCAGTTCTAATATGTTGGAGTGACAAGTAGGAAACCAGTATCCCAGTATTGTATAGCTTACAATAGACATTACTGCCAATTCTTAAACAGAAAATCATTTGGAATTAGCCTCATTGGTCGTGATGTGATAAAGAAACGTTCAATTTGATTTAATTCAGTGCGACTGTGCACAAAAAGAAAAAGTCTCCTCCTGCTTATAAGCTCTCTAAGTCTCTCTCTCTCTCTCTTACACACACACACACACACACACACACACACACACACACACACACACACACACACACACACACACACACACACACACACACACACACACACACACACACCAGGGAGAAATGAATTGAATTTATGGTCAATTTATTTATGTAGAGGGAACAGCCATCTGTTTCGGGCCCCTCCTGTCCTGTCATTTAGTGTGTTTGCCCCCTTTTTATTTAAAAGTGTTACAGTTTTTCTGCAGGAAATTTTAGTAGCACATCAACACCGGAAAGGGGGGAATTGAGGGAGGGTTCAATTAGAATAGGTATGGCAGCAGGTGTCTGAATAACAGTATTATAAGAATTAGTGTTACAAGTATAATTGAGATTTGTGTGACTATAAACTGGCAAAGTCTTTTTGGGAGCACCGATAAAATGCGGTCACTGCTAGGACACAGACACTCATCAAGTCAGCGTGTTTCATTATCTGCAGTATGTGAAGTCAAAAAGCCTTCTGTGTGGAGTGAAAGTAAAAGACTAATATTATTCACATTAAGTGTGTCCTGGATTCGGGTTCTAGTTGATCTAAGATCATGCTTTATTTCCTAGTTCTCTTCCCTTATGTTTTCTCTTTCCACTCGCCTCCTGTTTTCTTATCTGTGTCTCTCTGTTTGTCATTTCCCAGATTACTCTGTTCCCTTCTTCTTGTGCCCCTGTTTTCATACTTACTTTCTTTGTCTGCCTTTTGATTACTTTCCCCACCCCAATTAGTATTGCCTTTGTTTAGTCATCTAATCAGTCACCTCCCCTGTTTCTCTTTGGTTCAGTGCCCGATCGTCTTTATTCAACCCAGATGCCAAGCGTTTCAGCTTGGCATCTGGCGTTTTTCAGCTAGTTTTATTGTATCTCTTCAAGATTTGTCCCTTTCTTTTCTTTTCTTTTTTTTTTGTCGTCTAGTTTTTGCATCAGTTTGCAGTCAGCACAGTTTGCTTTTTGTCTTTCACCTCAATTGAACTACACTTTGCTACTCGACATGGTCTTCTGCTGCCCATCTGCTTCACGATTCCATGTCTCATTGGGGATGCTCGTCTGCAAACCTTGGCTGTAAAATTCTCTTTGAGTGACTTTTACCTTCCTATCAGCTCAAACTAGTCTGGACATTCCCTGCTGACATTTGATATTGACAAGGTATTTTCACCGGTGAGAGAACCGGTGCTCACTGGATCTTTTTCTCGGTTTCAGGTCATTCTCTGTAAAGCCTAGAAATGCTTGTGTGGGAAAATCCCAGTAGATCAACAGTTTCTGAATTACTGAGACCAGCCACGTTCGAGTCACTTAAATCACCTTTATGTCCCATGCTGATGCTCAGTGTGATCTTTAGCAGGTCACATGCCGTGTCTGCATGCCTAAATGCACTGTGTTGCTGCCAGCTAATTACCAGAGTTATTAGGATGCATTTTCTGGATTTTCTGGGAACCATGACTATCTGCTCACCCTTCCCATGTATGTTGCTGTGTTTCACTGATTAAGTAGAAACTATGATCCAGACCGAGAAGGATCAAAGCCATTAAGATCCACTGGGATCCATGGATATCTCCCCAAAATTTTACAGCAATTAACCAAAAACTACAAAGGTCAAACACAAAGTGGTGTTAAGATAAAACATCATGAGGTTTCCCATCCTCTGGGGTCCATGATTGTTTGCTAAAAAGAAAAGAACACATCTGAGTCACAGTGGTTGACAAGCTAAATTTGCTATCCACTGAGCCATGCAGGTGAAAATGTTAACCATGATTTAGTCACTGAAATAACTCTTTAATAGCAGACAACGGTATGAGACAGATGAAACATGAAGTATATTACATAATACCTTCAGATAAAATGATGAGTTCACAGCCGAGTTAGTTGGATGCATTAGCGGTTGTCCTTTAGCAATATCAGACTTGGAATGAGATTGCCTGGGTCCAAACCTTTATATGAGTCCTCTCCACTGAGTTGACAAGGCTAATATGAGGCACTAAAACTGTTAAAAAGAATAAGGTCACTAACTCCATATCAGTTTACACGGACATAGTATAGTTGGCGTATGGATAAAGATGCCTTCAAGAACAACTAAAGTCCAGATTGAGGTGTCATACACAGTATATAGGCCATGCTTGTGAGGTTTGCAACAAGAACATTGTAATGTTTTTTCATCAGGGATTTGGCTGTCCCCATCTTTGTGGAGGAGAGCTTTCTGCTCTGTCTCATTAGTTTTCAAAACCACATCCATAGAGTGACTGTGCACAGCTACTTAAAATCAAGTAGGCACAGAAAAACCCTCCTGGAGTCACTCGTCATTTTAAAGTTATTCAGAACTCACACATACCGGCATCACACTGAAAGTAATTTTCAGTGATTAGGGTTTTCATAAGCCAATCAGTGCCGATTAGACTCGGGTATAAAGGGAGATGTGAGGTGACTGGCTGAGTAACCTTTGATGGATGAGATCAGAAGGTTATTCCTCGGCCCAAGTCAAAGTGAATGTAGGATGAGGTGTGTTAAATATTGAGGATCCCCCACCACCCCCTCATTCGACAGTTGAGTCGACTCTAGCTCCAACTTCAGCGTTATGTAATGTTGTTTTCCTCGTGTTTTGTGGGGTGTGGGAAAGATTGTAAACCAGCTGCTAAGGAGGGGTAGTTGACTGTGTAATGCTTGGTTTCATCATACGGGCGTGAGTACTATAAAGGCCGCTGACTGGAGCTACCTGTGTGACTGCAGAAGAATTTCAAGTGCCGCAGATACTCATTTGATACAAATAGCTATTCTTTACTTAGCAGTCCCTCAAAGAAAGCCACAGTCGGATCACAGCACTTTAAAAATCCACCAGGGCCTTTTTGTATGCAAATAAGTTCAGAACATTATATACACTCCTACAGAATCCCATTATAGTCTCCTTTAGCACCAATTAGTCATCACGGACTGCTATAATTATCATGGCGATATGGAGTACAAATACACATTTTTTAACACAATACAGTATTATCTGGGATGTCTTGTTTTTACAGAGAAGTGTACAAATAACCACTAAAACTGTGGGTGTAGACTTTATAATACATTAAAATTACAGTAAAGATTAGAATGTCTGTACCACTGTAAGGTTGGCCAATCTCATTTCCACATCAAAATACAAATAAAGCAGGAGACACAATGGCCACAATGTAGTGCCCTGTGTTTGATAGAGTTGTAGCAGCAGAGTTGTAGCAGTCTCTTTAGACTAGATCAGTGTTGTATTTGTGATTAGTGACTGAATGTGATCCTTACAAAAGAACTGGCACTGACAATTCTTCCTATTATTGCAGCTGAATGCGGTAAGGAACAAAATAGAGCCTCTAAAGAAAGCTGTTGAAAGGAGTATTTATTAAAACCGCTCAAAGTATTGCCTTTGTTTGCACCTCTAATCTATACTTTAATAATAACAATGTATCTAACAACAGTGAAAAAATAATCAGTTATCTGCAACAATATAGAAAATTGTCTCCCTTTGAAAATGATATTATTAGCACATTGGACTATTATAACAAATGCTTCATTGTGTGAACCCTTTTGCTGTAACTGTGGTTGAGCAAAATTCACCTAGTTTATGTACTATAACATAGCAGAACCTTCAGTTTTTCATTATCATGAGCAACATGATGCTTGTGGGTTTTTACTTTGGTTTTTATTTTTATTGTATAGATGGCGCTGATACACTAGAATGCTCAAATCTGAACTTGAATGGCATCCCATTTTTCATCCATAGGGTTTTATATGACGGCAGCCCATCCTTTTGCAGCTATAACAGCTTCAATTCTTCTGGGAAGGCTTTCTGCAAGGTTCAGGAGTGTGTTTGTGGGAACGTTTGACCATTGTTTTAGAAGCACATTTGTGAGGTCAGACACTTATGTTGGATGAGAAGGCCTGGCTCACAGTTTCTGCTCTAATTCATCCCAAGGGTGTTCTGCCGGGTTGAGGTCAGGACTTGCTTTGTGCACAGTCATGGTGGAACAGGACGGGTCCATTCTCAAATTGTTCGTACAAAGTTGGGATAATGAAATTGTCCAAAATGTCTTGGTGTGCTGAAGCTTTAAGAGTTTTTTTACTGGAACTACAGGACAGAGAACAAACACTGAAAAAACCCCACCAAACTTTACACTTGGCAAAATGCAGTCAGACAAATAGGTTCTTTGGCAACTGCCAAACCCAGACCCATCCATCTGATTGCCCTATGGAGAAGCATAATAAATCACTCCAGAGAACACGTCTACCCTGCATGCTTTACACCACTGCATCTGACACCTTGCGTTGCGCTTGGCAATGTAAGGCTTGGATGCAGCTGCTCGGCCATGGAAACCCAATCCATGAAGCGCTGTTCTTGAGCTAATCTGAAGTTTGGAGGTGTGTAGTGATTGACCCTGCAGAAAGTTGGTGACCTCTGCGCACTATGTGCTTCAGCATCCATTGATCCTGCTCTGTCATTTTACTTGGCCTGTCACTTTGTGGCTGTTTTTTCAATCACTTCCACTTTGTTACAATACAATTAACAGTTGACTTGAAATATTTAGTAAAGAGGAAATTTTATGACTGGACTTGTTGCACAGCTGTCATCCGATCACAGTACCACACTGGAATTCACTGAGCTCCTGAGACCGACCCATTCCATGCCTATGTGCTTGGTTTTATACACCTGTGGCCATGGAAGTGATTGGAACACCTGAATTTATTGATTTGGCTGGATGAGTGAATACTTTTGTGCAATATAGTGTAACACTGCCAATAAATTCTTTACCGTCTTCCCTTCTTCTTCTTCTTCTTTTTTTTTTGCTGTTTCCTTTATGAGTTGCCACAATGTATCATCCTCCTGTATCACACCAACCCTCTCCATGTCCTCGTTCACTGCATCCATTACAGCCTTCTCTGCGGTCTTCCTCTTTCTTTGTTTCTAAAGCTATTAGCCTGAGATGTCACTCTGATGTACTAACTTTTGGTCACTCCCAACAAAAATGTTAAGATCTGCCACATGTCTTTTTGTCAGCACCACCGTCTCCAAATCATACACCATAGGAAGTCTCCCTACTGTGTTGTAAACATTCCCTTTCACTCTTGCTGTTATCCCTCTGTCACATATCACTCTTAAGACTCACCTCCATCCACTCCACCACGCTTACACTTTCTTCTTCACCTCTCTTGCTTTGGATGGATGCACCCCAGGTATTTAAACTCATCTATTCAATTCAATTCAATTCAATTCAGTTTTATTTATATAGCGCCAAATCACAACATAAGTCGCCTCAAGGCGCTTCATAGATACAGAGAAAAACCCAACAATCATATGACCCCCTATGAGCAAGCACTTTGGCGACAGTTGGAAGGAAAAACTCCCTTTTAACAGGAAGAAACCTCCGGCAGAACCAGGCTCAGGGAGGGGCGGCCATCTGCTGCGACCGGTTGGGGTGAGAGAAGGAAGACAGGATAAAAGACATGCTGTGGAAGAGAGACAGAGGTTAATAACAGATATGATTCAATGCAGAGAGGTCTATTAATACATAGTGAGTGAGAAAGGTGACTGGAAAGGAAAAACTCAATGCATCATGGGAATCCCCCGGCAGCCTACATCTATTGCAGCATAACTAAGGGAGGATTCAGGGTCACCTGGTCCAGCCCTAACTATATGCTTTAGCAAAAAGGAAAGTTTTAAGCCTAATCTTAAAAGTAGAGATAGTGTCTGTCTCCCGAATCCAAACTGGAAGCTGGTTCCACAGAAGAGGGGCCTGAAAACTGAAGGCTCTGCCTCCCATTTTACTTTTAAATACTCTAGGAACAACAAGTAGGCCTGCAGAGCGAGACCGAAGTGCTCTAATAGGGTGATATGGTACTACAAGGTCATTAAGATAAGATGGGGCTTGATTATTTAAGACCTTGTATGTGAGGAGCAGGATTTTGAATTCAATTCTGGATTTAACAGGAAGCCAATGAAGGGAAGCCAAAACAGGAGAAATCTGCTCTCTCTTTCTAGTCCCTGTCAGTACTCTTGCTGCAGCATTTTGGATTAGCTGAAGGCTTTTCAGTGAGTTTTTTGGACATCCTGATAATAATGAATTACAGTAGTCCAGCCTGGAAGTAATAAATGCATGAACTAGTTTTTCAGCGTCACTCTGAGACAGGATATTTCTAATTTTAGAGATGTTGCGCAAATGGAAGAACGCAGTCTTACATATTTGTTTAATATGTGCGTTGAAGGACATGTCCTGGTCAAAAATCACACCAAGGTTCCTCACAGCATTACTGGAGGCCAAGGTTATGCCATCCAGAGTAAGAATCTGGTTAGATACCATATTTCTAGGCTTTTCAGGGCCGAGTACAATAACCTCAGTTTTATCTGAATTAAGAAGCAGAAAGTTAGCGGCCATCCAGGTCTTTATGTCTTTAAGACATTCCTGCAGTTTAACTAATTGGTGTGTGTTATCTGGCTTCATGGACAGATAGAGCTGGGTGTCATCAGCATAGCAGTGAAAATGTATGCTATGTCTTCTAATGATGCTGCCTAAGGGAAGCATGTATAATGTAAACAGAATTGATCCTAGCACTGAACCCTGTGGAACTCCATAATTAACCTCAGTGTGTGAAGAGGACTCTCCATTTACATGCCCAAATTGGAGTCTATTAGATAGATATGATACAAACCACTGCAGTGCAGTACCTGTAATACCTACAGCATGTTCTAATCGCTCTAATAGGATATTATGGTCAACAGTATCGAATGCTGCACTAAGGTCTAGCAGGACAAGCACAGAGATGAGTCCACTGTCAGAGGCCATAAGAAGATCATTTGTAACCTTCACTAAAGCTGTTTCTGTACTGTGCTGAGCTCTGAAACCTGACTGAAACTCTTCAAATAAACCATTCCTCTGCAGATGATCTGTTAGCTGTTTGGCAACTACTCTTTCAAGGATTTTTGATATGAAAGGAAGGTTGGAGATTGGCCTATAATTAGCTAAGACTGCTGGGTCTAGAGATGGCTTTTTGAGTAAAGGTTTAACTACAGCTAGCTTGAAGGCCTGTGGTACATAGCCGATCATTAGAGATAGGTTGATCATATTTAAGATCGAAGAATTAATTAATGGCAGGACTTCTTTGAGCAGTTTTGTAGGAATGGGGTCTAAAAGACACGTTGATGGCTTGGAGGAAGTAATTATTGAAGTTAACTCAGAAAGATCAATTAGAGAAAAAGCGTCTAAGGCTACGTTCACACTGCAGGTCTTAATGCTCAATTCCGATTTTTTGATCAAATCCGATTTTTTTGTCTGCTCGTTCACACTACAAATAAAATGCGACAGCAAACGCTCTCTAGTGTGAACGCTCAAAGCGGCCCGCATGCGCAAAAGAAGACGTCACACACAACGCGCTCTGTTTAGACCCAGAGCAAACTATATTGTTTGACTGATGGCCCTTAATATAAAGACTTCGGACTTCATGTTTCCCAATTTTTGCTTTAAGTTATTTTGTTATTTACATAATAATGTAAATAACCTAATAATGATCCTTATTGCTGTTTTAGAGGAGCGGTGCTTCAAAGGATAGTTGCAGATTTCTGTCAGAATCTGCAGGTTATGCAGTACAAATAAAATGTTCACGTTTCTCCAACGTTGTCTTCCCAGCAGTCTCACCGGATGACCAGGAAGCGTTCGCGATGTCTTCTCGGGCGCTTCTCTGGCGCTGATAATTGGCGTCTGTCTTATGTCAGTGACGTAAAAGACGGATTTAATGCGACTTGTCCGTTCACACAGCAGTCGCTTTCTGAAACATCGGATATGTATCGGATTCAGTACCACATACGAAAGTGACCCAGATTGGATTTGAAAATATCGGATTTGTGCCGTTCACACTGTCACACCATGATCGGATATGAGTCGCATAGGGTCAAAAAAATCGGATTTGATGCGCTTTCGCCTGCAGTGTGAACGTAGCCTAACTTAACATCAATGGTACTAAGAGTAGCTGTAGATAATATTACATCTGTGGGATGATTGTTGGTAATTTTTTCTCTAATGATAAAAATTTTATTTGTGAAGAAGTTCATGAAGTCATTACTAGTTAACGTTAAAGGGATGGTTGGCTCAAAAGAGCTCTGACTTTTTGTCAGCCTGGCTACAGTGCTGAAGAGAAACCTGGGGTTGTTCTTATTTTCTTCAATCAGTGATGAATAGTAAGATGTTCTGGCTTTGCGGAGGGCTTTCTTATAAAGCAGCAAACTATTTCTCCAGGCTAAATGATGATCCTCTAAATTTGTGACACGCCATTTCCTCTCCAGATTACGAGTCATCTGCTTTAGGGTACGTGTTTGAGAATTATACCATGGAGTCAGGTACTTCTGATTAGAGACCTTAGTTTTCACAGGAGCTACAGTATCCAGAGTCGTACGTAGTGAGGAGGTGAAATTATTAACAAGATAATCGACCTCTGTTGGAGTAGCGTTCAGATAGCTGCTCTGCTCTATGTTGGTACAGGGCATTGAAGATGATAACAGTGGGTGGATTATATTCTTAAACTTAGTTACAGCGCTTTCAGAAAGACATCTACTTTGATAAAGTCTACTCTCCACCGCTGTGTAATCAATTATTGTAAATGTAAATGTTATCAGGAAATGATCAGACAGGAGAGGGTTTTCAGGAAACACTGTTAAATGTTCAGTTTCTATGCCATATGTTAAAACAAGATCTAGAGTGTGATTAAAGTGGTGGGTGGGTTCTTTTACATTTTGAGAGAAACCAATTGAGTCTAATAACAGATTAAATGCCATGTTGAGGCTGTCATTTTTAGCATCTACATGGATGTTAAAATCACCCACAATAATTATTTTATCTGAGCTCAGAACTAAATTAGATATAAAGTCTGAGAAATCAGACAGAAACTCTGTGTAAGGCCCAGGTGGACGATAGATGATAACAAGTAAGACTGGTTTCTGAGTTTCACAGCTGGGGTGGACAATGTTAAGCATCAGGCTTTCAAATGAATTAAAAGTCTGTCTTGGTCTTTCATTAATTAATAGGCTGGTGTGAAAAATTGCTGCCACACCGCCCCCTTGGCCTGTGCTTCGAGATTTCTGGTAGTTAGAATGACTCGGGGGTGTTGATTCATTTAAACTAACATAATCATCCTGCTGCAACCAGGTTTCTGTAAGGCAGAGTAAATCAATTTGTTGATCAATTATTAAGTCATGTACTAACAGAGACTTGGAGGAGAGAGACCTAATATTTAATAATCCACATTTCACTGTTTGGTTCAGATGTGGATACTGTATTGTTCTTTCTTTGTAATTGTTTATGTTTAAGTTGTTTGTTGCTGGTTTTTAGTTTGTTTTTTGTCTTTTTGGAAGCTGACACAGTCTCTATGGAGATGGGTTTTTGGGGGGGGTAGCAGGAGGAGAGAAGCTGCAGAGAGGCGTGTAAGACTGCAACTCTGCTTCCTGGTCCCAACTCTGGATAGTCATATTTTGGGGGGTTTAATAAATTTGTCCATATTTCTAGAAATGAGAGCTGCTCCATCCAAAGTGGGATGGATGCCGTCTCTCCTAACAAGACCAGGTTTCCTCCAGAAGGTTTGCCAATTATCTATGAAGCCCACATCGTTTCTGGGACACCACTCAGACAGCCAGCAATTTAAGGAGAACATGCGGCTAAACATGTCACTCCTGGTCTGATTGGGGAGGGGACCAGAGAAAACTATAGAGTCCGACATTGTTTTGGCAAAGTTGCACACCGATTCAATATTGATTTTAGTGACCTCCGATTGGCGTAACCGGGTGTCATTACTGCCGACGTGAATTATGATTTTACTGAATTTACGTTTACCCTTAGCCAGCAGTTTTAAATTTCCTTCAGTGTCGCCTGCTCTGGCCCCTGGAAGACAATTGACTATGGTTGCCGGTGTCTCTAGCTTCACATGTCTGAGAACAGAATCACCAATTACCAGAGTTTGACCCCCGGCGGGTGTGTCGCCGAGTGGGGAAAAACGGTTAGACACATGAACGGGTTGGTGGTGTACCTGGAGCTTCTGTTTAGGACTATGCTTCCTCCTCACCGTCACCCAGCCGCTCTCTTTCCCCAGCTGCTTGGGGTCTGCCGGGGAACAGCTAGCGGGGCCTACGCTATCTTCGGCTGCACCAGCTACAGGGGCCTGGCTAGCTATGGGTGAATGAAGGGTGCGAAGCCGAGTCTCCAATTCAGTAATCCTGGCCTCCAGAGCTGCAAATATGCTACATTTGTTACAGATATCCTTATTGCTAAAGGAGGCCGAGGAGTAACTAAACATCTGACACAATGAGCAAGAAAGTGCAGGAGGGACAGGTGAAGTAGCCATGGTGCTAACGAGTCGGCTACGAGCTAAGCTAAGCTAGCAAAACAGTACAGAGACAGTGAGTGAATACTTTGGCTATAAATTAGGTAGTGAGTACACAGAAAGTGTGCTTCGGATGAAGCACGTGAAGATTATACTATGAAAAAGAATGTATTTAAAAGTTGTTAATTATATTGCTAAGCAAATAAGCTACTCAGAAACACCACTGTTCACTTCCTGTTCCTTTGAGCAGGAACAGGAAGTGATACTCTACCGCAGAGCGAGCGAACACCAAGTGACAGCTTCACTACATCTACTCCTTGCATCTTCACAGTTACACCTGTCTCCTTCTCATTCACACACATGTATTTTTTCTTGCTTCTATTGAGTTTCATTCCCCTTCTCTCCAGAGCATATCTCCACCTCTCAAGCTTCTCTTCTACGTGCTCCCTACTCTCGCTGCAGATCACAATGTTGTCTGTAAACATCATAGCCCACTGAGACTCCTGTCTGACTTCATCCACGTTATCAACTTGTCTATCGCCACTGCAAACAAGAACAGGCTTACAGCCAAATTCCATAATTCTGATCAGTTTGTCAGCACAGCTGTTTTATTATCCCTGAACATGGTTTCCAATCATAATCAAAAACTCATGGCTCAAGTGTGTAAAAGCTTAACCGTCATGAATTTGATGTCATTGTTTTGTAATGCGCAACTGTCGGTAAGACATGCCAGCACTGATGAAAGGGACAGATAAAGTTAGAGAAGTACAAAGCCAGAGGATTTGACAATTTGGAAGTCTTAACTGAAAGTGGTTGTCGATTTCCACCCCTGTTTGTAAATGGTTTGGGTTATGTGCATTTTAGATGTGTTCTGTTTTTTTTTTAACAGGATTTAATACGGATATATAAATGAACATAACACATGAACAAAAGATTAATGTATCATATTTTATTAGCTTGTTATGTGCCTTGTATACAAAAGGTATAAAATTATGAAGATTAGTGAATTAAGAATGTAAAGTAGCACAAAGTAGGGCTGCATCAATTAAGTAAAGTGCATCTTAATTGTACTTAAGTACACAAGTGAGAAAACGCACTGTTGCATTCTAACAGTTCCTGGCATTTGAGGGTAAACATACTAATAAAATATCTGTATCATTATTAATCAGAAAGCACTGCACTGTTGAACTAGATGAAAATAAATCTGTTGTCCCTTATAGAAGCCTTGGCTCAGCCTCGCTGAGGTAAGTATGTGGGTGTTTCAGTTTCTTCTGCCAGACAGCAAAAAGCAGCAGTTTCTGTGTAACTAGATATTTTGGTATGCGCCCCTCATGTGCCAAAAAGTTTGCAAATAGCTGCAAACAAGACCACTTTTTTAAAATTGTTGAAGGCTTAATGTCCATACAATTAAGATTTCAATAACACACTCTCTTGGAACTTTGCCAGCTTTGTCAACTTTGAATAGAAAAAGAATTCTGTGCAACTTACATCTTGAAATGATTTTTGCCTTTTCTATAATTAAAAAGTTCTTTAACACTGAAAATTAGGTTCAGTCATGCAGGCCCACATCTTAACACATCTATTGATTTGAGTTAGCAATGCATTTCGCTGGTAAATTAGACATTTGTTAATTCTGACTAGCATATAAAAAGGTGTGATTACCTTAATAGAAAGGAACTAAAAGAAAATGTCTCTTTTTGAAATGATGACTTGATGTTATTAAGGGTCTTTTTAAAAATGTATTTAAATAAAATCAGCCTACTTAAGTCTCAGATTTACAGTAGACAAGTATTAATAATAAGAGTAATAGTAGTGATAATGCGTCTTTTTTATGGAGCAGTTGTCGTGTTGCGAAAATTAAACATTTGATGACTTTTTGCCGCTTGGCTGCAGACGTTTTTGTCCTGTCATCTTCATTCATATTCACAAGGAAGGGGAAAGCGTTTTAGTCTTTGAACAGTTGTTTAATTTATTGCCAAAACACAGACTTAATTATGACATCTTAATTAAAGGGACCAAATAAAAGGCTCTTCTTCCAGCACAGGCCTTTCCCCCCAGGTTGTTATCTCTGCCTGCATTTCTGTCTCTGCAGCAAAGTAACTGTACAGATGCTGCACTCCCTGCTTTTTTGTTTCACTCTCACATTCCTTCAACAGTCTTGAGTCCTGCAGCAAATGTGCACTTTTAACGCTTGATGTGCATGCTGCGACAGCTGCAAGCGACCCTCCAGTGACCAAAGGCGTTGATGCTACAGTCTCCTCTGGCCTGGCCTAAATTTACTTGGGCTTGGAACTTAGGTTGCGCCCCCGGGAGCCAAACAGAAACTGGTGTAAATGAGGTTAGAGATTCAGTCAGTGCATTTGTGTGGCCGGCAGCTAGCTCCACAGTTCCAGCCTCTGCCCATCTGCCACTGACCCTTGTTTTGCCAAAAGACCAATTGAGGTTTGAAGCTGCCAGATTAGACTGTGGTGACATAATGATTTTGTCCCACATAAGGGTGATTTGACATGCTCTGCTTGCCTGTCTGTTGCTTGCAGGCTTTTCTCCTCAAAACCAGCACTCTGCCTCTGCCTCATTACTGTCAAACACATCAGGAGATTGTTCCTCTGTTTGGTTCACATTAATATACGTGTGTATGTGCAAGCCACCACAAAAGTTTTTATCAGTGCTGTGTGTCACATAGTCTATTTTAATGCCCCTCTTATTGGGAGTCTATTTGTTCTCATCTGCATGACTTCTACTTGCTATCCATTATTCATGTTTTCTCCACACACAACTTGCTTATTCTCGCTTTCAGGCTTTTTCCTCATGTTATTATTTCCCCCCCAGCTTCCCTTCTGTGTTTGCTCTGAGCTGTGCTTTGATGTCACCGCGCCTGCCCAGCCCTGCACAGCTGTCTGGACCAGGTGAGTTGGGATTTATTCAGAGTTTCTTAAGGTTTACGTAGTTTAAATTCAGTTGAACTAAAACACTTTTTCATGTGAAATGTTCTCTATACATACAGAACACAGAAAAGAGTCAAATGAAATATTTAATCTCAAAAAAAAAAAGTTCAGATGTAAAGCAAAGAAACCTTGAAATCTCACTTTGAACTTTTTCACAGATACTGATATTTTAGCTTTTGGCTCACTGAAATCAATATGTACACTAAACCTCACTGAGGGTTATATACCTCAGCAGAGCCCATGTGACTGAGGCTACCTAAAGCAGCACAGTGAGATGAAGCTTTAGTGATCTGCATGGAGAGACTGGGCAGTGTAGTGTAACAAAAGTGTAAAAACATAGCAATGCAGTGTAAGTAAAGAGGAGGGGGCCGCAGTGTTCTGCTTTTTGCTTTTCACGGATACATAATGCACATGAGTACACACTGTTACGCATATTAATGCTCATATACAACACGGGGAATGTAGATTTGTGCTGAACACAGACCTTTGCACATTCAGATTTGCATGTCCATGCAATGCATTTTATACATCTCATTTTCACCTCCACCTGAACCTTTCATGTTCTTTATCCTTTTGCAATATGACAGCAGTAATCAAGGATGAGAGATAAGGACGAGACGAACAGAGAAAGAGTTAATCCTTCCAGGTGCCAAGTGGCAGTAGGTTAGCTGAGGTGTGTGCGGGCTGCAGAAACAAGCCTCTCTTATCCTCTCTTTCCTTCCATATATACCTCATCCTGCCACAACCCCCCCCCCCCCCCTCCCCCCTCGGCCTTGTGCATCTCCTTGCGGCTCACTTTCATCTGCACTGCACTATAAACAGATCTTTTTACCATTTCAAAGCTCATACTTGTAACGTCTCCTCTCTGGTGCCTCCCATCTGCAGTGGCGTTGGGCCAGGGCAGCAACATGCTATACGTACAGCAGGACAGGGCCTGAGTGCACAGGTGGTGCGATTTGGCCATTGGTAAAGTGTGTAAAAAGGGGGATGATAAAGAGCCAGAGATAAGAACAGAAATGGTCAAAAAGCATTATTCTCGATACACTGTAGTATAGGAGGTTAACAGTGAGGTGGATATGGGCAAGCACACAGTCTGACACATGCATCCTTGGCTTGCTTGTAGTCAGGGAATGTGTAAACGTGGGTTTCAGTGGAATGCACAAGAAGGTGGCTGCATGTCATTAGGCTTGTGTTAGTGCATTTGTGTTTGTATTCATTAGGCAGGCATTTGGCATTTAGAAGCCAAATGTGTGTGTGTGTGTGTGTGTGTGTGTGTGTGTGTGTGTGTGTGTGTGTGTGTGTGTGTGTGTGTGTGTGTGTGTGTGTGTGTGTGTGCACTGATATGAGTGGAGGTGGTGAAGAGCATTAAAAGCCTGCCTGGCACTCTGTGTGGAGAGACAGGGGGCCCGTTCCAGGATAAAACTAGACTTAGATCAGCATGTTGAGGTTTTTTTTGTATTTTTTGGCAGAATTAGCTCCCTAAAAATAATTTGCATATTGATTGTGTATCTGATAAAGCAGAATATAAAAGGCAGCGTTGTTTATTACAGCCAAGGGACTGATATTTAGCTCTCGTGGCACATATGGCTTCATGAATATGAATCCTTTGTTGCGAAACCAACTTTGGCTGAGTAAATTTGACAGCTTACCAACTTTAATCCTTATTCATATTTATGGCCTTGTTGTTTCATGTTCTTTTAATTTATTTCCTATATACATGTTGTGGCAAGATAAGGATTTCCTGCCCCGTGCTAATATAGCAGATGAAATTGAATTGCAGGGATGAACTGAATGGAAGTATAGGAGGGGGGTGAGGGAGGGAAAAAGTCTGGTTCGGAGAGGCTGCGATTAGGACAAGTGAATGTAGGGGGGTAAAAAGAGAGGGATTAGTAGGAGGGACAGAGAAAGAGAAAGCATATTGCTGTGCCAGTTGAGCCGTGAGGTGAGCCAAAGCTTTCAGAGATTATAACAGACTGCCCACAGGTCAATCAGAGGAACACGTTGTTAGAAAACGGGAGGCTTTTCACCACCCGCAGCTCAATCACCATAGTGACCCATTGTTCGCTTTTGCCTCATTACCTGTTCTTGGATCAGCATGTTCAGAAACAACTTGCTGAGGAGAGAGTGCAGCAGCTGATTGAAGGGATGCTGATAGATGTTGACAGAAGGGTGAGGAACAGAACTGGGGGGCCTGATTGAGAGGAGGTTAGATGAAAGGAAAGGGGTTGGGCTGAGTCTAATATTTTGTAGCTGTAAAAGCACAAAAGATGGAGGTCTGGAACAATTCCAGTCAGAAAATGTGGGATTACAAAAGTTCTTTTGCTGAAAGGAGCACTGACTAGCTCTGTGTTTAACAGCGTAACAGTGAATAATCTCACAGCCGCCTACTTCTTCTGTTTGAATGGAAGTTATGAAGCCTCGATCTAATATGTAATCTACTAAATTTGAGCTTTTGTACTATAATAGCAACATTATATACAGGAAGCACTTAAAATGACTTGTAAAAATGGACTTTGAGGATAACACCATTGGCCAAGACATTAGGTTATAATTCATCACACTTGTGTCAGGGAAAATAACTGGCTTCTGAACATGCGTGTATGTGCATAGCTTGCTGTCAGATTTGATTTGAGCCATAAACAAGGCTTCCCGTTTCGTTTAAATGGCTTTCTAATGTCAGACTCTGACCAGAAATATCTATGTGTAAACATCTGTGTGAAATCGTGGCTCAAGAGTTGGCAATTCGTCTTGTAATCGGAAGGTTGCCGGTTTGAGCCCCGGCTCCAACAGTCTCGGTCGCTGTGTCATTGGGCAAGACACTTTACCCATTGCCTAATGCTTTAAGGCCTACAGCCTTGCTTCTGTCAGTGCGCCCCAGGGCAGCTGTGGCTACAATGTAGCTTGCCATCACCAGTGTGTGAATGACTGAATGTAGTGTAAAGTGCTTTGGGGTCCTTGGGGACTAAGTAAAGCACTGTACAAATACAGACCTTTTACCATTTTTGATTCATGGACTTTAAATATGGGTCTCTAACTTTTTCTAACTTTTTCTTTCAACAAAATGAAGCTGAAGCTTTTAGCACATTTTCTTCAAAATAGGAACATTTACAGAACTGCAATGATGTATTTGAGAATGGCTTAAAATAAGTGATAGTATGCTCTTTGTAATGAATGTGCTTAGTTTAAAGCGCACTCACCAGCCACTTCATTAGATGTACATTTTTAACTGCTCAATAATGCAAATACCTAATCAGCAATCAAATGGCAGCAACTCAGTGGGCAACTCAGATGACCCACTGAGGTTCAGATAGCTTCTGGGGCACATTGAGAATCATTTACACACCATTGCCTACCTGAGTATTGTTGCTGACCATGTCTATCTTACTATGTATGACCACATTGTACCCATCTTCTGATGGCCACAGCCCACTTATCATCTCAAACAATGACCTCATTGTATTCAGCTGATCTCCACAGTTAAACCGTGTGTGTGTGTGTGTGTGTGTGTGTGTGTGTGTGTGTGTGTGTGTGTGTGTGTGTGTGTGCGTGTGTGTGCATATATGAAGACTGAGCTCTGCAGCACAGAATGTAATTTATATCAGAGTTCAGCTAAACAGACCATTCCTTATAGCTACTGTTGATTTTAGTATTTTCAGGGGATTTATTGACAGTGACAGCAAAATCACTGCCACACTTATCCAGCAGGCTTTGAAGGAACTCATTCACCATTGCAAACATGGCAACAGTGCAAGCTATATGAGCATATACTAGTGTTTATTGTGCTTATTTTACCAATTTCATCTGTGTGCTTTTTGCATGATCTGATATCGTTGTGTTGGTGTTGTTCCCAGATCAACATAGTAAATGTTGTTCCAGGATCAACATTGCAAGTGACCAATCAGAATGTTGTGACTTCATACTTCTGCGACTTCGGGAAAAACTGCCGTAAAACAAAAAACTGTACTTGAGCTGCGAGAAACCGCCTCTGTCCGCCGATCAACAAACCCTGACCCTGACCCTAACCCTTTAATAAACGCTAAGCAGAATTGATATTGTCCTTGCAACACTGGAATTTCATAAATGCACGAATGGCTTGGCGCGCCAAAGAATAACGTCACAACAATGTGATTGGTCACTTGCAATATTGATCCTGGAACAACATTTACTATGTTGTTCCGGGAACAACACCAACACGACGATATCAGATCATCCGTGGGGTTTTTTTTGTTATTAGTCTCATCTGTTAATAGCTGAGAATATTTCCTTTCATAACCTCGTTTACTGAGCAGGGTTGTTATTTAGCAGTGCACCTGCAATATGTGCACAGATCATTTAGCTCCTTCCAGCACTCATCTGCTGGCTTTTTTTTTAATAACTGAAAGCTTCAGCTAGCTGTCATTTGAGTTAATGTGACCCAAATTTAATTCTGATTTATGTTTCCATCATTTTTTGCCTCTCCTCTGTCCGCGTCTACACCATTGAGCACTTAATATCAGCAATAAATAAATAAATAAATAAAATAAAATCTTAAATCTTAAAAACTGAAATGTCATTAGTAAATCCCACATTAATACACATTTTATTTTCAAGAAGAGTGAAGCTGAACTACTAGGTTGACTCAGCACTTAAGAGGAGCTTGTGCTGAATTCATTCTTTATGTGGCTTAAATTATAGGTATTGAAAATTGATGAGAATTTTTTCAAAGACTAATATTTTATGATTTTTTTTTTAAAAATATTTAAATGTTTCTACTCTTACCACACTTCTTCATTTAGAAATGGGTTGATTTTGCAGCAGGAGTAAAACAACAGTGCAGTTTGAAAGCAACACACTGCAGATTAAACCTCTTTTAGAACGTTTACTTCATATTCTCTGGAGCTTCACACACAGTCTCAGACCACCTGTTTGGTCAGCCTCCACTGGTGTGAAGGTGCAGCCGGCTAAGGCCAGACTAAGCAGAAGGTGGGTCAGATATGACTGTCCTTTCCTGGACTTGCTGTGATCACTGTGCAGTGATGAAATCTTGTGTAATAGGGCTCAAACACACGGTTACCTAACCTTAACTAATACTAATTAGCTTTTCCGGGAGGCTTTAATTTCATTTGGATTGATGCTGTTTTGTTAGATTGACACTCAGCCAGTTTGCCAGGAGGTAAAAAGGCTGATTAATAGGCCTAGATGCAATTAGTGTGTGACTTCTGAATGTGCTCTTGAACACATTGAACACATTATGGAGCACTGTAACAAAAAATAATTTCCCCCAGGGATCAATAAAGTATTCTGATTCTGATTCTGATTCTGATTGCTAAACCCCCTAGTTACCAGTGCATGACAGATGAGCCACAAGACCACTGACATTTGTGCTTAAATGACTGTCCAGCAGCTGGATAGCGTAGTGGTTAGACTACACGCCTTTGGAACAGAGGATTGCAAGTTCGATTCCTGCCTGGGGCGTCTGTATCCAGTAAGGGTCCTAAGGCTAGACCCCCTATGCTAAGCAAGCCTACCGCAGACATGAGCGAGACAGATAAACATGAAGGCATGCCGGCTCGGACGTCGCCCGGATCAACAAGGTCCGCGTC
The DNA here is from genome assembly GCF_963969265.1 of Rhamphochromis sp. 'chilingali'. NCBI lineage: Eukaryota > Metazoa > Chordata > Actinopteri > Cichliformes > Cichlidae > Rhamphochromis > Rhamphochromis sp. 'chilingali'. The sequence goes on along the minus strand of NC_137932.1, from coordinate 15,593,360 downwards.
AGGTGTTGAGGAGCCAGGGCACCCTGACGAAAAGTGGGCTACTGGAACAAGAAGGCATCAGTGGGCAAGAGACGAAAACAGGGCGTTGTTGGAAAGACTTTAACTGAACACACACACACATCCACACATGTGCAATAACACTAAGTGCAATAATCTTTTCTGGCATCGTTGTATTTTTACTCAGTTGTATATAGCATTCGTATTCTATTTTTATCTTATTGTATATTTTTATTCTATTTTATTCTACTGTATATAGTATATTATTTTATTCTATTCTGTACAGCTGTGTACTGTATTTATTCTTATTGTATTCTAATTTTTGCGTCATAACTTTTGCACTGTCCACTTCCTGCTGTGACAAAACAAATTTCCCACGTGTGGGACTAATAAAGGTTATCTTATCTTATCTTATCTTATCTTAATGCTACCACACAAGTAACCCCGGCGGAAGGGGCTACATGAATAGGATGAGGGACCTATGGATTCTTCGATACCCAACATCCACAATGACGGCGAAACAACTAGTAGCTCAGTGTTCCAACATTCGAAAGAAGGGACTGCTCTCACAGCTAGAGATTGACGAGGTACAACACAAATGCTACGGCAAGGAGGAGTCAGGACGCCAGGTCAAGGGGGCGATATCATCACCCGCACCCGAGATTGGGTACATAGCCCCAAGTGCGAGAGGAACTGACCTGAAAAATAGGATCATGGCCAAGCTTGAAACCTGGATCCCCCGTAGCCAGTTACCAAGATTACGTGAAGTACCCTCAGAAGGTCTGCTAGATGATGTTAATGCAGCACTACGGGCAATACCTACAACCACGATTACCGACACTAACAAGCTGATCTACAATACGGCAGCAGTGATCAGTGAGATGCTTGGCTACAAGTTGAACAGCGACAAGGGGCAGTACCCTCCATGGAGAAGGAGGCTAGAGGGCAAGATCAAAGTAGCACGGAGGGAGGTTAGCCAACTAACGGAGTTGCAGAAAGGTGCGACAAATAAGGTGCCTAAGAAATACAGCAAGCTGTCCATACCTGAGGCCTTGGAAACTGCCAAGCAAAGACTCACAGCCTTGGCCAGCCGCTTGAGGAGGTACACCAGAGAGATAGAAGGCAGGAGAATAAACCAGCTGTTCTCCACAGAACCAGCAAAGGTGTACTCTCAGTGGCAAGGGAACAATAAGAGAACAGCACCACCAAGGCTGGAGACGGAGCAATACTGGAAGAGCATATGGGAGAAGGATGCAACCCATAACGGCAATGCTCAGTGGCTAGAGGAACAGGGTCCAGTAACCATCACAGTGGCAGATATCCAAGAAAGGGTCTCCAGTATGAAGAGTTGGACAGCACCAGGGCCCGACATGGTTCACGCCTACTGGCTAAAGAAGCTGACTGCACTCCACGAGCGTCTGGCAGCACAAATGAACCAGCTGCTAGTTAACGAGAGACACCCGGAATGGCTAACTGAAGGCCGGACGGTCCTGATCCCCAAGGACCCCAAGAAGGGACCGGTCCCCTCCAACTACCGACCAATAACCTGCCTCAGTACTACATGGAAGCTCCTGTCAGGCATCATATCGGCTAAGATGAACAGGCACATGGGTCAATACATAAGCGGGACACAGAAAGGAATTGGCAAGAATACCAGAGGCGCAAAACACCAGCTACTGGTAGACAGAACAGTCAGCCGAGACTGCAAGACCAGCCTGACCAACCTGTGCACTGCCTGGATTGATTACAAGAAGGCCTATGACTCAATGCCCCACAGCTGGATACTGGAATGCCTAGAATTGTACAAGATCAATGGGACCCTAAGAGCCTTCATCAGGAACTCAATGGGGATGTGGCGTACAACACTAGAGGCCAACTCCAAGCCCATAGCACAAGTCACCATCAAGTGCGGGATCTACCAAGGAGATGCTCTGTCCCCACTGCTGTTCTGCATAGGCCTGAACCCCCTCAGTGAGATCATTAACAAGACTGGCTACGGATACCGACTACAGAACGGAGCAGTTGTCAGCCACCTCCTGTACATGGATGACATCAAGCTGTATGCCAAGAGTGAACGAGACATCGATTCACTGATCCACACTACCAGGCTATACAGCAATGACATTGGAATGTCGTTCGGACTGGAGAAGTGTAGCCGGATGGTAACAAAGAGAGGGAAGGTAGTCAGAACTGAGGGGATTGAACTACCAGAAGGCAACATTGCAGACATAGAGGACAGTTACAAGTACCTGGGGATCCCGCAGGCAAATGGGAACCATGAAGAGGCCGCTAGAAAAGCTGCAACCACCAAGTACCTGCAGAGGGTCAGGCAAGTCCTGAGGAGTCAGCTGAATGGTAAGAACAAGATCCGGGCCATCAACACGTACGCCCTGCCCGTGATCAGGTACCCTGCTGGGGTAATAGGCTGGCCAAAGGAGGAGATAGAAGCCACTGACATAAAGACAAGAAAGCTCCTTACCATGCATGGAGGGTTTCACCCCAAGTCCAGCACCCTGAGGCTGTACGCTAAGCGGAACGAAGGGGGCCGGGGACTGGTGAGTGTCAGCACCACAGTCCAGGATGAGACAACGAACATCCAAGAATACATTGGGAAGATGGCCCCAACTGACCGAGTGCTCAGTGAATACCTCAGGCAGCAGAAACCCAAGAAAGAGGAGGGAGACGAGGAACCATCATGGAAGGACAGGCCCCTGCACGGTATGTACCACCGGCAGATAGAGGAGGTGGCTGATATCCAGAAATCCTACCAGTGGCTGGACAAAGCTGGACTGAAAGACAGCACAGAGGCACTAATCATGGCAGCACAAGAACAAGCTCTGAGCACAAGATCCATAGAGGCTGGGGTCTATCACACCAGGCAAGACCCCAGGTGCAGGCTGTGTAAAGATGCCCCAGAGACAATCCAGCACATAACAGCAGGGTGCAAGATGCTAGCAGGCAAGGCATACATGGAACGCCATAACCAAGTGGCCGGCATAGTGTACAGGAACATCTGTGCCGAGTATAACCTGGAAGTCCCGAGGTCAAAATGGGAGATGCCCGCAAGGGTGGTGGAGAATGACCGAGCTAAGATCCTGTGGGACTTCCAGATACAGACGGACAAAATGGTGGTGGCTAACCAACCGGACATAGTGGTGGTAGACAAACAGAAGAAGACGGCCGTAGTGATCGATGTAGCGGTTCCGAATGACAGCAATATCAGGAAGAAGGAACACGAGAAGCTGGAGAAATACCAAGGGCTCAGAGAAGAGCTCGAGAGGATGTGGAGGGTGAAGGTAACGGTGGTCCCCGTGGTAATCGGAGCACTAGGTGCGGTGACTCCCAAGCTAGGCGAGTGGCTCCAGCAGATCCCGGGAACAACATCGGAGATCTCTGTCCAGAAGAGCGCAGTCCTGGGAACAGCTAAGATACTGCGCAGGACCCTCAAGCTCCCAGGCCTCTGGTAGAGGACCCGAGCTTGAAGGATAAACCGCCCGCAGGGGCGTGCTGGGTGTATTTATATATATATATATATATATATATATATATATATATATATATATATATATATATATATATATATATTTATATTTATTTTATGGAATGCCCTTTAGGAAAATATTATATATATATTACAATCAAAGTCTGAATATATAGATGAAACTTGAATATATAGAATGATCTTCTGATTATGCATGCCAGATGCTTCGGTTATTAGTAAATTTGGTTGTGTTCATTAGAATTTTTTTTTTTTTTTTTGGTGCCAGACACTAAAAATTGTGAAATATCACAATATTGAAAAAGTTCCAAGGCTATTATTTAGGTAAAGGTTGATAAGACTGGTTTTATCTTCATATTCCTTTGTGCCATTTAATCATAAAAGTAGTCAAATAGTAGTAATTTCATGACAAACCATACTTGTCACAGTAAAGAAAATGTCACACTATATGTTACATATCATGGTATGATGTACTAATTTATCTGTTAATAAACATGAATTGTGATTCTTTTATTAAATAAAATACCTGTTCTACATTTTTAACTATCAAACAGAGAAATGTTTTTATTTAAACTCTTACAGTCTGATATTTGGAAAAAAAAAGACACATAAAAGGTAGGAACAAAGAACACTTTATTTGTGTATTTCCAGTACTCAGAGGAAGAAAAGAGTATTCTGTAGTAACAGGGCAACACTGACCTTAAAAAAACAAAGAAAAGAAAAGAAAAGAAAAGAAAGGGAAAGGAAAAAAACAAACAAAATACAATTAGCCTGTCTAATCAAGTAAACAAAATCCTTAAACATTCCCTAAAGAATGTAAAGCAGGTTATGTTTAACAGTTATTATTATCATTATTATTATTATTATTATTATTATTATTAGTAGTAGTAGTAGTAGTAGTATCATTAGTTGATAAGAATGCAATGTCATATAGTGCGATGATGATATAATGTTAATATTTCAGCTATATATTATTATATATTTCATGTCTGTCACATTTATAGACAACTTGCTGGCAGTGTTGGAGATACTGTCAGCCCCCCTTTAAATATTTTTTCATTAGGGGTACTATAACACTTTTCAAAACTTTTCCAAAACCTAACAAAAACTATTATTTAAACCTGTGAGTTATTCTAGAAATCAAGTGAAAATTAATATGAATTTCAATGTAAAGCATAAATGTTCAAATGGGACACTGAAATAAAGCTTAACTCATCTCATTTGAAAATGTAAAGAAAAGTTGGTCTAGGTGGCAGATCTTTCAATGACCACATCTAGCTATAGTATTTAAAAAATAAACAAAGGTATCTGAAATACAAAACATGGCTGATAAACCTGTATGTTATGACATCACCACTGACATTTTACATTGTGTGGAATAGGTGGACACAGGAAGCATTTGAGAAAATTGAATTCTATGTAACAGTGAGGTTGTGGCATATTGTTTTGCTCCCTGCGGGGTACTAAATAATCTAATGTTACTATGGGTCATATCAGAGAACAGAGATACAACATGCCATAAAGGCAGGAACAGATAAACTACAATCCAAAAACAAAATATGCCTCATATGTATAAACTGAAACCAAATGCATCCATCCATTCTCTTCTGCTTATTTTTATCTGCGTTACTAGCCTATTCCAGCTACCACAGGATGAAAGGCAGAGTACACCCTGGACAGGTTGATAATCTGACGCTGGGTAAATTGAGAGCTTCGCTTTTACACTCAGCTCCCTCTTCACCACGACGGACCGGTGCAGCGTCCGCATTACTGCAGCTGCAGCCCCAATCCGTCTGTCCCTCCCTTCTCCCATCACTCGCGAACAAGACCCCGAGATACTTGAACTCCTCCACTTGGGGCAGGAGTAGTCGAACGCAGATCCACTGAGCTCTCAACACAGACAGCATCGTCAGAAGAAAAGTTGATAAAATAAATTAAAAATTTTGTATTGTTCGATACATATGCATACCTATAGTCTATCTATAGTTAGTTCAATTGACCTGTAATTGGCCATGTTCCAAACAGGTATAGAGTTCAAGGCCATTTATCACTTCATACAGATTAGCTATTCCTACCACAATGCGCGATGGTCGGGCAGCTCCTGATCAGGACTCTGATTGCAGGAAAAAATAACCCTGACCTAAACAAGATCTAAAGCAAAAAACATCATCTGTTAAACATGATGATGGTAGTGTGATGGCATGGGCTTGTCAGTGAAAGTGGAAGACGGCAACAAGTGTTTCCTGATCACGTGACCAGGTTGAGTTCTGTGGCGTACGGAGCTGTACTTTCTTCTTAGATTCAGCCAAATACTGCAAAACTTATCAGACATATATCATCAGATACTGGCCTAGAACATATTGCAAAAGCAATCCAAGAGTTCCTCAAGTGGGGTTAGGTTAACTGGTGATTCTAAATTGCCCATAGGTTACATGAATGTGAGTGTGAATGGTTGTCTGTCTCTCTGTGTAAGCCCTGCGATAGACTTGTGACCTGTCCAAGGTGTACCCTGTTTCTCGAAGCTGAGATAGGCTCCAACCCCCGACCTGAGCCTCCTACACAGTTACTGCAGTACTTTTGTTAAATTGTTTGTTAAATTAATATTATTTGTTTGATTCATAATCCATTCCACTTTTTTTTCACAGAAAAATGTCCCATTGTGCTAAAACATACTGACTTAACTGTCCATATATCTATTCAGTAGCCATTGAGACATATTTCAAAAGCCAGAAACATCAGCTTAATGATGCTACACCATGAATATCAATTCATTTGACAGCAGTGGAGATATTTCATTCAGAGCAAAGTGTTTCATGTGATTGACATTGCTGTTTCTTCAACTAGTGTCTTTGTTTCATCCCAGTCCTTTCTTTAACAGCTGAAATAGCGGCATAAGCAGAGCATTTTGAAGAAAAGTTGCACCTTATGGTGAATAGTGCGATTTGACTAGGTTATTATCATCAAGTGAAATATAGGCGAGAGTGAGGTAAATACTGTGGTTGACTTTTAAATTCACAGTTTGATCATTTTGCTGCAGAACAGTCAGATTATACTCAGGGGTTTGAGCGCTGAAACTGGAGGGGGTGAAAAACATGACAGAAAAAAGATTTTTTCCGTGAACTATTCCATTAAAATTGTTGATTCTCAGGTGATCTGTCAGCTTTCATTTGCATCACTATGTTGCCTGGAGGTCTATTAAAAAGTAAAGTGAGTTTATTATTTATTATTCTTGTCAAAAACTTAAGAATTAATTACACAGATAGGCATTACAGTATATTCTTTTAAATAATTAATATCATCTATGGGGAATTACATTTAAAATGACATCCACTTATGAAGCTTCCGAGAATTAAACATTAATTTTCTGATCTTCCAGACGCATAAATTGGGATTGCAAAATAGCACAGACTAATTGCCTTTTCTGGAAGTATTACAACCTAATAAAAGTATATTTTATTGAATTCCTCCCTTCATTTGTGATTTGCTAAACTCTGGGCCTCTTACATTTGACAGTCAGTTTTGATTTTTAGACATAAAGTCAATTCATGTCCAGAAGTCATGAGTTAATGAATTTTATTGACTATGCAACTCATATTTGCTTGGCTGATCATACATCACACAGTTTCATAGCAGAGAAAAAATAAATATCTCAGGGGTTAACTGCCTATAAAACTTTTAAGTAAAATCCTGCATCTATAAAAGAATGCGCTTGCAGTCTCCGTGTCAAGGCATCATATTAATAAGACCTGTTTGAAATAATGAAATTTTAGTAATGCGTTTTTTCCCCCCCAATTAAAATATGAAACTTGCAAGCTCGGTGGTCTAACTTGTGGTTTAAAATTCATTTACTCCACAACGGCTAAACAGAGCAATGTTTTTTGCTTCTCAACCATTTTTAGTCATAATGCAAACTCAATAAATGGATCAGATACAAAGACGTTCTGCAGACTTGCAGTGATATTGCATCTAAGGTTGGAGGGCTGGTTGAACAGCTGATGGATAGTGGTGCAGGAGAACAAGGCACTGAGGAAATTAGACGGCGAGAAGAATGGGAGCAAAGATGTGAGGACTAGATAACGACGGAAGAAGTGAGGGACAGAAGAGTAAGATGAGATACAAATATGAACAGGAGAAAACATCAGTGTAGGAGTTATAGAAAGAGTGAGTTTCTTTTCTCTAGGATTGTCATATTTTCTTCCACAATGGTTTGATTCAAGGTTTTGACCTTTACAGTATGTCAGATCTGCCACTTGTTTTGCACATATTCAACTCTGTATATTTTATATATTTTATTATTATTATTATTATTATTATTATTATTATTATTATTATTATTATTTTATTTTATTTTTTTACTATTTAATTTGTAAAAATGTGTATACACACACACACACACACACACACACACACACACACACACACACACACACACACGTAGGAAAATATTTAGTATACACATCCAGAAATGCATACACTATTATATATTGTACATATATTTATTAGTTTCAGGTTGGCCATTCTTGTATTTTGCTCGTTTGTGTTGTTGTGTTTGCACATCTCTGTTGCTTGTGGGGCTCGCACACAAGAATTTCACTCGCATGTGCTGTGCCAGAGTGCCTGCACATGTGATGTGACAATAAAAAAAAAAAAAGTGATTTGATTCTCCTGTTCCCATTTTTCACGATTACACTGTCGAGTCTTTGTGGGTAACAGTGCAACAACGCCTAAAGTTGAAATCAAACAATAACCACTATTTTTGATGTGGCGAGGCATAAAATTTAATGTACAATTCCTCTTTTTTTTTTTTGGTCCTGTATTTACTGGGGTGTTCACAGAAATTACTTGTCAGTGTGGCTACAGTTGCATCTTTCTTCTTCTTCTGTTGATGGAGCTGGAGTTTCTGTAGGCGGTGCTTTTCTGTTTGTCTGTTTATCCAAGGTGGCTCTTACTGTTCGATGATGTGCCTGCTGGAGATGTAAAACACTTGACTTTTTCTGCAGAGAAAAATGGCTCATTAGAGGCATTTTTTTTGTAAAATGACAAATCTGTTCCCCTGAGTTTGTCAACATATTAATTTCTTTCATGAATGCGAGAATGGAGAATTTAATACTCCAAGTTAAATAACATCTTTATTGCAGTTTGTTACATAATGAAAGCAGATGCAAATAATATAAGCAAAGCGACTACAAACAATAGAATAAGAATATATATATATGTATGCAGTTATCTGGCTCACTCCAATCACAGTCTTGTGAAAAACTAAAAATGACCCCTGATTCAGCAGCTTGTAGAACCACCTTTAGCAACTGTAACTTGAAATAATTATTTTCTCTTTGATTTTATCAGTTTTTCACATTGTTGTGGGGGAATTTGGGCCCACTTCTTGTTACATCAGTTCATCCAGGTTGCAGGAATCTGTTTATGCACAGCTCTCGCAAGGTCCCACCACAGCATTTTATCTCTCCACCACTGTGCTTCGTGTGATGATATGATATGTTTCTTTTTTGCCAAACATGGTGCATTAGGGCCAAACATCTCTACTTTAGGCAAACCTTTATTTTAGTCACTAGCTTGTACCGGCTTGTCCCGGCTCTGTTGACCATAAATATTTCAGGAGGCTTTAAATGCATGCAGGTAAACTGTGTAGAAAGCAAAAAAGCAGCATTTGGTGTAACATCCAAATTGAGATGTTACTGTAATCCCATCACATTTTTCAATAACACAATAATATCATACGTGACTGTACAAAAATCAGTAATTACATTAAAACTCTGTTGCTATTCGCAATACAAGGGTTCTTAATACTTTTCAGCCAGACAAAGAAAACAAGTTAGCCAGAGCTTGTCTTTACATTTTTACATGCTGTAGTTTTTATACATTTTTATACATCATATACATTATACATTTATATCCCAAATGTTAATAATATGCATGTAATAAGTCCCTAGTAACTACATAAATTGCTTTAAAAAAGCAATAAACTGCAAAGAAATACAATGTTTTTACATGTTTCTAGTTACAGAAATGTCAAATGCATATCCCTCAAAATTGTAAAAGAGAAAAAGTTGCACAAAATAGTGTCCAGCCACAGGAAATTTGTTTTAAATGTGTCTTCATAATTTCATTTTTGAGATACACTCAAAACTGTAACAAAAATGAAAATAGATATTACTGTGCACAATTTGCAAAACGGTAGCATGTGCATCAAAATAAACTGATCTTACAAGTGCAACCAAAGCTCTAAGTGTCACAGGACATATACAGGGAGCCTTAAAGTCAAACATGTCTTTTCAATAACACCAATGGAGCTTTGATAGGCCATGGAGGAAAACAACCCTACAGTTTCTGCAAAATTTACGTCACTTTCTGTTTTATGGTAAGGGTATCTGTACAAGAGGTAGATAGACGCGCCCCCCCCCCCCCCCCCCCCACACACACACACACACACACACACACCACACCACCACCAAAAAAAGAAATCAAACACACCCTTTTGTTCCTGTACATTTACAGCTCAATCACCTGTTCAGGGAGGAGGTAACTTGTGGAGTGGTCTACAACTTTTAATGGACTTTATCTTGTATCTTTATTGCAAGAAAGGACACGCACAGGTGGTAAAGTACAAACTGCATCCAGGACAGAAGCAACACATCTCTGGCTCTTTGCAAGCATCTGTCCGAACAGCACGCTAACACAAGCTAGCAAACAACTCCTAGTGACTCAGCCCAGCTCTGCCTGATCTTCAACAGGTAACAGAAACAATGATGAGCAGCCAGGCCTGTATTTTTGTAGCTTTTATTTCTATCTCTACATATTTCAAAGGTAGAATCACTGTGGTAACTGATTTGAAGTCTCTAGATTTCAACTGCTATCTGGTCATATATAAAGATTGTATGTTTGGCCTCATTGGGTTAGGGATTTGTGTCAATGTGTGGGACTCTAGTCTCAGTTTTTTTGTTACCAGTGTACGTCAGGGCAAAACTAATATGAGTACTATAACATATAACTGATGTTCTGCATTACATTTAAGAAAAGTAATGAGCAACCTGTAATGACTCCATCAGTGCAAAAGAGAGACTGCAAATATTACAAGGCAATCGCAAAACCTTTGGCTGTTGATGATTTAGTAACTATATTTGCAAATGAGGCAGACACCAGTGGTCTAAGGTGACTTTTATAGAAAGTCAAACAGAGATTATGAACCTGTTTACCTCCACTGCTTTATTAAGGTGGATGTGGTAAGAGTTGATGTCTCATCTCTATTATCAAGGCTCTCCTTGTTTTCACACTATACTCTAACTCCTCTACACCACACAAGTTGAAAAACACAGAGGAATTTGCTCATTTACAGTATCTGCTACTGCTACCTTTGTTTACACACACATATATTCGCATTTACAATAACTCACAGAACTTAAACGATCTGAAAGCAGTGAAAGCAAAGCTGGGAGCAGCTCATTCGGCATGTTGTTCTTTTATAAGTCAGGTTTATCCACAATGTGCAAATGCAAACAACCAAAAAAAGCTGCTGCCAAAACTGGAACTGGATAACTGGTTAACTGGAAACAGACATACCCATGAAAATGCCTGAAACTACAGATTCTGTTGGCTCAAAATGAGTCAAGCTGACTTCCAGAAGCAATAGCCAACTGGGACAACAAAATTAAAGTAATTTATAGGAAGCAAAAAGACAATGATATGGAACACTGTTTGAGATTTAAGGAGAGACATCATGTATCTACTCTGGTTTAAATTGATACCTGTTTTCACTGGACAATCACTCCTGCCCTGCTTGCCCCGGTGGAATGCCACTGACTGGCGCACATAACCGGTAGTCTTGAAATGGATGTTTTCCACGGTTATGGATATTCAAGTTTTTCTGTCAGCTTTTATTTGTCTGTCTTGTTTACAACCTACTTGTGCTGCTCTCCAGGAAATTAAAATATACTTTGATGCAACTATATGACGTTTGCAATCATGAAATCAGAAATGATTGTTTGAAATGCATGTTGCAGTTTTGAAAAACTTGGGAAATATTTGTCATCTGTGTGAATAATATCAAATGAAATGATATTTTGAATACTTATGGCCTTGGTCAGTAAGGCCTAGAAATCATCTGGTGCCCAGATGGGAATCAGTATTCCCTGTTGCAAGTACTTGTGATACAAACTGCAAACCTTCACCAATCTCGCCAAATAACCAGAGCTTGCTAAAGAGTCAGCAGCTAGTCTCATTCTTGAGTGACTGGGGCTTAAATTTCACTGCCTACAAAGTTGAGCATTTTACATTGTTTCACAAGAAGGAAAAACTGGGTCAGTAGAGCTGGACCAAAAAAGTTTGGGGAAATATAGTAGCTGGACTATAGTTTCTTGAAGTTGATTGATAAAATGCAGTACCAACAGTGCTAAAATATCACAATGGAAGTATTACATTTTTTTGGCATCAGTAGTGTCTAACAACTTTATTTTTTTAATTATGTGATGTCAAAAATCACTTATTTCAGCCTTTATTATATATATTAAGCCAAAATATTTTGGGTTATCATAACAAATTGAAAAGATGCATAGTCAACAAAACTACATATAATATCAGGTATAGGTTCATAAACTATTCAGGTTAGTGCAGGAGAAACAGAATCAGCAGGGAGGCAGCCAGCTCTAGCGTATTAGCCTTCCGGCATTGTAGTGATAGATTTACACAATACTCAATCTCTGACCTTTAATTCTTGCCAGAGAAGAAGAGGACGCCCACATCTCCCTCTCTGTCTCCCTCCTTCCATCTCTGCCTCTTTCTTCTCGTGTGTTTCAGTCTCTCTTTCAGAAGCCATAAGCGGCCTGAAGACTCCCAGACGGGTCTTTTGCACCTCTTTCTGTTCATTAAAGAAGAGTTTGATCTGATTTAACCGCTGAGCTCCACTGGAAGAAGAGAAGCAGAGCATGAACATAAGCGCTACCTCAGCCTGTTTTCTACATATTGCATACTTCCCAACATGAGGCCATGCCATGCAGGATGAAATCTGCTTGCACAAAAGCCAAAAAACTTTGAATCCATGGCTCCTTGTAATCACTGGAGCTTTTCTAGACGATATCAAAACCAAAGTAGCGGCTCATTTCTTTCCAACTGTGATTCTTCTGCTTGTTTTTTTATTGCTCCGTTTTTAGCTTTTGTTTTTTCGTGCTTTTCCCTGCCTCTGCCTGCTCCCTTCACAAAGACCACATTCTCATTATTTATCACTTTTCCTACCTTGCTTTCTACTCTTCTCCTTACCTTCTGTGCTGCTCTCTCAGTTAAAAGCATGGCTGGGTGGAAACTCTCCTCCCCAGCACCAGTGACCCAATTACTCTAAGTTGTCCCTCCCTGGTAGGATGTAGCAGTGTCCCTCCCTGGAGACTCAGCCTGCAGCGCATAGGCGATCCATCACTCTCCTCTGCCACCTCCCTCTCAGCACATTTATTACTGTCACACAGACACACAGGCTCAGAGGTATGCACATTCCCGTACATGCATGGATGTCCTCAAATCCTCTAAAAGCAGATGTGCACATCAATAAAACTCAAATGCTTGCATAAGTAAACATATATGTGGATTTAATTAAGATCCGCATACACACACAGTGTTACATAATTACAGGTGGGCATCTCACACATGCTGATGATCAGTTCTTTTTGCTCTGGCATTTCATCACACCTCCAGTCTTTGTTTGTATAATCCTGTATGGGTTTCTCACAATAGTGTCATTGGAATTTGATGAAGAGGCAGGTGTCATGAAGGCAGCGTGCAACCATTAATTTACAGAAATTACCTTCTACTGCTGCTGCAGCTGCTGAAGTGGGGGAAAAATACCTGTTTGAAACAGGTTCTGGCTGGTGAGGTGTCATGTAAAAGGTTTTCATTAATCTGTTCACAAGAAAGATTGCGACCGCAACCAATTGAAGTACTGTAAAAACCCATTTCAGCCTTCTACTTTTATTAAAAGTAATTAGTTTACTCTGCTGTGTGTTCAAGGGACTGCATTCTCTTCATGTTTGAATTTTACAGTTCTGAAGTTGGCTGCCACTGCTGTGTGTTTAATACATGACAAAATCAATAGGAACTGAAAGCTCTTTTGACATTGCCTCGTGGTCTGAAAGTTAAGTTTGGAATCGTGGCAGAAATCTAATACAGCCCCGTCTCAGGATTTTTGACTGATGCCTTCTCTTCGCAGAAAGGTTGAGCATTGTTGAGACACTTTGCCACTTGTTTGCAAAAAGCACAAATTAATGTGTCAAAATACACCAAAGTTTAACATACTGAATTCACTGTCGGTTAACTTGAATTGTGTTTTTTGCCGTCAGCTAAATAGAGATGAAACATTTATCACTGTTTAAGTGCATTTCTCATCTTTCTATCCGTCACTTCAGCTGCTAAATGGTCCATGATTTTCATCATGTAGTCTTAAAAGTCTTTGTAATCTAAAAAACATTGAGCTTGCATTGTCTGAACGCTGGTGTGAATGAGCCATTAAAGTACATTAGATTCATTTAAAAAACTATTTTATTCACATAAATAGGATAGAATATAATAATTTTATCATCCACATCAATGGAAAATTGCCTTCGGCTCACCAAGTCGTAAATGAATCAATCAAGTCACTTCATATTAACCCACATTTAAACATATACATATACAAATGTTTAACACAACAATAACATCACAGCATCTCCTTAGATAGTGGCATCCTATAACGTCGTCCTGACGACATTCATTCAAAGTCAGAATAAAGAGGGTGCTTACGATCAGCAACAATAGACTGGGCTTTCCTTAAAACAGCCTGATGATGCAGCGTAAGTTTGTTGTCTGCCAATAATTTTTTTACAAAGTAAAACTTTTGCCAGTTACTATAAATGATAAAAATATATAATAAATATATCAATTAATCAGCTAAAAAAGGAGATTTTCTTTGTTTAATTACATTTGAACCCATTGACTCTTCCCCCATTTCTAAGCTATTATACTGGTTAAAGTATCTTTCAGCTCTCAGGCCTCAGTGCACACTAATCAGCAGCATTCAGAGTATGACGTGTAAAGGACACAACCCCAGCAATAGCAGTGCCCCAGTGTGTAACAGTTTGTGGATGTTAGCTTTTCTCAGCAACAAGCAAATCTGTCAAATCAGCAAAGGAAGTAAAGTAAATGGGGCTCACTGTGGAAACATGATTATCTCCAAGCAAAGAACTAGATCAGTCAATAAACACTAATAGATTAATGGAAGCAATGGGGGATGTCGTTCCATCCTTAATTCTGGCACTGGTTTAATGATCAGAAATGCTGAAACAGGCTTCAATTGAGTTAAGCCAGTGCATTGCTGGTTTGAACCTGTAGTGGTGGAAAGCAGCTTCCTTAGTCTCTCCTTTCTGTATACAGTATAAAACTGTGTGTGTGTTTCAATCTGGTTTCCTGTTTAATTCTTTCTGTGTGTCACTCTCTTCCCTTCTGGCTGTGTAGCTTCTTATGCTTCTTGTGGCTCACAGCCTCCACAGTGATTGACAGATGCTGGGAAGGGAGGCAGAAGGGTTATCAGCCCATCTGACAATCAAAGCTTGCTTAATGTACAAGTTCCAGCCTAGCACAGGAAATATCCCCAGAAGTTGGAAGGAAAAAGCTATAGTGGAGTTTAATAGATGACTCTTAACCCCTTTTTAACCCAGGAAGTCAACAAATGCTTGCACACACTTGAATAACGTGATAGATCCACTGTCAGGTGAATCATGAGCATAAGGCTCAGAGATGGAAGATGGAAAACAACCCATGGCATCCTACTATGGGCTCCTGACTGATGTGCAGGCCATCAACTGAGATAAACCTGTGGCTTCAAAACCTCCTAGCATGGCATCTGTCCAAGCAGCTGAGCTGGATGAACCTTGAAAGTAAGTCCGCTGAGCATAAAGGAGGCTGAGCAGGGGGTTATAGCCAAGAAATATGGTTAGCTCCCCAGAAATCACTTCCATAAATTCCTTACAAAATGAATCCTTTGATACTAGATCCCCTACAACATACCTTCTTTTCTTCCCTTTTGTTGTCTGCCTTACCTGCCGCGGTTGCCCCTGGCTGAACAGGGGATTTGGCATGATTGTCCTGTTGTGTGGGTAGTCTCACTGGGCAAGCATGCCAGGTGATTGGGATGCAGTAAGCGGGCTGGGGGTTTCAGACAAGCCTCACATACACCTGAGCCACAACTCCAGTTACTCATTTTAAGATGCTTGTCACTGACATGGCATTTGTTAGCGCTTTATTAACTGGTAAAGATGCAACTTAACTAAAGGAAAATGTGCATGAACTTTTAATTATTAATAGAGGAAAGACTTTTTGTAATGCTACTACAAAGTTTAAGGAGTGAATGTAAGACCTTTTAGAAAGCTAAACCGGTCATATTGCGTGAAGCCAAAGAGGCTATCCATCTGTTGGGCTGAAATAACTTGTTGAACTTTTAAAGTGTGGTTGGGCTGACCTAAACATGTTGAGCCAACTGTATAATTGGCAATTCACGGAGCACTCAGCACTCAGTAATTGCTCTTGCTGTATCAAACTTGAAGCCATTAGACCCTATCAAAAAATATTTCTGTATGGGAAGGTGGCTGGCTCAGTCAGACAAAGAGGTTAATACAAAAACCTGGAAACCAAAACAGTATGCATACAGTGGACACATTTCATTTGAAAGATAGCTTTTCTAAGTACCCTTGTTCAACAAACATAAGCCTGAGACTTACACAGGAAAAACAAACTAACACCTAGCTCACCTTAATGTTCATGGGCAGGTCATCCACTCACCGTGGGCCCAAATGTCACGGTGATCCAGGGCTCTTAATGATTTCTTTGAACTGTTTGTTTTTCCAGGGAAGAATGATTGCACAGCATACATTTTAATTACTTGGATGTAGAAGTTTGAATTAATTTTGAAGTTTCTCTAATACACACAAAATTAGGTCCCAGCGTTTGGTTTAATGTCTGTTAACAAGTTGTACCTCAACCAGATCCTTTTGATAGTGAACAATACGTTTCTGGCATAATTTCGGCTGGATATTAGAATTGGTAGAGTTCATTTAAACTGGTTGGTTAGTGCAGATTCTGGCTGTGGTCCACAATTTTTTAACATGATTGAGGTCAGCTTCCCTCAAATTCCAATGTTAGCCTGTTTATCCATTCTAAAACCAGTCTTGATGTGTATTTTAAGATTTTTCCTGTTGGAACACCCAGTTGTGTCCAAGTTTCAGCCTTCTAGCTGTTGGTTTGAGGTGAAGTTGAAAAATCTGGAGGTAGTCCTCCTTCTTCATTATTCCAATAACTTTGTGCAACATACCTATCAATGTACTTGATATTTGGTACAGTTGTTTGAAGTTTAAAAGACACATTTTCTCCTCCAAACATACCTTTTGTCACTGTGGCCAAGCAGCTCAATATTTGTCTTGTCTGGCCATAAAATGTTTTTTTTTTTTCCAAATGGGATTTGACTTGTCCGTAATGGCTGCTGCAAATTTTCTTGAATTTTCCCATTGTAGTGGTCAGTTCGGTGAGTGCGCCAAATCCTTGTCACCTTGGCAAAGAGAAACTACCTGTCACAGAACCGAATGGACTCAAGCGCAGACCCATAGTTCTTAGAATGAAAAGTCAAAAGTTTATTTAGAACAAGAAAACAAGCAAGAGATTCGTATGGAGACTAGGATTTGCTGGGGCTGCACTAGCTAAGGTTATCAACGATCCACTGACAAGAAGCCATGAGCCACTGGCTGAGGTAGTGGCCAGGAAACCAGGTTAACAAGCAGCAGGTGGTTAATCAGCCCAGGTGTGTGTACCAATGGCGGGAACCCGTAATGTGTTCCACCCAGGCAGGCAGAGACAAAAGAGAGAGAAAGCGGAGAAAAACAATAACAAAAAAACATGTAGCCTGACGCTGAGCCACCGGGGAGACACAGGGACTATGACACTCCCAGTTGTAGTCAATCATGATCACCAACGAGAAGTTAAGAGGCCTTGGCGTTGTCAAGTCAAAAAATACTGTAGAACATTCAGCACCACTTATTAAAAGACTTCAGTAAATCTTTGTAAGTATTTGAGCCTGTTTGTATAATTGTGACCCTGCGTCGATTAGAGAAAATGCAAAACAAATTCAAACTTGTGCACGTAATTTGTTTTTCAAAGTCATTAAAGATGTATGCTGTACCATCTTTCCAACCTGAAAAAAGAACAGCTCAAAGGCATTCATGACATTCATGCCCACGGTGAATGTATTTAAACTTCTGACCTCAACTGTAGGTCAGACGTTGTTAAATTTTTCATGACTGATTACCGATTTGGGAGCCAAAGCATAATAGAGGATTGCATTGAAAATGCACCCAAACACTTTTAGTCAGCTTTTGTAATGTCTTTGAGAAGACAGTGTTTTATATTATATTGTTTACGCACAAAATGTATTTGTCACC
Source organism: Rhamphochromis sp. 'chilingali' (assembly GCF_963969265.1). Taxonomy (NCBI): domain Eukaryota; kingdom Metazoa; phylum Chordata; class Actinopteri; order Cichliformes; family Cichlidae; genus Rhamphochromis; species Rhamphochromis sp. 'chilingali'. The sequence continues at coordinate 15,575,408 of NC_137932.1, read as the reverse complement.
ATTATGAAGGTTTAGTCGGCTGTATGGCTCAAAGAGAAGAGTGGAAATGAAAGAAGAGCCCTGCTCTGGTCTTGTTTTTCACTGTAGTGTGAACTATGAATTTATAAAGTATACAGCAGCATGTCTTTCCCTGTCAAGGTCATGAACCACGTAAAATGCTACCAAGAACTACCACTGGCCTGCAGGCCAGACTTTAAAAACCCCTTGATCTAGTGGTAAAACAACTATTAAGCTTCTCTTTGTCCAACATCCAGTGAGAGTTGAGAGCTACAGATGTGAACTTACTCAAAGTAAAAGGTAAATCAAATAAAGATGGCAGGTGATATGGGTGAATTTTTGCCCAGGGGTGGGCCCATGTGAGTTTGAAAAATTTAACCTTCCTTTTTATTGAGACATTTTATGAATAAAATCCATAATTTACCACTGTTATAGAATAGAATAGCCTTTATTGTCATTGTACAGAGTACAACGAAATTGGAGTGCCACTCCCTTGGTGCAAGTTTCAATAATAAATATAAATGTAAAATATAAAAAGTACAAAAAAAACCAATCGTAAGTACTCAAACAATAGTATGTACAATATATACAGGATAGCAGCATTAATATGATGACAGTATGAATAGCAGCATAATATAATGACAGTGACGGTATGGAATAGGTTCAATTGTTTTTGTGCTTATTTACTACGGTGATAGCTCTGGGAAAGAAGCTATCCCTGAATCTGTTTGTCCTGGTTTTATGTGACCTGTACCGTCGGCCTGACGGTAATAGTTCAAACAGTTGGTTGCTGGGGTGAGAGTGGTCCTTGATGATATTGCCAGCTCTGCTGAGGTACCGAGAGTTTGCAGTGACCTCCAGGCTGGGCAGAGAGCAGCCAGTGATCTTCTGGGCTGTGTTGATGACCCTCTGCAGTACTTTCCTGTCTGCAGCTGAGCACCCTGCATACCATGTTGTTATGCCGTACGTTAGGATGCTCTCTATGGTGGCTCTGTAAAATGTCACCAGCAGCCTCTCCTCCAGGTTGTTCCTCCTGAGCACTCTCAGAAAGTGGAGACGCTGCTGGGCCTTTTTAACCACCGCTGTAATATTTGCAGTCCAGGAGAGGTCATCAGATATCTGCACGCCCAGAAACCTCATGGAGTGTACCCTCTCCACACAGCTCCCGTGAATGTAAAGTGGGGCCGGGTCTGCTCTGCCCTTCCTGAAGTCCAAGATAAGTTCTTTAGTTTTCGTGGTGTTCAGTTGGAGGTTGTTAACTGAACACCACTCAGTCAGTCTGTTGACCTCATCTCTGTAGTCCGACTCATCCCCCCTTGAGATGAGTCCAACCACTGTGGTGTCATCCGCGAACTTTATGATGGTGTTTGAGAGATGGGTAGGGGAGCAGTCGGATGTGTAGAGCGTAAACAGGAGGGGACTCAAAACACATCCTTGTGGAGACCCGGTGCTGAGTGTGATGGTGCTGGACCGGTGGGGGCCGAGTCTGACAGACTGTGGTCTATTTGTCAGGAAGTCCTTGATCCAGAGGCAGATGGGGGTGGAGAGTCCCAGGTGAGACCGTTTCTGGACCAGGATCTCCGGGATGATATGATTGAATGCTGAGCTGAAGTCCAGAAAGAGCATTCTCACATAGCTTCCTCGGTGCTCCAGGTGACTCAGCGCAGTGTGGAGCGCTATGGTGATAGCGTCCTCGGTGGAACGATTTGTCCTGTAGGCAAATTGGTGGGGGTCCAGAGTGGGAGGCAGACCGGCCCTGATGTGCTGACAGACCAGTCTCTCAAAGCACTTCATCACTACAGGCGTAAGTGCAACAGGCCTGTAGTCATTTGGGCTGGCCACAGCTGTCTTCTTGGCGATGGGGATGATGGTGGTATGATAACTCAAAACCAAATACATCTGCAAAACTACTGATTTAAGGAATATTTCCTGACCCTTGTTTCTGAAACAGCCTTATTCTTTGTTGTGTAGCAGCATAATAATGCAGTTTCTGTTCTTTACATTAAACATCAGTATTAGCCCATTTTTACTCTTCACAGACATCCAAGGAAACAAACAATGTCTCTACAGCTCTGCCACCTGGTCTAAAGGTGAAATTTGTGTTGAAAGGAAAATATGGCAAGTGTTAGACATCAAATTAGTAATCCAATTGGAATCACTTCTGAGTCTTACTGGAGTCCTCAATGCTAAAACTAACTGGCTGTTTTTGATTAAGACACCTACCCAGGGACCGCACTCTTACTATAAACCTGACGTTAATCCTGTTTTCAAAGTGCTGATTTTACTGGTTCCCTGAAACATCATCTTACATTTCTAAACAACTTGTGAAGTGGATTTGCGGGACATGGATGATGTCTTGAAGACACAGAAGGCTGTTTCGTTACACACTGTGCTGTCTGTAAACCCTAGAAACATGGGAGTGATGGCAAATACTGGCTGGTTGCACTATAAATCCTGTTCCAAAAGACTTTCTGTGGCAGTGCTCTGTACCTTACTGTTCTTCCCCACTGCTCTGTAAGCCACAGTCTTATTTGTAAAAGAAGAAAGATTTCTCTTAGCAAGCTGCTCCCTTCTTTATGAAAGGGAAGAAACGGAGAGAATATGTCAGATGCTTCAATTTGTTGGGGGGGAATCTGTCCACGTTATGGCTCAGGTTCTTGAATATACGTGTAATATATTTCTGTAAGCAAGTGGTTGTACTGACTGCATTAAACTCTGTATCATTTTCCCTTTGTGTGTGACTTCATGACTCAGTGTTTGTGCTCCACATTGCTCATTGCAAGACTAAAATAAAAGGCTTGGCATGTGACCATGAGTTTATTTGTGTGTGTGTGCGTGTATCTAAACGTTAGTGTTGCACGGCGAATGCCTGTGTATGTGTGTCACCGAGCTCCTGTATGCAAGTTCAAACACAAAGAACCCATTGAGTCATTGCATGAGACTCCCATCACAAGCAATCACTCCTATTTTCAGAGCTCGTTGTCATTATGGGCGCACATCGCAGTGAGAATATTGGTGACATTTAACCATTATAATCTGCATTTCCTCTCCTGCTGTAGCTTCTCTGCACTAATCGACTATATTAATGATTGGCTTCAAGACTACGTAAGCTGCATTAATTAGTGATGTGAGAATACACTGAAGGAAAGGAAGGTTTAATATATAAGTGGTGTGGGTTGAGGCCAGCACGAAATCGCAAAATGGGTCTAGCCAGAAAACCTAAGATTATGAAGAAATGTGCCGGTTGTGATCTCCAGAGATTTGAAAGGGGGTCTGCACTCTCTGCGAATCAGAGTCCATGGGAAAGCAATTAACATACAGGCACTTGATGACCTCAGCATATAAGGCAGGGAAGCATAAAGCAGTGTGACATTTGTGTCTGAGACACGCAACTGCCCTGCTCTGCTACTGAACACGATAATTTCTCTTGTCAGGATGTGATTATCAGCTCTGGGTTCGCTCAGGCTTTTTTCCTCCCCAATTACTGTGCTCTGAGGGAAAGAGCTATCAGGATATGAAGGCATGATGCCATTTCCAGTGTCGCTTTCCTGCAAATGTGTGTTCTGGGAGATCTTCTGTTGGTGCATGCTAATGACGAGCGTCGTGATGCTGCGAATGTTGCTGTGATGCTTTTGTCAGTTGCAACACAAGGCCACCACAGCAAAACAAAGCTGACCACTGGTATGAGACGAAATAACTAGGACCAAAAAAAACAGAAAAGTGAGTGAAAGAGGCACACAGAGAGAGAGGAAGGGAGGGGATGGCTGAGCTGACTGTGCACAGTCACCATGGCAACCCCTTTGACATGCAGCTGCCATACCTGCTGCCAATATCGGCGCTTTACTGAACCATTTGTGTCTTTGTATCAAAGATCCACACGCCTCGTCACATACAGATACAGAATACTATGTGATAATAGTGCACCATCAGTCATTCAGCCCATGAGTATTAATGTACCTTAAGTGCTTGTCGTGATTATGTCTGAGAGCTGATGTTTGGTGGAAAAAGCTGCTTAAAAGGGAGTTTTTCAGACACCTCACCTCGGTAATTACTTTGAATTATTATCACGCTTTAAAGTGAAGGGCCCGGGAGTACTCATGTGTGCTTCCGCGAGTGTTTCGAGGTATTTGTTCTCCAAATGAAAAAGTATGGTAAGGCTTCAGGGCAGATTTCTGAACTTAACACAGCTCCGGTTTTCCCAGAAATACTGAGGAGTTGGTACTTGCTATTAAAGAAGGTGCCAAGTCTGAGTTGTGCCGAATGACCAGTGGCTACTGCCTGGGGGGGGGGGGGGGGGGGGGGGGGGGGAGACATCTGCACAGCCTGACAGCCTGTGACAAAACACCTGTGTCTTCTGAACTTCTGCACACAGTGCTGGACGCAGCAAGCTCATGTCTGGACATCACAGTATCAGCAACCTGAAATAACAGTGTGATGAAGGTAATTGGGAGTATATTTGTTGGCACGGTGTTCAAAAAGGAGAAATAATATAGCTAATACTATTCTATCATAACAAACACCAGGCATCAATTATAAATCCTACAGGCATGTGGGGGTGCTGTGTGTTTATGGAGACAAAAGAAGAAGAAGGAAAGCAACAGAAAACGACCCAGATAAGGTAGAGGTGAAACTGGGTAGGTGTGAAAAGTAGTCAAAGAATTTTAGAGCAAACTTCTGAAATATTTCAAGTCTTCTTGTTGAAACTTTTACTATTTTCTAACACCAGGTCAATACATTAAGGCAAGGGTATGTTGCAGTTCATGTTTTAGTACAGACCTTCCCAAAGTGTGGGGGCGCAGAGCCATGACGGGGGGCACGGGATGAAAAGGGGGGGAAAAAAACAAAACGCTTGGACACTGCTAGCACGGGCGCCTACAGAAATGCAAAGCAGGAGAGGAAGCATCGCTGAATATGTTTCCAAACCAACTTCATTCTAAGCCAAAGACTAGAAAATATGGTGAAGCATATCTGCCCTTTGGCTTCACCTGCACAAGTGCCGAGGTAGGTCTCCCCTGCAGAATTGCTTTTCCCTTCATCGTGAGCAGCGCTGGGCTGTTTAAATCACGGACAAACAGTATCCCACATTCGTGATTTTTAGTTCACAAACACTTCTGGTAATGACTAACTACTCCTGACATTTTGAAGATATACATACTATACTATACTTTATACAGTAAAGTTACAGCTGGATACAAATAACACCAGGCTGATCCTGCCACGATTTGTTCCCCCGGTTCAAATCACGGACAAACAGTATCCCACAGCTGTTTATGTTTTTAAACCTATTTTGCACAGAGAGGCATTCTTTGAAAAATGTATTGATATCAATGTTGAATATTATTACACAGGAAAAAAACAACTACACGTAAAATAATCACACCGTGATGCCTCTGCCTTTGTAAATAGAGGGACAGTAACTGCGTGTGTATATGTAAGCGTGTAAAACCTACAGATAGTGAGATTAACAGTATTTTTTCTCTATCTGCCATTCTGCAATTCATCTCATGTAAACAATAACGTGGCGCACAGCGTGATGTGAAAAAAGGCACATACCTTTGACAATGCGTGATGAACTCTATTCCTCGTCCACGCGTAAACGCAAAAAAGGAGTTTTAAAAAAATCGCAGTTTTCGGTGATTCGAAACGCCGTTTACGTGTGGACGAAACAGCTGCGTTTTCAAAAATACCCGTGTTGGTGTGGACGTAGCGTAAATTAGTTAGTAGTTTATTTTCTTACTACCTGTAATTTATCGCAGATTACTTGTATTTGCTTAATTGTTTACTAAATGTTTGAGGTGTGAAATAAACCGCAATGGAGCAAAATATGGGTGTGTGTGGTTGGAGGGTGTGTGCGTGTGTGCACGCGGGGGGGGCACGAACATTTTTGTAAAACAAAGGGGGGCCCAGCAAAAAAAGTTTGGGAACCACTGCTTTAGTAAAACAGAGAGAGAATTCCACTTGCAGAGAATAGCAAAACACACAAACACAGGCTGAATTATAAGATGGGCCATTTCTATATTTAAAAATAGTAAAAGCATGAAAACAAATGTATTTAGTAACACACAAAAAATTTCAAGAATTTTGAAACCTCAGCAACTTATGTACAAACTCGTACACCATGATCACGATGTACTGAGGTGCTAAACTCTGCTGACTCAATAACTACACATTTCCAAACCTTCTCTGTCATTAACATCAGAACAAACACTGTCTGCCAGAAGCTTGATAGCTTAGTTTTCCATAGCAGAGCAGCTCCTGTAGTTGTATTGTATTGTATTGTATTGTATCTTTATTTCAGACATATACAGAAAAAAAACCAATATATACACAACTACACATACTTGCATTTACAAATACGAATATATATGTAAATACACACACACACACGTATGTGCTCAGATAAAACAAAAAATAAAATAAAATAAAATAAAACAAAGTCTAAATGACATGAAATTATTAGGCAATTATTAGGTCTGAAATGGAGTAGGAAGAAGTATAACATACTTATTAATCCCTACCCCATGCTCAACATTTTATTGAATCCCACTATTCACCTAATTCCCATCATCACTTACCCCAGCTAAATAAACAAGGAGAACATGTATAAACATATCTACAGAAATAGATATAATTTAGATACAATTTAGTATATTTATACACACAATGGGTGATCAACTTTATCAGTTTCATATTCTTCCAAAAGCAGTTTTCGAAACATCTTTATGAACTGACTAATGCTTGAGCATTGCTGTAGGTCCACAGTAAAACTATTCCACAGTTTTACCCCATAAATAGTAACACAAAAGGTTTTAACCTTTGTCCATGCTTTAAGAGTCTTCAGATTTAATTTCCCCCTCAATTCATAGTCCCCTTCTCTGTCAAAAAACATCCTCTGTGCATTTCCTGGTAACATATTGTATCTGGCTTTGTACATAATTTTTGCAGTTTTATATTTTATAAGATCCATAAACTTCAGAATTTTTAATTTCAAGAACATGATGTTAGTATGGTCTCTAAATCCTGCTTTAGTAATCATCCTGATTGCTTTTTTCTGAATTTTACATAGTGGTTGAAGTGAAGTTTTGTATGTATTTCCCCAGATTTCCACATAGTATTCCAAATATGGCAATATAAGTGAACAGTAAAGTACCCGGAGTGATTTGGAAGGCAAAAAATGTTTAACTTTACTCAGTACAGAGATGCTTCTTCACAGTTTAGCTTGTATATGCTTTATGTGAGGTTTCCAGCAGATTTTGTTATCTATTATCACACCCAGAAATTTTGTATCAGAAACTTGCTCTATTTCAACATTGTTTATTAACAATTTTGCTCCGGCATCTTTTTTACAATTTCCAAATAACATAAATGTAGTTTTTTTCAAATTTAGTGATAACTTGTTTCTGTCAAACCATGTTTTCAGTTTAATCATTTCTTGTGTGACAATTTCCAAAAGCTGCTGTGAATTCTCGCCAGCACAAAAAATATTTGTATCATCTGCAAATAAAATAAACTGTAATATATCAGATGTTTTACATATATCATTGATGTAGAGGATAAACAGCTTTGGTCCCAATACTGACCCCTGTGGAACTCCGCAAACAATGTCCAGGCACTCTGATTGATATTCACCAATCTTCACAAATTGTTGCCTGTCTCTCAAATAACTCCTGACCCACTCTAGCACCACTCCTCTAATGCCATAGTACTCCAGTTTATCAAGTAATATTTCATGATTAATTGTGTCAAAAGCTTTTTTTAGGTCAATGAAAACACTAACTATACATTGTCTTTGATCTATATTGTTAGTGATATTTTCAATTAGTTCCATTAATGCCATAGATGTTGATCTATTTGGTCTGAAACCATGCTGACTGTCCATTATTATTTTGTGTTTATCTATAAATTTGTCAAGTCTATTAATGAAAACTTTTTCCAGTATTTTTGAAAAGGCCTATAATTTGTGAATTGGTGTCTATCTCCATTTTTAAACAGTGGTATTACTTTAGCTGTTTTCATTTGTGTTGGGAATGCACCAGTTTGTAGAGACAAATTACAAATGTGTGTTAAGGGTTTGGAGATGCCATCTATCACTTTCTTAACGATTTCCATATCAATGTCATCAGAGTCTGTAGAATTTTTTGTTTGTGATTTCCCAACAATATCAATGATTTCCTTTTTTTCTGCCACCGTTAAAAACATTGAATGAGGATTGCAGTCAATGAGTTTAGTTTCTTTCTCTGCAGAATCTGTTATATCAGGAATTGTTTCAGCCAAGTCTGGCCCAACACTTACAAAGAATTTATTGAACTCATTAACCACATCACTCATGTTAGTAATATTTCTATCATTATTAGCGAAATAAGAAGGATAATTTGACTGGCTAGAACCATTTTTAATGATGGTATTTAATGTTTTCCAAATCCCTTTAATATTATTTTTATTCATATTTAATAATTTCTCATAATATTCCTTTTTACATGACCTCAAAATACTAGTTAATTTATTTTTATATTTCTTGTATTTATTTTCAGCTTCTGCACTTCTGTTCGTTATAAATTCTCTATATCGTTAGCTTCATAGCATAAGTGCCTAAGTCATTGACTTAGTCAAATGACTTAGGCAATTATGCTATGAAGCTAACGATATAAGGTATTTTTCTTTTTACATGCATTTTGTAATCCTTTTGTGATCCATGGGCACTCTGCATATTTTTGTTTTTTACTATATTTCTTTACTGGGCAACGACTATCATATAACAGTTTAAATTTTCCTTAAAAAATCTCATAAGCTTTATCAATATTTTTTTCCTTATACAGCATCTCCCATTCTTGCTTGAGTAAATCACTTTTGAATGCATTTATGGACTCCTCTGTTCTCACTCGTTTGTATTTTGTTGTATTTTCCTGCTTGACCTTTCTGTGATTGCTGTTATACACTACAAAAACAGGTAGATGATCACTGATGTCATTAATTAGGAGACCACTTATAGATCTGTTTTCTATTTCATTAGTAAATATATTGTCTATTAAGGTTGCCGACTGTGCTGTAATCCTGCTGGGTTGCGCATGTGACTTGCGCATGTGACTTCTAGTACGTTGTTGAAAACCAGGGAGTGGCAGATTCAAAATACAAATATTGTGTTTGTTTTTTATGTAAAGTTATCAACCACTTATTCCCTCATCTTAAATTCTGTGTAATTGTTTATTGTCTAAAATCTAACCTATAAAGATGACTTGCTTGCAAGTTACAGGAGAGATGTTGCCCAACCTGCACTGACTAACATGTTGTGTTTACTGTCCAGTGCTTTTAGTATCTCAAAAAAAGTAACATTTTCTCCAAAGTCTATGCACCGATGTGATACTCAGGTACTGGTTCTCATGATATCCCCCTTGTACCCTGCCTAGACAAGCCTCACATGCACACATCTTCTTGAACATGCGCACACATGATGGACAGAAATGCTCTCACCGGACCCTCCATACCATGAACAACACCTGCAGCTATGTAATTCTCTGCAGTTTTCTGCAGAGCTGCTGTGTTTGTATTTCAGTGAAACTGTTGTTTTGGCCCCAAGTGATACCAACAAGCCAACACACACACACACACACACACACACACACACACACACACACACACACACACACACACACGGACATTTAAAAAAACTTATATGAGTGCACCTGCTCACACACATTACCCAAGGCGGCTGCTTGTGAGCTTTAGAAAAAAAAAAAAGCTTCAATAAAATTTATAAACAGTTCAATGAATTAATAATGGTTCTGTCAAAAGGAACTTTCTCTCATGCTCGCACTGCTGTTACTGGGCAAAACTCTCCTTACATGATACCTTTTTGTTATTCCCTGCCCTCAAACAGGGATTAGGACAAAGATAGTAAGCCACAGTAACAAGTAGCACTTGCCAGGTGACTTCAGTTGAAGTGTCAGTAATTCTTGCCAGTATCATTCTTTAGACTTTAGCCTTTTTTTTAAGTTTGTTGCCATAGTGAGTAATCTGAGTCCTGAGAAGCCCCTGACAGCACAAAATGAATTAGAATTGGTTTTGAAGAGGGGGAAAAAGGGGAGATTTTTGCTTTTACTTGCCTTTGTACAGAATGAAAATGTCTGATTCTCCAAAGAGGTTTGCTAGAAAGGTTGTAAGAACAGGTATTTTAAAGTAGCAATTTAGTGGACATGTTTTTTTAATACAGTATAATTACATACGAACTTGTCTGAATGTGTTTGATGAAGCCTATAAATTCACAGATTTTCTTATTAGACACATATTACGGGTGAAATTTTTTAGATTCAGGATTACTGGTTCTGTAGTCTCTGTGTAGGTTTACACAGTTAAACAAATGTTTGATCCCGGGAGAAGGCACAAGTGCCTTGGGCTTTGTGACAGGAGGAGCATCCAGCAGAAAAATCTGGCAAATGAGATACATCGAGTTCTCTGCTGTGGCAAACTGAGTAAGAAATAAAGTGTGACACATATCCATAAACCTGATAAAGAGAGTATTAGTATACATTAAAAAAAAATACTACAATTACAATTAACATCATTAAAATAGGATCACAAGAGTGCAAGTTCATCAGCAGTATATGAAATGATTGCACAAGTTATGAAATGCATTGTGAAATTAAGATTGTACATAGGTTATTCACAGACTGAAGCAGTGTCACAGCCTTTGGATGTGTAAGGATAGCTCTGAGGTACCTGCCTGATGGGAGGAGCTTAACCAAATGGTGTCCAGGGTTTGTAGAGTCTTGCATAATTTGGTTGGCATTCCTCACGCAGTTGCCGATGTATAGATATTCCAAAGACAGTAGCTCTGTGCCAATGATGTTTTAAGCCATTTTCACAACAAGCTAGAGGGCCTTTGACAGCTTTGGTGCAACTACTGTACCAGGCTGTCATGCAGTTTGTGAAAATGCTTTCTGTTGTGCATCTGTAGAAGTTGAAAAGCAGCTTTTGGGGCGAGGTTTGCTCTGCTTATCCTTCTTAAGAAATAAGGAATCCTTATTTGAACCTTACCTGTGTTTGCTGGGGTGCAGGAAAATTGCTTTTGATCTGCTATTGATGTATAGAGGTATGCGTGTCTCTATGGTTTTCTTTTTAGTCCTGAACTCTGAAATGGTTTCTTTGGTCTTTGTCATGTTTAAGACCAAGTTATTGTTCACACACCATGATGTCAGATTGTGAACATCCTCCCAGCATGCATTTTGTTGTATCACCTGAATGACAGACAGCTATGGTTATAGTCCATGTACAGATCTGATAGGCTAATGGAAGAGTCTGGATGGCTATATGGAGCTGCTTTGTTCATTATAAGGAAATTGCTAGAGAGATAAAATCTGAAGTCCAACAATCATGGTGAATGGCTAAAATGTACAAGGTGGCCAGAGAGGGTCAGAACCACTGTATCTAAGAAACTATAGCAAGAATGTTAATAATATTGTGGGTGTAAACAAGCATGAAAGCACAGTTCAAGTATAATCTGTGTTTCTACAAGTCCGACCACTTTTAGCTTTTTATTTCAACGTGTTAGCTTGCCAACTTTTGCAAGATGCAATATGTACAGCAGAGGCTGTTGGGGTCTTGACTTTCTTCGTGTTTCCCAGAAGACAGATGCCACGCATGTCATGAGTGTTGTTAACAACCTGCAGCTCGTCTGACAGAATGTAATGTGTGAGAAGAATATTATGAGCCAATGGTAGCGCCTGTCAGCTAACACTCGACACGTTATGACCCGAAACAACTCCTCTGTGGTACTCACTGAATTAGATTCAGAGCTCCTCTGTTAACATGATAGAAAAGGGGAGACAACAACAGCAACAGGAATATAAACCATTTATTCCCCCAGTGTCTGAATTCACTAGTAATGACCGGCTAGTTAGCATGGCAGCCGATGTGCTTAAATATTTCAGTTACATTTCATCATCATCAGAGGCTTGTAGCCCAAGAAAACATACGTTTTCTCATTGCAGAGTAAGTTTTCTGTCTTTCTTTAGTCTTTATAGACAATAGCTAGCAACAAATATGAGTAATATTCATATGTCAGTCATTTAATACAGGCTATACACAAGATTCATTTTGCCAGAAAAACCCAAGATTAGAATTTTATTTGATAAGGTGCATTTTCTTTTACATTCTGTGTTTATTACTCTGATAATTGGATCTCATCAGAGTCTGTCTGAACAGGATGTACTTCCTCCATGAATGTGAGTAAGCTTTGAAATAGGAGCAATTTTCTGTCCGATACACGAACAAAATATGACAAGAGGAGAAAGGCTCTAAAATGCACCAGTCGTTGTTTTCATAAAGACATTAAATGCTTCAAGTGGCACATCAAAATACCCTGATCCATTTTCTACATCCTCACTTTACTCGCAACATCAAAGGAGGACTGAAATGACTACATCTGGTGAATGTTACCTTGAAAGCTGACCATTCACCGTGTTCCTGCTGATGCTTCAAATGTTCCACCTGCACACCAGAGAGACTGGATTAAATGCATAAATAACATGCATCAGTTACTGCTGTTGTGGTGTGTTAATTCTTCTACTTGAAAAGGTTTAGGCATAAGTGCCTTCAGATACACACAAGGTACTGAATATGTGCTTATTCCCAAAGCAGAAAAGGCTGAATCTTCAAATGGTTACATCTATATAGCATCCCTTCTTTCACACTTTCTATACAGGCATGTGAGTTTTTGGAGAATCCTGAAAATGCCCGTGGGATCTCCCGCAATAGCACGAGTGAGTGTTACCATTAATCAATTTATGCCCTCTCTTTTTCATTTGCCAGCTGAGCATTGCTCATTATGTTAAATTGTTACTTTTGTTGCTCATGAGTATTTTCCACCAACAAAGCTCATTTAATTTAGATTTGATAAAAAGAATAAATACACACTGGAAGGCAGAGCCAGAAAAAAAAGGAGACATATTTCAGCCTAACTCTGACAGACTTGAGTCTTTCATATCTCCACTGACTTTGAAAAGTCATGATTGGAATACTGAATATGAATATTGGGATTCTCTTTCCTTTTTGTGCCGTCTTGTGCAAATGCACTTCAAACCCCAAAGACTGACATTTTCAGCAGCCTATAGTTTTCGCTGTTCAGGCGATACGGTAACAGAGATAGAGGGTTTTGTTGTAGCTCATTGCATAATGTCAATAGACAATTAGGCATTTACTGGATTCTACCCGCAAGCTAATTAGAGCCACATAATTAGCAGAGGGAGAGTCTTAAGTGTTCCCAAATGGAGCACCAGATAGCCACTTTATGGAGTGCTGTGCTGTGCTTCGGCCTGACACTCCAATCACAGCCCCAGAGACACTCAGACGCGGACTAGAGGTGCTTGACAAGGCTCAACATGGCGTTAAGTCAGGATAAGTGGTGTTCAGTAGTGACAAGACTGCAGTGATGCTTGGATATATATTTTTTTGGTTAAAAAATGGTTGTCGCTATTTCTGTATGGCCTGAGCTCACATTGTGAGTCCTTATACGAGAAGTTAAATAACTCTCTTGTAGGGCTGTTCGATATAATGATATATATCGGATGACGATATAAAAACGTCTATCGTTTCATTTTACGCTATCGCTTGTTTTGTGGTGTCGCAAAATAAACTGTTTACGGCAATATTTTTTCATCGTTTTGATGGTCACTGTAGTGGCTATATTAATTTCTTAAAGTTCTCTCTTTCTCTTATATTTAATATAACCACACTACGGACGGACAAGCGCCTGTTTTTATGCGTTGCGGTTACCAACAACGACGGTAAAACCATCGCGTGTCCGCTTGTTTATGTTCCATATAAACCTTTCAGAATAAAGCTCAAGATCCTGTTGAGACCTTTCAAAATAAACTGAATCACGTGAAAGAGCAGATAATTAACGGATGAGAAGCAAAAAAAGAGCCCTTTCTTCCCTCCCCATCCTCAGCTGCCTCCCTATTCCCGCTCTACCACACCCACCCACACACGCAGGGCTTGGGGTGCAGGTATGTCACCAGGGTGCAGGGGAGGCACTCCCCCTCTGTCCCCTTCTGGCCGCCTGTGCCTCAATTTTATTCTGCAACCTAGACATCCACATTACTCACACTCTCACACAACACATACATATAGGGCCTTGGGGGTGGGCACGTTTTACAGCATCCAGAGGATGGTCGGTGTACTCCAACCCACCTCTGGCGCTGGTGCCCTACCCTCAATTTTAAATGCATTTAGACACTAAGGGTTTTCGGGAGGAGCCGTGCTGCTCTCTGAGAGGAAGCTAGTACCATGCTCTCCTGAGTTTTAAATGCACTTTAGAACAGCACACAGCAACACTACATATGAGCGGGCGTAGGGAGGTTTGAGGTCTTCACTCACCCCGGTTCTGTTAGCCGTCAGGGCTGGGGGGCTGGGAGGAGGTGCTGGCCATCAGACTGGGGTCTGGGATGCGGGGCCTCCCTGCTACTGCAGATAAGGAGGTGGTCCGCTTGCCTCCACCCCAGAGAGAAGGGTTACATCTCCTGGGTCTAGGTGCGGCTTGCCCCTCTGAGGGCGGGGGTACCTGGACCTGGGATATAGAGTATGTTTGGGGAGTGCGACTGTCTGTGCAGTGTCTATTTGTGTCTGTCTACACGTTGGGTGAGTGCCGAGTATTTGGTTGTGCATATGGGGTGGGAATGCACGTTTGTGTCCGCGTGTGCCTGTTCGTCTGTGTCTATATGTCAGGTTGGGTCTTAGACTCAACCTCTCTGGGTACATCTCAGGCCCTCTAAAGTACGGAGGCCTATCTCCCCTCACCACACTCCCTGCTGGTGGCTGATGCCCTCAGACGTTGGTGTGTAGGTGGTCTTTGTCGTCTGGAGCTGGGCGCTCATGTATGTACCGGCTCACTCCTGGTGGCCGATTGGCGGGGCCGGGCACCTGTGGCCCGGCTGGGCTCCTTCCAGGGGGTGGAGTGCCCTCAGGCCTCTGGCCTCTGGGCCTGAAGCTTGGTCATCTCTGGCACAGCTGGCTGCTGGCAGAGCCCGCGGGCACGCCACTGCAACCCCCTCTGGTCTCTGCTCCGTAGCTGTGGGGTGACCTCTCCTTTGGGGCTCTACCCAGGAGGGTGGCACGGTTCCCCCCCCCCTTTGGTGGTCCTCCTCGGGTCCTTGTACTCTGGGGCCTCTGGATATCTGGGGCCTGGATCTCCTCCATACCTGCTTCATACCCTGGAGGACGGGGCTGTGGCCCCCCCACACTCCCTAGCAGATCGTTACATGGAGAAACCTTTGGAATGCAAGCATGCTGATCCACACAGGTGTGCACACAGGTGTACACACGGGTGTTCACAGACGCGGACTACACCTTTCTTGGCTGCTGCCTCAAAGCACATTGTGCGCTGTCTATCTTGCGTGCTGCACAATATCGTTTATTATTTAGTATCTACTGTTATCTACTGCTAGCTAGTTTATTGTGATGATGCTGGTTTTTTTTTTTATTATGTTGCTCTTTGTTGTTTGCTTTCTCTTCTGTTTTTTTTCTCCATACAGGTGATCCAGGTGGGGTTTTTTTTGTTTGTTTGTTCTTTTTTTCTTTCTTCCCCCCTTTCTCACCGTCTCTTCTCCCCTTTGGTTTTCTTTCTGTCCCTCTCTTTCTTTCATTCTTTCTCCCTGTCCTATCCCCCAGTCATGTCTGTCCTGTTTGTAGCAACCGAAAATAAAATAAATTCATAATTATAATAAAGGTCAATCAAATGGACCAATATGGCAAGGCCATGATGATCCACTTGGTAAAATAAATCCGCTTGGCATCTTTCTTGGCCTTAAGACAACAACTCTGATGGCTAAAGATCCAAACGGGACACAAAAAAAAAAGAAAAAAAAGAAAGAGCAGATTATTTACGGATGAGAAGCAAAACAAGAGCCGCCAGGTGCTAAAAAATAAACCTTAGACTCAAACGTTAGAACAGGCTTTTCCCCGCAGCACGACGTGTAATAAATACTCACAAAGAAAATGGCGGCCGTTACCAACCTATGTCTAAAAATGTATCGTTTCATGCATCGGTTAAAATACTCGACTCCAGCTACATGACGTACGGCTGGAAACACTTCCCGCAAGTCGAGCTGCCCGAGATTCACAGAATTTACAGAAAATGTTACATTTTTGTGATTTATATCGTTATCGGGACGATAGAGGTCTTATATCGGTATATGAGATTTTGGTCATATCACACAGCCCTACTCTCTTGAATAGGAGACTTTCCTTAGCTTAGTAAGAGCTGACTTAACAACTTTTTTAAAAGGCCAAATACAACTTTTCTTAGTTACACATTCGAGTGATGCTCATCCCCATGATCTCATCTCATCTTCCAACTCATCTTGATCCTTTGACTCTCCCCCCTTTCTGTCTCCCTCGAGTTCATTTCAAGACTGCCTTATTTCTTTTGCTCTGATGGACTTCAAGCTGTGATGCAAGAGTTTCCCAGTCTGGGATGTCTCTTTGCATCCACCAACTCTCTCCCTTTACATCTCTGTATCCATCCAAACTCTTCCTTGTGATGTGCACAAATCAACAATTCAGTCACATCTATCCCTTACTCTCTGTCTCCCGCCTGCCGGTTTATTCTCAATTCTTTGTCTTGTTTCTCATAGGGCTCAGACGGGAGCGCCAAATGGCAAATTCAGGTCAGGCAGGCAGGCAGGCGGCCATCAAACACAGCTTTAATGACAGCTGTGATTGAATGGAGTTTATATGTGAAATGGCACGGCTATGATAGATCTGCAGGTAAAGATTACTTTGACTGCTATACTTGAGCTGTTGCTGGTCATTGCACATTTTTAAAAGTCTGAATGCATTCATAGCTATTTCAATTAGATTTTTGTATTCAATCTAAATGGATTACATTATATTTTACAATAGGGTAAAATAGCACTCAGCATTAAATGAAAGTCATACCTCCTACAAATAGGACTGGGGTACCTGTTCAGGGCTATGAACAGTCATAGACTTTGTGTTTTTCTAGTGTGTGTTTCTTCTTTAACAGTCCTTCCTGTGATATTTAAGACTGTCTGGCTTGGTAAACTAATGAAAAGGACTCGTATTACATAGAAATGAATAACAAATAGCATCTGTTAGTTCTATCTCTATTTGCAAATTAATTTACTTTGGAAAAAGAGCAGCAGGAGGCAATCTGATTAGTGAAAATTAACCAATTATGCTCCATCTAAAGTGCTTTATGATGATTTGGAAAGTGCACTTATAAGGCCCCAGTCACACAGGCATAGAGAGGCAGAGGCATAGATGGGTTAGCAACCATCTGTCAACAACTGGTTGCAAGGGGAAAATGTGTATTCCCAGACTGGTTGCTGGCAGTTGATATGAAATCAATCGCTAAAGCCCAAGGCAAACAGGCCAAGAGACAGGTAGGTGATTTCCTGGTTGCCAAGGAAAAGTGTGTGTTGGTCGGGGATTTCCAGAGGCATCAAAACCCTCCTTGCAATTGCTCTGGTCATCTGTAGTTTGCATGGAAAATGCAGATTTGTCTGCAAAGACTCATTATTGAATGTATTTTGGCAAAAATACACTTGGGACCTCTTCAACCAGCGTACATCACTATTGCATCATAAACACTTACAAAAACCTGATCAGCTGCTCTGCTAGCTAACTTAACTAACATTAAACATCAAAGTAAACAAAATAAATAATATGGTGCTTGTGAGAATTTTTTTTTAAATTCCTCTCCCCAGCAAGGAAGGCTAGAGTAGAAGCATTTAGTTTTGAAGCACTATACTTAGTGGTTATAAACTACTCCTCTCTCCACTGTGTTTTCCCCCTCAACATCTTTTTTCTTCTCCAAAAAGTTGATTCTGTTCATCTGGACTTAGCATTTTGTGGGAGAAATGTTTCGTCACTCATCCAAGTGACTTCTTCAGTCTGAGACTGAACAGAATCAGCTTTTTGGAGATTTACTTCCCTGGATGACTGAGAATGCATCAAGACATCTTTTTTCTTCTTTTGTCATTGCAAACTTTTCACATCGCCATTGCTGTAGTTTAAAGTTTGTCACCCTATGGGGATCACTGCTGGACTGAGGGTTCAAGCAGTAGTCTGTTCGTAATCAAATTAAAAGTTGTACCTTTTGAAATGTGTTGGTTGCAGTGGTAAGGCACAACTTTCTTTTACTTTTTTTGCACTGGAGGTGAATGTTTTTTAGGTTGCACCGCACTGCAGCTTGGAGAGTAAATCTCAAGTGTTTGCAGATAAGTTAGCATTTGTGGTGCAAACTATGGACGATTGCAACAATCTGCCAGGAACCAAAGCAATCAAAGGAGCTTTTTGGTGGGGCAATCTGTTTGCTAGCATCGGCCAGCAACCTCCAGCTCATGCAGTGGGTTTTTCCTTTGCATCCAGTTGTATAGCCATAACATTTTTTAGATCTACACAGAAGAGCTGTGTGTAAGAGAACAAATCTGTTGGTTTGAATATTAAACAGCCTGCCCTGCCAGCTCTCTAGTGCAAAGTCTGAATATGTGAGAACAAAGCAGGTAATTGTCCAGAGAGTTCTCTGGTGTCATGTGTCTGCATCTGGCAAGCTCTAGAAGGAGACAACTTCTCACCTAAAAGAGATTATTTCCAGTCATGCAGTTACTTTGAACCACACCTGTATTTTGATTCTCACAATATTGCCAAGAGTTCAAGAGTGAAAATGACACATAGCAACATATTTAAAAGTTTGAAGATGTTTCATCCAATACATTTAAGTCTCCTCTTTCACACTTCATGACAAAGCACACATCAAAAAATGAAGTGGACAAACTTAAAGCCAAAATTGCCAACGGTTACACACACCAACAGAGCCATCTCCAGCTGACTAGACTCCATTAGTTGAAGGCAAGTGTTGATTGAAGGTCCCAAAAGAGGCAATCATGAAAACTTTGACTTGGAATCGCTCTGTTAAAATGTGCTATGAGCCTACACCCAATGATTAGGTCTCTTTCTCCTTTTGCTTTATTTCACCCGTGAGTGTATGGAATACCACAAGCCAGCAATCTATACTAATAGTGGCTTGGATTCAGTCTTTCCTCTGAGCAGAATAGGGTTTTCATTTGGACGGTGGCTTCAAGTGCAAATCTGTCTGCTCCTGATAGAAGCCTTGGGCTAGCTTGTTATCACCAGGCACTTCATAAGTGATTCCCAATTGGACGCTGTCCTGAACTGGGACCCAGAAATCAGATTGTGAATGACTGTGACACTCTAGTGTCCCTTCAGCAGTCTGTCTAAAATGCTCTCCCTGCTGCTGAATGACAGCTACCTGCCAATAAACCCATTTAGTTTTGAAGAGGGGACATTCTCTACATTGCCCGCCTGAACCGCAAGACCTTATTAGTCTTTAACAGAAAGTGTCATTGAACCTCTGTTCTCCCTTGTTGGTCAATCAAAGTCACTGGTAGCTGGAAGTGCTGAGGAGGATAGGGTTTGTTTTCTGATGCACAGAAGTTCTTTTTTATCTGAGGAGTTCTGCAGACCTGATGATCGTCTGCGCCAAAAAATAATGGACACTTAGATAATGGCCAAGTTTAAGATAAGGTACACGGTTAGGGTGTCATTTCTCACAAATGCATGGTGTTACATAACATGCACACAACAAAAAATACATTGTCATAACAGGCAAAATGACTTAAGGAAAATTGGCATTGTGCACTACTTTATGATAACATTCTGCAGAAAAAGCATTTCCCAGATACTGTTTGTATTTACTAAGAGATATGCTTATATATAAGTGCAAACCATTTCATTTGTGGCTCAGTCACAGTGTGAGTCCAATGCTGTCAACAATATATTCAGTAATAGGGTATCGGTGTATACCTGTTGAAGTGAAACCGCACAAGTATAAACTTGATACCAGAGCTATTGCGCTCTTTTCTTTTTTTGGGATTTGTTGAAGCTTTTTTTGGACACAAAAATTAAAATAAAAGCAAAAAGATTCAGTCATCTTGAAAGTAAGTAGTATCCTCCTGACTGTGTGTACACCTGTGTACACATCACGATTTAAATTCCTCCCCCAGTCCTTTGTTAGTGTCACGTTGTTAAATGTTGGGGTTTCCGGGTAAATCCCCTCACATTTATGAACCCCGTTGTTGTGATGGTAAATGACCAGCCTGTCAACTCACAGTAAGATGCGTTCCTATAATGACAGCAGTACGAGCATTTAACTGTTATCTAGATTATGTCACAAAGTACTTAGTGGAAAGATAGATGTAGGAAGTTGAAATTCAGGCGATATTACAATCGGCCCACACAAATATTGCACCAATCAAATGACGGTTTAGAAATTGGAGCCGAAAATTAATGCCCTGTGGAGAATATCATTAACAGGACACCATTACAAAAATAAATCAAACTTCAATTTCTTCTCTTTGGTAATTGGAATGTCAGCAAGGAAGTCAAAACAAACACCCAAAGACTGAGGATACTGCTTCCATTTCATTTCCATTTTGCATCCACACAGGATCTCGCTGGCTGATTAGACTTTTGCTCAGGTTGAACTTGGGTGAAGTTTTTATTATTTAGCGAGTCAGTCCCTTAGTCTGCTTTGGTTAAAAAAAAATCAGCAAAACTTTAAAGAAGCATGGACACCCCGAGGTGCAAATTCTGTTGACCCAAGGTGCCCCCACACTGTTTACAGCCTCCCGTGTCAAATGTAATCATCGGTGAACTTTTGACTAACAGTTACAGGGGTAAAGGATGTGGAAGCCTGTGAGCCAGAGGCTTGAACTGACAAACGTCTAGTATCCACTGCCCACAGTTATAGAAGCAAAAAGGCTATCCTTAAGACAAACGGTGACCCATATTGAAAATCTTTTCTGTTTTTTCCACTCATTGCACACAATGTCAGTATATTCCTCGCCTCACATCTCAGAGCTCTGTCTCTCAATCTTACTCTGTGTTTTGGGTGTCAGGCAAAGAGGAAGGAGTGGCGGCTGTACTGGTGTGACAGTGTGGGTTGCTGCACTTTTTTTGTAGCTGCTTCGAAACTGTCAGCCGTTCGCCTGGGGAGGTAGATGCATAAAGACAACGAGACGGGAGTGTGTCACACAGAATTGAGCTGTCACTTATATTGAGAAAAGAGTCCCGTTATCAGGCTCTGTATAGTATATAAGAGGTCACACCCAATGAGATTTGCATTGGAAAGTGAATGCTCGGAGGGATAAATATTAAGCATATGGAAATAATATATCATTAATGTATTACCTTGCCATGCTTGGGTGGGTAAGTGCCATGCAGTAAGACCTTGGGTTTTTATTTAATGCTGTGATGTCAGATGTGTGTTTACTTAACACTTGTGTATGCAGGTCTGTGACTCAGAAGGGTCTATGAAACTCTTTATCTTGTTTGCTATGGTTTGTGCAGTGGGAACAGTGTAAATTTGATTATTCAGTGCTGACAGTATAAGTGAGTTACACTAAGCTACACACAGTAGGTGTCATTATTTTCCAGTTTCATCACTTAGAATAATAAAAATCCTTTTTAAAGCAATGATTAGAAAATCTGCATAGAAATCACATTTTTAAAGTTTTATTCAGTGGTTACACTTTTTTTTAAAAAACCTCCGGAATTGCATAATCAGCACCTCATTTGCATTTTCTACTTTCCTTTTCACGTTGAATTGCCACGTTTTTTTGAACTGAGCATGTCATCGTGTGCTGGATGAAGATCCTTGTGTGTTTCTTGCTGAAAGTTGCTTAAAGCCAGAGTAAATCTATTTCTATGCCCTTGCCTGTTTGCCTGCGGTCATTGATTGATTGATTGATTGGTAATTTATTTCAACATGTGAACAATATACAAGTACATTTAGAAAAGAAATGAGAGAAAAAAAATATACTATACAAATTACATACAAAAAAACATTCTGATTAATTTACATGTTGAAAGGGAGTGGGAAGAAGTATACACTTATTTAATCCCACCCCTGTCCCATAAATTATCAGTGAATATTTAGTCAGCTTCCTTACTGATATAATTTGTAATAAAAATAGTGAACAGATTTCTGATATACTATATACTATAATATCACATCATGAATTTTTTGTTTGTTTGTTTTTAAATAGAGACATTCACTTAATTTAAATATTTTCCTTTTCTTTATAGATCGAGAAGATCATATTTTTATAACTCTTTTTGAACAGTTTTATGTTTGGACATTGCTTTAATTCCATATTCAGTTTGTTCCATAGTTTCACTCCTTGAACAGAAACACAAAAGCCTTTTCTTGTAGTACGTACCTTCATGATTGATATGTGTACACTGTGTGTTTTCTGTGTGTTTGGCTAGCATGAAATGTCTGTTGTGACACTGATAAATGGCGATGCTCTTTGAGTAACGGCTCTCCTGGCTGTCTTTGTTCATTGCTTTGTTCTATTATTTACTTGTGATGAGAGAGGTGGAGGGCAGCCTCTGTGTGTCACAAGACAATCCATCTGCAGGGAGAACCGTCCCCATCACCTTCCTGTAACTTCCACTCCCTCTCTCATTTTCTCAAGGTTTGGCTTTTTACCGCCATTCAAAACTTTACCACACCCAGTAATTTTCACATATGAATGGTTTTATAGTTGATAGATGCTGCTCTCCAGCTCCACTGTGCTCCACTGCTGTGACAGTTGCAGGACTTGTAGGAGCAGATAAGTCATGTCAAAACCTTGATTGAAACACAATTTGAATCCTCCTCACTTTCACTATAAAGGCTGTATAAACTACAACAATCCTCCAACCACACAACAGCTGTGCATACATTTCAATTTTTGAAGAGTATTCTTTTGGACACTATTTTTGTAAACAAGCTTAAACCTTGTCTCTAGGTTTTATCTCAGCCGTGCTTGACTGACATTTCAAAACCAGCACTGCTGAAAGAAACACTGACAACTTTGGAAGTGAGTTTCTAACTCGAACGCTAAATCGATCCCAAATTCCTGGGGTTTATCCTGTTTTCAGTAAGATAATTGAAACACTTTCTGAGCCCTAATGGCTCTTTTACAGACCCAGTGCAATCAACAGGTTGTCTTCTATAATCAGAAATATGTGGAGTATCATATGATGGTACAGAGCTAAGCAAACATGAGACTTCTAAAAGCATTGATGAGAACTTTAAAGGTTTCTATTGAAGGAGCTCATTGACCACACGAAAAAGTTAGCCTGCTCTATGGGTCCTTATATGGACCCATAGAGCAGGTGCATGACGGTCCTGCTCCCAGCTGAGCCATTTGAGTCTCCATCTCACAGACCCACTAGCTTCCAAAATAGCTGACTTCCTTTTGGCTCCCTGCACACATAAAAGCATAATCATATGGGTCAAAAATCTCCATGCAGTTAATGGACTGAATGACCCAAATGACAAACTATTATTATATACTGTTATTACATTATATATATATTATTATATTATAGAAAAAAATGACTGTTTTACAGCACTGTCAATGACCAAATATATTTGTTTATATGAGGCATATAATTAAATA
This sequence comes from Rhamphochromis sp. 'chilingali', assembly GCF_963969265.1. NCBI lineage: Eukaryota > Metazoa > Chordata > Actinopteri > Cichliformes > Cichlidae > Rhamphochromis > Rhamphochromis sp. 'chilingali'. The sequence continues at coordinate 15,551,925 of NC_137932.1, read as the reverse complement.
TATTTATCTCTGCTGTAACACTGGGCTTTTACAGGCTCAGTGCCAGACCATTATGGGCTTGACAGGCAACCAATTTTGAAACAGGGCATCTGGGTTAACTCACTTTACTATTTCATTAAGATTAAGAAAAAAAAGCACCACTAGAGGCAATAGTACATAATTGTAACCTATACCTTGGCCAATTTTTACTGACTATACACAACAAATTCAAGCATGAACAGCTAGTTTTAAATTTCATCTTTAACCGGTGTCTAATTAGACCCACACGCATATAACACACTCAAAGAGAAAGGAAATCTCAGTTAAAAGTCCAAAAATATCTGTCTTAGATGGGAGAGTGTATAAAACGGGAGAGATGTTGGATTAATGAACTCACCACCAGAGTTGGGCAGTAACGCGTTACTTGTCCGATTACTTTTTTCAAGTAACGAGTAAAGTAAGGGATTACTATTGCAAAAATGGTAATTAGATTACCGTTACTTTCCCGTAGGAACGCTGCATTACCTCATTACCGTGATTTTTTTGCGAGAATATCTCATGACAGTGACGTAAGCGAGTGCGACGTTCGTGACAATAGCTGTGTGCAGATCAACAGTGGATCATATCAGAGGTGGGACCAAGTCATTGTTTTGCAAGTCTCAAGTAAGTCTCAAGTCTTTATCCTCAAGTCAAGTCTCAAGTAATGTCAGGCAAGTCAGAGTCGAGTCTCAAGTCACTGGTGTAAAAGTCCGAGTAAAGTCACGAGTCTGAAATTTTGAATTTCAAGTCCTTTCGAGTCTTTAAAAAAAAACGAAAAAATAATGTTGCAGTTATGCTAAATGTAAATATTAGACCATGTAATTTTTAAATCTGTGTTTTTCTCAACACATGACAAAATAGTGAACTTAGAAAATATACACAAATTGTGAAATTGCACCTCTTTAAAATGCAGCTCAATTAAACCTAGCTCCAAGAAAAATTTTCACCGACATTTCTGAGATAAGCTGCATGTTATTCTTCGATGCGGTTGTAGGACCGGCTTTAAAATCGCATGACAAAAATATCATACACATTAAAAAAAACTGCATCACCAACGTAGCCTGGCCAACATTTGCTAGTTAGATGAAGTCAGCTATCTCATCGTAGCATATTTATATGCATATTTATAATTATACGGTTCTTGGAGTGAGTGCATACACTCATGAAGTTTAGTAACTTCAGGTCACTGCAACAAGCCCAGGTACAGTTTACCGACGGATGGGTGCAGGACCTTGAAATGCACCGTGTAGAACGAAAGACCATCGTACGTATCATAAGTTTACCAGTCTCACAAATCGTCGTCATAAATACACATTCGTTAACCGTTTATTAATAGGACCTTTGAGCTCAACGGTAATTAATTAGCAGTGGAAATAATTTCTGGTACGCGTTACAGAAATGTAGCAGTGACAATAATATTGTATGCTGTAAACGTACTGGGCAATTGGTGATACAAAAAACCTGTTTTATCCTGTGAATAAAAGTATATGTTTTTGTCAATGTACCATAATAACAGAAGCGAAACGCAATATTGTGTCAGGACAATTCACTATTTATGCACAATAAATAAAGGAGCATAGCGCGACAATTTCTGTTCAGCGCCAGACTTGCTTGTAACCTATATCACTAATTATGTTAAGAAAAATGACGCATTAACTACAACAGCAGACTGATCTTTGTGGAAATGCTTGGAGCAGACTAACCTGTGAGCTGGAGTGTTCTAGGACGTTATATTTGGTCTTTGAATGGCTGCAATCCAGTCGCCTCTTTGTTACTTCGGAAACATGGCTCAAACAATTTCTCTTCAACGACGTAATCCGATAACAACCGATCTCTTTACCCGTCGGCTTCCCGTGGCTGTCATGTGACCGGCTATTGCAGTTAATAATACAACGAGTTCTTGACATTTTTGTGTTTCTTTTTATCGCTGTGTGACTGATTTCAATTGAAAGCCTGCGTGCGCTAGTACCGCTTGCCACGAGTTCCCAGAATCCTTTGTGGTTCTACCCCTGAATGACGTCACATTTTCAATCTCTATATAATATGCATGTTAAATTTTATATTTGGGGTGAAATATCAAGTCTTTTCAAGTAAACCGGTTCAAGTCCAATTCAAGTCCCAGGTCATTGGTGTAAAAGTCTAAGTCAAGTCACAAGTCTTGCAACATTTTTTCAAGTCAAGTCTAAAGTCATAAAATTAATGACTTGAGTCTGACTCGAGTCCAAGTCATGTGACTCGAGTCCACACCTCTGCATCATATATCGAGTGTGGGAGAGAGTATGAGCGTGCAGCGTTTAAAGCGTGGAAGTACTGACCTTATTTTGAGTTTGATTCCATAAAAAGTGACAAAAACATTAGTGTCCGTTGTGTGTGGGAAGAAAACTTCTTTTTACAGCAAAAAACCCCCTAAACTTTCAAGCAAGCACCGAGTGTGCTATGGCGTAATGGGAAATTCACAGAGAAACTCGGGATTCTTCAACTGACCACTGCGGCACACCTGCACCAGGGTAAACCTCCGCCTACGCCACTCCTGCTTTACAGGTGAAAATAGAGCAACAGGACCGCTAGTCTTTGATTGTATTTATTTTCTGCTGTGTTTTACTTGCATCTATTTGAAAAAGTGAGTGTAAACACACAAAAAATATTTTATTTTATTTTATGTGCTGGAATGTGCAGAAAATAGGTTTAAATGTTAAACAAATTTCTTCCAGTCAGAGAATGTTGCATATAATTAAATTTTTGCTTGATGCATAAAGTTAAAAGAACTAATAAAACTAATAAAACAAGTTTTAAAAAGAGACTTTTCCATTTGATTACATTTTGTATGATGGATTATGCAGAAAAAGTAGAATTGGGCTGAAAGATCTATTTCTTTATCACCTATTCATGTTGTAAATCGTGTTTTTAAAAAGTCACTTAATAATTAATTACTTTTGAAAATAAGTAATCAGTAAAGTAAGGGGATTACTTTTTGGGGGAAGTAATCAGTAATTAGTCACTGATTACTTTTTTCAAGTAACTTGACCAAAACTGCTCACCACACACCGGTCAGAGTGACTCTGACCGGATGAGGAGTGTTTCCCAAAACCCGATGTGCACGGGCCCTTTTAAATCGGTGTCCCACTCACTAATGCTACCATGACTGCTGCAGACGCACTAGGCTATTAAATAATAATTATTTTATGATTTGAGTCCATCTTTTCCTTTCTTAAACTATATGACTTAATTGTACATAGTTGTAAAAGTATGTCAGCACAATTCAGCTGAGGGTGCACTTTGAGCTTTGTACAAAGTTTTAGACCCCTGGGGCTCAAACATAACGCAGATAGCTGGCATTTAAGATGGAAGACTTACATGTAACTGGAAGGTTGCCGGCTCAATCCCCAGCTCTGTCTGTCTTGGTCGTTGTGTCCTTGGGCAAGACACTTCACCTAACGCCTACTGGTGATGGCGAGAGGGGCCGATGGCGTGATATAGCAGCCTCGCTTCTGTCAGTCTGCCCCAGGGCAGCTGTGGCTACAACTGTAGCTTGCCTCCACCAGTGTGTGAGAGTGAATGAATAGTGGAATTGTAAAGCGCTTTGATGGGCTCAAAAAGCGCTATATAAATACAATCCATTGTTATTATTTAGAGCCAACCTCAAGTGGTCACTTGAGAAACTGCAGCTTTTGGCCTTCATTGTTGCTGCTCTGTTAGCCTTTAACATGACATAATTCCACTTAAATCATACTGAACATTAAAATGAATGAGAATAGTTATGTTTTATTTAACCTAAAATCAATATAATGTGAGTGCTTACGTTTTGAATTCCTTTAAGCTGTGTGCTGTCAAATCATTCCATCAGAGCTCTGATGGTTATTGCTTTTCTAAGTGCTGTGGAAGCTGGAAAGCACAGTGACCAAGACATAACAGCACATGAAGCACTTTTAATATGGTAATTTTCATATTAATAGCTTTTCTGTTCTGTGGCATGGTGTGATTGAAAGTCATATATATTGATACGTCAACATTTTTTTTTCCTTAATGTGGCGAAACCTGATTAAAAACTCAAGATAAATGACAACCTTATCCCAAGGGTGCTACAGCGCTCACTTTAGGAAAAAAAATTAACTAAGCAGCAAATCTGTGGCCAGTGCCTGTTGTGGAAATCAAATAGCTTGTACACTATGTAAGGACGCAATCACACCAGAAAGCTAATAAAACATTTCTCTTTTCCTTTTTTACGGTAGACTTTGGCTTGTTATAGTGGCAAAAAGCACAGGAGTTTTCTTATAAAATTAACAATGGGTCTGATCTGTTCAGCTGCTCCACTAATCCAGGACGCAGCATGCACACTCATAATATGATTAATTAATTGATTTTCACCTGAGCTTTTCAAACCGTTATGTCAAAATGTTTTCATGGAAAAGGCCCAGTAGTTTTGACGAAACACGACTGAACAACCGCACCAAACCCCGTGTTCCTATTTCTAATTAACATTTCTTTTTTTCCAAGTTCAGATTTAATTACATGTGTTGCTTTCCCATACTGGTCCTTCCTGCCAGTTACTTCATCAGTAGAGCCAGTGCAACAAGCAGCAATGTTATTTCGGGTCCTCGGTAAACTGAATGGAACTGGTGAGAAAGGAATGCTAATATGGGAACATGAATAGGACTGCTGTGTTTAACTTCAAAGGCATTATTGTGTTACTTCTCCACCAGTGTTTTAATTAACTGGGTCAAGGACCACATCTCCACATCATTGTGCTGGTTTCAAAGAGCCTGTTATGCATAAATAACAATCAGTTCTGCTCGCTAGTCTTTGCTTTTATCTAATCGCAGTCACCTGGTTTAGCAATTGGGCAGAAGGCAGAAGCGTGTGAAGTGTGTATGTGTGGTTTTTAAGAATTATGTGTGTCCAGCTGGGGGTGGTGAATGAAGAGACAAATGATGTGGCACCCATCTTCATATGAGGGGAGAACACTTCAGTCATTATTCAGGATCACTCTGTAAGGCTTTTAGATGCGTGAGCTGCTCCTATTTAAAAGCCAGATGTTGCTTTTCTCGCTTACTATTTTGTCGGGTCGGTGAACGGGCCGTGCAGCTGAAGAGAGACAGATGTGAGGAGACTGCGAGTAAAAGGTACCGAACAGATTGTCAGATACAAACCGCAGACAGACAGCTGAGCAGATGAATCCCCTAAGAGGACGTGAAAGAGCAGAAAAAAGTGAGCAGAACAAGCGGGGGAGATGAAGTCGGGGGATTGAAAGGCAGCGGCTGTCCACTTCACTGGCAACTCTTCTGCTCTGATCTGGTGTCCACTGGCTCAAGTTCTAGGCATCCATTCCCAGAATTTGTATCCAGCCTGCCAACCTGGTTTATGTTGTGCCCCCTTTACACTCAGTCATGCCTGAAGCTAATGGATTTATTCTACACAAGAATTCACGTGTCTGCTTTGTATTGCTGTTATGGATCAAAGTGTATAAATCAGATTTGAAAGCAGTGAGAGAGTGTGTTATTGGCTCAGTGTGAGTATAATTTCAGATTTTGTTTTTTAATAAAGGGGGAAAAGTGCAGTTTCATTGTAACTGTTAAACTAAATACAAAACTAAATTATCAAAGGCTTTTTTAAATATAATAAAATGGTAAAAATGATTGTGCTTGTTCACCGGTAACATGGATGTTACCTGACATACTAGTGCTTCATTATTTCACACTATTATTATTTGCTTCAGTAAATTCCTGGCTTTCTCCCTTCTCCCATCTGCTCCTGCCAGTGGGTAAAACACTGCTAATTTTAATTTTTAGGGTTTTGCTCTTAAAAAAATTAAATATTAAATATATACGCAGTCATTGGTGTGTCATTGCCTGCAGGTTTTGAAAGCCTGTCTTCTAATTTTGAGAATAAATGAGAAATGACATTCTTTTCCCCATCTACTCTTGAATAACACACTTTCTGCAGATATCATTTTGTCCAACATTATTACTGTGAAATGTGAGGGGCAGCTGGTCATTGATATGAGCTGAGGAGCAGGTACAGTGGCTCGGTTAATGAGGGTCACGGCCACTGCTGGCTGTCAGAAAGCTGAAAGCGGAGAGGATCCAGTACATATTAACACAGTTAATTGTGGCTCTAATGCAACGTAGCCTAGGGCTGCTCTCTTCTTGTAAAGGACCTGAACCATACTAATGGCCTTGTCTCTTGGACAATCTCTTGAGGTCTGCACTAGCAACAATATTAGCACAACACTTAACTCTTAATGGTGACTTAATGGTATTTGGCAGTGAAAATAAATGTTAAGCTGCTGAAGCAAAAGTGCTACACTAATGGAAGTCTTGTGAAATATGTGTTGAAGTATGACAGTTTCTGGATTTCCGTCTCTGTGTTGTTGTAAAAACATTGCCAGACAGCTGTGTTTGCAACCAATATGCCAAATTCAAAAGATAAAACACTTTTGTATCACTAACACAATTTCTAATCTGCGTCTATCAAAAAGAAAAAATCATACACTGTTGTATTCGCAATCACCACCATGCTACCGCTCAAGTGCTAGCCTAACCATCTGGAGCAACAGAGCTTCAGTGTGCTGCTCCAGAGGAGTATCAGGTGTCTCCAGTGTCTTGTGTTGATGATGCGTTCTACCTGCTGAGCCACCGCAAATCTTTATCACTAGATCATCAGGGACATGCCTCATATTACATGATGTGTAACTTAATTTGACTTTTATAAAGAGTTAGATGATATCCCAAATGTAGGCCTAAGGTGGAAGACCACAGGCCTCGTATTACTGCGCTCTTGAAAAGATTAAATAGTCCCAGCAGTGTTGCTTTTGTACAGTAAGCGCATTGTAATTCAGTCATACTCTGGGTCGCAGTAGTACAACTGCAAAGGGAGCCTTTTTATTAGGCTCTCGGCTGTTGTATGTACAAACTAATGCTTCTAAATCAATGATGCCGCTGCCTGTGGCAAAGCTAGTAATCCTGGGACACTGAGCCATTAGATATGGACAAGGGCAGATCTCTGTTAATTCCACCACCTACCATTATTTCTGGAGTCAAAGACGCAGGGCAAGGCCTACCCCATCGATCACCATTTTTATAATTGCAGACAGTGCACTTGCTGTGATTTAGTACATGCTTTCAAATTTATCCACATGTTGTGGAGGGCTACCCAGAAGCTGTCATGGCAGGGGGTAGCTTGTCCATTTTCTCCAGAGCAGTAAGGTCACAAGAGACCACATTTGGTTTCTTGGCAGCATAAACTACTCTCAAGTAGCCACAATTACAGCTCAGCCATGACATTTTTTAACCAAATGGCCCTTTTTGGGGACTAAGTGCCACAATATATAATTTCTAACTGGGTTAATACTATATTTTTCTTTTGTCTGGTTTTATAGGTTCAGATTTTTTGTTTAAATTGACCTTCATTATTAAACCTCTTATATCTTACCCCTGCCTCTCAGAGCTCAGTGCTCTCCAGGTCTTAAAGCATGAGTGTTCAAGGAATTCAAGAGCCGCTAAAGATGGTAAATGGTCTGTATTTGTATAGCGCTTTACTAGTCCCTAAGGACCCCAAAGCGCTTTACACATCCAGTCATCCACCCATTCACACACTGGTGATGGCAAGCTACATTGTAGCTACTGCCGCCCTGGGGCGCACTGACAGAGGCGAGGCTGCCGGACACTGGCGCCACCGGGCCCTCTGACCACCACCAGTAGGCAACGGGTGAAATGTCTTGCCCAAGGACACAACGACCAAGACTGTCCAAGCCGGGGCTTGAACCGGCAACCTTCCGATTACAAGGCGAACTCCCAACTCTTGAGCCACGATCGTCCATGCTGTTAGATAAAAGCCCATAACCGTTCTGCTCCCACTATCTCCAAAGAAACACTCTCTTTTTTACCTATCATCCTCCATCTTATGTCCATAACACGCACACCTTATCAAAGCCTAAGAAGACATACGTAAACCTATTCTTGAACTCTGGGTGGCTTATTGTCATAAATATGGAATAATGTGTAATATATGTGTAATATATGTTCTGTGATGGCTGATGAAAATAGAAATAATGTTATTTTACAGGTGTGTCAAAGTCAAGCTGGCGGATGAACTAAATTACAAGTCAAATCATGAAGCAATTGACCTTGAAAGTGTATTTAACTGGTAAAAAATGGACATTAGACACTTAAAAATTCCATAAAAACTTGTTTCTCTTTAGGACTACAATAGAAGAAGAGGGGTGTGAAATATTCATCTATATCGTTCTATTCACACTTGCAGGATTGCTGACAGATGGGCACTATGTCAAAGCAAACAAAAAGGTAAAGCGTAGCCAGAGATGAAGTGTTTCGTGCACAATTGTCTTATTTACATTTCCCTGCTGTCAACACAGTTTTATTCTCAGTGGTTTTGCGCTGTCATAGATAATGGATGAACATTGCTTTAGCAGTATAAAATGCCTTTATGAAGTTTGGAATTGATTTTCTGATAAAGTTGCTTTGACAAGAACTCCAGAAGTAAATTTCTGTCAGATATGAAACACAAATTCTGAGGCTGACACCGACAGACACACTTTTGTTTCCCGCTATGAAAATAAAATGACCGAACTGGCAAATTCGTGTCTTTTTAAATTTTGTGGAGAATAGCATAAAAATATTTTGTTATGTAAACCACAGAGAAAAAAAAACTACATCTGTTAGTAACCAAGGATTGAGAGATTTTCTGTGTCACCTTCCTTAGCACAAGTTTTTAAATATAAATAAATGAACTGCTTACTGTCAGCTTTTGAATTCTTCTTTAAAAAAAGGTTATGAAACAGGGCCCCCTCAAAACAGTGCTTCTTTGTCTTAACGGTCGGCTACAGTGACCTATAAAAACGTGAAATTTCTCCGGAAACTAGTAAAATTGGCAGACTTAGAGGATTTGCTCACAAACCAAATCCACTTTCTTTTCTCTTATCAGCAGATTTGTGCTGCTCGCAAATCTAACATGCCATTTTGACAGCGCTGACCTTTGGAGGGATGGACATGCAGGGAATCCAGAGCAGAGGGAGCATTCAAGTATAAACGGCTCTATGAAAAAGTTATTGCACAGGAATCAGTAGCTTGTTGTCACATTAGTTACTAAGCTAAGCCAAAGTCCTTCCACAGCAAGTTTTGCTCTTGGCATGTTGTTTTTGGTTTTAAAAGATCTTTAAGTTTATTGGTCACTGAAACATAATTCACTACATATATACACTCACTCCTTTATTAAGTACGGTTAAAGAAGCTACTCAACATATTTAGGAATGTAGACATGATCAAAAATAACCTGCTGAAGCTCAAACCAAGCATCAGAATCGAGAAGAAAGGGGATTTAAGTCACTTTGGTTCTAGACAGGCTGATCGGAGTATTTCATAAAGTGCTGGTCTAGTGCAAATTTCCCACTCAATCACCTCTAGGGTTCATACAGAGTGCTCAGAAAAAGAGAAACAATGCAGTAAGGGGCAGTTCCCCGAGTGAAAATACCTTTATGCATGCCAGACGTCAGAGGAGAATGATCAGACTTCTTCAAGTAAGGTAGCAGCGACTCATGGTATTCAGAAGAGCATCTCTGAATACACAACACAAAAGACCTTGGCATACCTGGGCCACAGCAGCAGAAGACCACACCAACTGCTACTCATGCCGGATAAGAACAAGAAAATGAAGATGCAAATCACATGAGCTCAACAAAATTGAACTACAGAAGATTAGAAAAATGTTGCCAGCCTGATGAGTCTCAATTTCTGCTGGTAAGTTTAGAGTTTGGCATAAAGAACATGAGATCATGGATCCATCCTGCCTTGTTTCAACAGTTCAGGCTCTTTATGATGGTGCAACGGTGTGAGATATTTTCTTAGCACACTCTGGGGCCCCCTAGTACCAGCTGAGCATCGTTTAAACACCACATCCTAAAATAAAACCTTAAGTATGTTACTGACTACGTGAATCTCTATAAAAATGTAGCCAATGAATATAGAAGAATTGTGTGACTATGCTATCCTGTCAACATGGACCAAATCTCTGAGTTATGGTTCCAGCACCTTGTTGAATTTGCGCTACATTTTGCATGCTTTTGCATGGGCAAAAGTGGGCCCAACCCAGTACTATGAAGGTGTACCTGATAAAGTGATAAGTGGGTGTAAATCACTTGTCAAATCTGATTAAAAAAGACGTAAAAGTTTTGGTCACTTTGCTCCTAAATAAGGTCTGCAGGGTTTTTTCCTTGGCACGTCTACTTCTGCTACACATGTATATTGCAAAGATTTACAGCATTACAGCTTTATTAACGATTCAATTGAGTGTTGGCACGATCACCGCTTCTGGTTCGTTCCACCAGAGCACTTGTACAAATGTCATGCTAAGTCATGTTAAGGATGTAATAATGTAAGAAAAATGATAAGTGCACTCAAATCTTTACTACGATGAGAAGCAACTACCAATAAACCTCAGCTGGGAGGTGTGGGGTGAACAGTTACAGTAATTTAAAATGAAACACCCTGGGACTGCAATCATTATGTCACCAAGATTTTACTGTGAGTGACAGTAGGCAACTTCAGCTATTACCCCCCCCAAAAAATCATTATCATAATCAAAAAAATAATAATTTGCAATAGATCTGGATTTAAATTTTACTGAATAACACAATTCAAATGAACTGTATTTCAGAATTTACCCTACGGTCTATGTCACAAAAGAACCTCAGAATTTTCCGCTTAACAGTCTCTTTTTGTACTGGGATTTAAGAATTGGCACAGGGATTCTGGAAGACAGTTTGTCTTAATAATTTACCTCATCTTGTGCCTGCTTGGCATCTCTTCCCAAAGGAATTAGGAGGGGCTTGCTGGATCCATGGCGCGTGATATTGTTGCTGAACCACAGGCTGCACAGTGGACTAGGACGCCAGCAAGAGAAACAGCAGCCATTGGTGGGTTAGTCATGGGAACTGTGGTAGTTCACAGAGGTATGAATGGTGTCATTGCCATGGCTCTACAGGGGGCCCAATGTGTGTAATGATGTCGACATGCTAGGGAGGGTTATTGCACCTCAGGCAGTGCAGACAGGCAAAAGGGTCCGTGTCGGTGGTGTCAGGGGGATCAGTAAGAACAGATATGAAGCTAAAAATATTCACAGCAGGCATTAGCTTATTGATGGTGGCAGCAGGAGAGAAGTCTGAGATGGCAAATATGAAGCCTTAGCAGCAGAAGGTGAAATTCAGAGGGTGCCTCAGAAGTTGAGGGAAAAAGGACAAAATCAGAAGAATGTTCCAGCACTGTCATCTTGTTGCAGGTGCAATGCTCAACTAAAGAAAATAAAAATCAGATTTTCTTTTTCTTCCCACTACTTTTAAAAGTCCTTGACCCTGCAAAGGTTTATTGGAAGTCAGTAATTTTTCACATAAAAATTGATCACTCTCTGCAGGATCCTGCACATTCATGACACTTTATCTACTTAATCACTCTCAGTCTGACAGAGCTATTGAAGAGCCTTTAATTCCGCCTGATCATAAGTGAGCAGCAGTCTTAACAAGATAATGCCCTTTGAACCCTGCTTGAACTCTAGTCCTTGTAATTTGCTACATTGATTCCCTAAAGGTCAGTCTAAGTGTGCTAGCAAGTATGTATTTTGAACTTGTGGTTAACAGTCTCAAAAATGGTTTTGTTACACGGCTTCTGCAGTTCTGTAAAATGTCTACTGAATTGAAAGTGTACACGAGCACCATTTAAATCAGGGGAAAGCACCAGCCAAAGACTTTAAAGCATCAGAATCAAAAAGAGACAGGAAACATTAAAACAAACTTTTGCTTGTTTCAGTTTATGGAGATTTTTCTTTTTTATGTGCGTTTGTTTGATCATAAGTTGTGGTTTGGATGAAACATCCCTTTGCTACTGCTCCGTTCTGCAATTAACTCTGTCCCTTCAATTTGTGCTCACAGTTTGCATGTTGGTTTGATTACAAATCCACTTCTGTGTGGTCAGTCTGATGCTACATAATCAAAGCTAATATGCACTGTGTGCACCCAGCGTCTTGCATGGTCACTCCAGCATCATATTTTTCATCCTATACTCCACAGTGCCATTTAAAATTTTGCCAACACAATTTTCTTACAGCCAAAATGCCAAAACAGAACCATAAAACGCCTAGGCCTACACATAAAAATCCACTTAGAGGCTACTGATGTGAGTATTTTAGTGACCCAACAAATGAAATGCCTCTTCACAAATCATCGCGGCCTATAACTGTTCAACCTTGACATGTTGACTCCTACAAAAAATGATGAATTACTGATGCAACACAGCTACACAGCTGATGAATCCATGAAGGGCACACTTGGGTTTTTGTACGATAATTCTGTTCTTTGATTTTTCTGGGCACCTGCGATAAGGGGAAGGCACTTACAGCGTGCAGTTAATTGATTAAACATAAGTTAGTGTACACTGTCACGGCAGTACAAGAACATTACGCCTGACATTTTGACACCAGTGTTCCCCAAATATGCACCTTCCATCAATCTAAATTAATCCCACCTTGTGTGCTCGATCCTTTGGTGAATGTGTGATCTTTAATTAGCACAGGTAATTTCCTTGCTAGGACAACATTTAGACCCTTATATCAATATTGAATGACTCGACAATCCATATTTCAATCCACATATCTCTCGCCTTGAAAACTGTGAAGATTCTAATCCAGCCAGAAGGTTCAAGAGTACATGTTTAAAGTATGTTGATGCTACATTCTGCCACTTCACTTTATTCCTTCATAAAACTTGCAGTAAATTGAGACAAACAGCTCTGAGTGACCTGAGCGAATTCATTCACCCGCGCTCTGTCCAGTTCTTTCTTACAAATAGAAGAAGGTCCCCCCTGTCTACTCAGGTGCTGACCTGCATTCTCTGACTCTCTTCTCTCTCTTCTCCGTGTCTGTGTCGACGTGGGTGAATTAACTCTGCTTACCTCCTCCCAGAAGAAGGCATGGCCACCCCAGAGTCCACTGGCACACGTGATTCCCATCTACAATTACCAGCCCCGGAGAAACACTTACCCAAGTTCAAACTTGTGAAATTCAGAGAACTCTTACTTGGTAAGAAAAAAAAATGCTGCATACTGACCAGTCAATTCTTTGGAAGAATCCTGTGTGGGTGAATAGCAGGAGGGTCTAAATTTATCAGGTCTGTTAAATGTTTTTCGCTTTCCCTGGTGATAATCAGTGATAAATAAATATTTCTAGATGTAGCTTTAGTTCTCGATTTTTTTCTTCTGTTAAGTGCAAACAATTTTGCAATTTTATTGTTCGAGTAGAACAATCCTAAAATAAGACACCTATACTGAACTTGAGGACCTTATATGAAATTTGCACATACACCAGGTCTTGTGGATGTCTGTGATTGGCAGGCAGTAAGGAAGGAGATCTATTTCTAATACAAAGCATAATCTCAGCTTCTTTTTTTTTTTTTTAATTATTCAACATCACATGCTGTTTTAAAAGATAGATGGGTGAGGTCTATTTGTACATATACACAAACAAACAGGCCCTTGACTTCACTCCAAAGTAATTTGCAACTGGGATGGCCGCCATCCCTGAAATAGCATCTTGTTTTTTTTGGAAGAGAAGCAGCATGCATTTTAGCCAGAGGCTACTTGTCTGTCAACAGTGAGATAAACAAAGCAAACAATCTCTATTAATCATTTACAACTTGCACTCATTAATAATTTCTGCATTCTGTCAAATGGCATGTTCAGACACGAAGGTGCTGTGTCAACAATGGACTCTCTTTGACAAGCTGCCTGCCTATAGCTATGAGTAGCACTGTTAGCAAATCCATCCAGAGGGTGCACTTATTTCCCTTTCTGGAGCATGTTTCTGCTGGCTACAGTCCTGCCAAACCCTTTCTTACATGTGTTCTGTCCTTCCAGCTTGCTTTTTTTTCATTGGGATCACAAATACGAAGCCTGTTCTGTCCACAGGGGGGGATTACAAGGAGAGGAGACATGTCTAATGCACTCATCTACAGTGCTCTGCTGTTATAAGTGAAGCCAGTGTATGTGTGTTTTGTGTGACATCTCAGAAAACTCCTCGTTGCTCCAAAATAGCTCAGCAGAGCTGTACTGTACATTAACTGACAATTTGTCAGTTAATGTACCTCGTCTTTCTTGGCAGGGATGCCTTCAGAGGTCTCATGCTGCTCTGAAAATTGTGTGTGTGGACTCTTGGCTGTTTTACACCCTTTCATCTCACCGCTGGGGCTCTCCAAAGCCCTTGTAGTTCAAATCACAATGACACTACCCCACCTTTAGAGCTTCTTCGATGACAGAATCAGGGCAGCTACGCCGTCACCAGCATCAAAGCTGCAGGGAGACAGAGATGGATTAATAAGTAAAGAAAAGTGCGACAGAACAAGAAAGGTGCCCAGATTACACAGAGCCGGTAAAGACACCAAAGGCCTCTAAAGGAGAAGAAGTTTCCAAACCTGTTTGTTTTGTTCACGAGCTGAAAGGGCTCTGTGCATGAGCATCTAGCATTCCAGGAACAGCGGGAGAGGAGAAGGAGGGAAGATGGACTGCCACTGCTAGCTGGCATATCCAAGTTTGAAAAGCAAAAGAAGGCATGTGCTTGCACCCGCGTTCACCCAGCACGCCGCTGTTCATTATTCCACCAATCTGTCAGCTCCCACTGCTGAATCATCACAGCAACACAGGAGGAGGGCGCCAAGGCCTCCTGATGCTTTACAGTAATTTTCATGTTTGAGGACGTGAATGGTTCATTATTTGTAAAAATGGAAATTTGAATAAGACACACTGATACGCGTGACAAAAGATTTCAAAGTGTAAGAACAGAGCTTTGTGTCTCGGAATGATCTACTCATGACACTTTGCGTTTAAATATTCATGTTTTGCCCTTTGTGTTCTCCTACGCTTCTTCTGTTGCCTAAAGCCTGCTCGATAAATTCACTAGTCGCATATCATAATTGGTATTAGCACTCTAGTTGGATATTCTAGGCTCTGGTTGTGTAGTTAAACTTTCCATATATTTCCCAATCTATCATATGGGATATCGGTCAATTCATCAGGTGCCCAAAAGCCATCGCAACAATAACCTGATCTTTTATTGCGTCAAGATACTGAATGCCATTCTAGGCACGACGATGCTGCAGCTCTCTTCTCGGGTGTATGGCTCTTAATGCTTTTCCTCTCTGCCCATTGCTCTATTAGTTCTCCTATCCATCTATGACACGGTGTCTATCATAACTGCAAGAGAAAATCTCATCTCAGAATTTAAAGGCAATTTGTTACCGAGGCCCAACTCCAAACACCAGAGTATACAGCCTGAAGCTCCAGGACTCTATTTCCCCTGCAGTCAATCACACTGAAGTTCAACCCTATTAAAAATCAGTCTGATGATAAGGCTTTTTCCTTTTTTTTGTCAATATCAAATATATCCTGCTCGCCTCAAGGGGTTTATCAGATAGTTAGAAGTTTATGAGGCATCACTGTTTATCAGCCTCTATCTGGTGTTTAAGTATAATCTTTATGACACCCGAAAAACAGCTGTGAAATTTGTAGAGTGGCTGTAAGGTCACCCTGCCGATGGGCTGTGGCTAACAGCTGCCGGAGTCGATCGGCTTCCCTGCATCTCACCGGGTGAGAACAATTGAAGCCTAAACCCGCCCAGCTACTTGTGTCACAAAAACTGAACACCTATCACGGTTTATTACCGAAGGCACACAAACAAAAACGAGCACATAAAGTGCAAAGTCATCCGCTGAAGATCAGGTGTTCAAAGCGGTTATGGGATGGGATCATAGCACTTTATGAAGCCTGTAGCAACCTCACAAACAACCACACTCCCACACTTGATCTTGCTTGACCTAGGAGGGAGGAAGAGGTGGAATGAAGCTGGCTCTGCTTCGCTTCTAATCTGGTCTGACAGGTCCTAACTCCCAGAGTATGATTAATGTGAGCTGCAGCTGCAGCTGGACGCATTTAATGTCATCGGCAATATCACCCTGCTCCAACAGATGAGATCCCAGAAATCATAAATTCCCATGGCATGTTGTCCATATTCATTAGCAAACAATTTATTGCAGAATTTTGTTGTTATTTTCATATGAGGTGCCGCCGCATCCATCACTGAGTCAGGCCCTGAGCCCGGGAGTGCCACAGAAAGTCAAAGACTGATAGCCTGTACCCAGCTGCCATGAATCATCCGTCTGGTGTTCAGTCATTAAACAGGTGCCAATTTGAATTTGGCTTTTCGTGGGACCATTCTAGTTGTTCCCTCTGGAGAGAGCGGGGAGGAAACCTAAGCATATGGGCTGCAAACATTCAACAGGATCAGAGTGTGGAGTCTGCTATCTTGCATGCCCATGAGTAAAACAAGCGTTGGCCCGTCAGGAACAACTTGTAACGAGACGGGAAATATCATTGGTCAAAGCAATGATTAATTCAAGAGCCACACTCAGGACAGCTGTACTTCTACCAGGTTTCATATGATTCATCAGATATCATTAAAAAGTCACCGCAAGGAGCAAAGCACAAAGTTTGATCCGAGCAAGTCAGTTTTCTTTTGAGGGGGAAAAAATTTCACATCGTTTCATGTCTTACTCACCTGTGGCTGACCTTGGTGCATAATCTTGAAGTGTTTTGTTTGGCTGTTTGCTTTTCCTTATTGTGAAATCCCGCTCCATGATCCCACCTTGATTATATTACACTCACCACCTTTATGTGTTTTGAAGAGTGGGAAAAGCTGCTTTTCAATTCTAGTCTTTGACATTTAGTGGTTGACTCAACAGAACTCTGAAAGTCAGAGTAAACAAAAGGTTTTCAGGCTCACATGGATAAAGGAGCACACACACACACACACGCACAGAAAAGAGAGAAAAAGCAGCCGAATCACTGTTGATGTTTCATTGTGTTGCCCTCAATCTGGCAGTCAGCACACCACATAACCCCCAACACCACCTTCAACCAACTCAGCCATAAAATATTTTCTCATTCACTGCACGTTCCACGGTAGCATGCATCTTAATCTGAAGAGACGGTTCCATTTCAGCTCGCTCCCAATAACCTTCCCATTCATTGCTCCCCACGTACACCTTCAGTGAAAGAAGGGAAGCTCCCAGAAATAGAAACGAAAGAAGATGATTTCAGCAGCTGAATCACAGATTTAGTGGGAATAACATGAGTAGAAAAGAAGAGAGAGGAGTAAGGAAATGGGAAGCAAGTATAGCTGTGAAAAAAGGAAACGAGGAGACGTGCAGAGAGAAAAAAGAGCCACTGTGTTTGGCTCTGTGGTGTATTAACTTCCTAAGGTGGGACTATTAGAAATGAATCTCATTGCTGTCACCGTCTTCCTAGTTAGAAAAAAGAAGGAAGCACCCTTTCAGCCGAGTACGGTGTTGCGTCAAGACGAACAAACTGGATAAATAGTCCACTTGCTCCATATTATCATGTTAAAAAAGCAATCAGTACCCCCGCCCCCCTCAAGGGAGTATCTAGAATTTGAGAGACAAATGAGGTTCGAATCAGAAATGAAATAGTCTAGAGGAAAGTAATGAGTGGATTCCACTTACCTGATGAGCTTTATGCTGCTGACAAATTACAGGTAGACTGAATATTGAGTGCTGATAGACCCGGTGCAGCACACTTAAAAGTTCTCTGCCTGATCAGCATCGAAAAGTAGGGCTCATTTTGGCATTGGATGATGATATTCCAAAACAGTTTTTATACATTTTTGGGGTGGCTGTGGCTCGAGATATTGTTTACCAGTAGGAAGGTTGGTTAAATGATTTCCCACTCTTCCAGTCCATGTGTGGACGTATCCTTGGGTAAGATGCCGAATTCTTAGTTGGCCCCAGTGCACTCACTGGTGTGTGTGTGTGTGTGTGTGTGTGTGTGTGTGTGTGTGTGTGTGTGTGTGTGTGTGTGTGTGTGTGTGTGTGTGTGTGTGTGTGTGTGTGATTAGATGAATGAGACTCAAATTAAGTAAAAAGGTGCTACATAAGTCCCGGTCTATTTACAAAGCATTTCATTTTCTTGTATTTAAATAAAAAACAAATCAAAATATGAAAGATAATAACTTTGCAAGTAATTTGAACCAAATTTCAATATTTATCTGGTTATTTTTGAATATTAGATCTATTAAATGTAAACATGCTGACTGTAATTTTTTAATTGACTTAAATTTCAATTCAACTTTTGTGTTACTTTAAAGGATACCTATTATACCCATTTACCCCTCATATACACATATAGTTCATAATAATCCCTATTTATCACAGGATGCCCTGTCGTTCATCCAGTGTCCAAATTAAGCAGTTTTAGCTCACTGCCCTCTCCTTCTAAGATAAATTACTTCTGATTGGCTGCCCAGTCAGGAAGTGAGAGGGCGGGGTTGCTCAGCTATATGCCTGAGACCAAATGATAAATTTATAATATCATGCACTGACCTATTTATTTGAAGTTTTGGTCATACTCATTATGAGTTTTCAGTGTTGTAACAGTATGACAAGCATCTGGGTAGGTTCCCCTTAGGTGGGGTTTAGTGTCAGGAATAGCACCGTCCATTTGTTCGCAACATACAACTAACCTTTTTAAATCAAGTACAGCTATTATTAAGCTGTTTGCTTCTTATTACTGTTGTATTGTGAGAAATTGCTTTGAGAGCTCTGAGTCATTCTTGAAAGAGATCACCAAGCGGAGGGCTTTTTCTCGCAGATCTTTCAAAAGAAATGAGTTGACCACCTATTTGATCGCACCTATCTTGGTGACACAGGGACAGTCATCAGTCCAGCAATCCCTTTCTTTCTTTCCTAATTTCCTCTAGTCTAAAGACATCAGTAAAAGTTTAGCTTTGTTATGACAGATCCAGACACACCCCACAAAGGGAAGATAAACTATTACAACCAGAGGGGTTGCCTCCTGCTGGCCATTAGAAAGAACTGAAGTTTAAGGTATCTGAAGTGCTGGCAACACCTTTCAGAACCAGCAGTATTAGCACTACATATTAATTGTGGTAACAGTTCATGGAACTTCTGTTAAGCAAATATGAGTGAAAATATTAAAGAAATGATATTGCAAAGCCGATACAAGTGATGGTGCACAAACACTAGCAATACCCATTTTACTTTAAAGTGTAACTTACTCGAAAATGTTACCTCTGGTGAATCCTGCCAGACCCTGTACCCTTTACAAGGGCAATCGTGGCTCAAGAGTTGGCAGTTCATCTTGTAATCGGAAGGTTGCCGGTTCGAGCCCCGGTTCAGACAGTCTCGGTTGTTGTGTCATTGGGCAAGACACTTCACCCGTTGCCTACTGGTGGTGGTCAGAGGGCCCGGTGGCGCCAGTGTCCGGCAGCCTCGCCTCTGTCAGTGCGCCCCAGGGTGGCTGTGGCTACAATGTAGCTTGCCATCACCAGTGTGTGAATGGGTGGATGACTGAATGTAGTGTAAAGCGCTTTGGGGTCCATAGGGACTAAGTAAAAGCGCTATACAAATACAGGCCATTTACAATCACAAAATTAATATACTATATATGCTGTATCACTCTGCATTAGCTTAAAATTGGTATACGAGGTTTTCCCAGTATGAACCGTGCTTTCTATTGTAGAAGAAAAGTGCATTTAATATTTAATTTAAATTTCAAATTGTTGTGCGTTAAATTTGTTGGCCGCCTTTAGCACCACTCCTTGTTCACTTTCTGTTTTATGGCAGTAGTGCAGATCACCCAGATGAACTCAGATCTTTTACCCAGCAGTTCCTCTAACATTTTAATTTTATTAAACCATAGCAAACTGAACAAGATTGGTATACCAGAAAAATTTGATGAATATATTTCTTGTTTTAGGCAAACACATGTGAATTGAGACTGAAATATATAATTTTAAAGCTTTTTTCTTCTTGCAAATATCCATAATTTAACTTTGCTACATTTACATCTGCTAAGATTTGTTTTGTTTTTTTGCTTGTGTAATAAAAACCTTGTAAACAGTTGAAGGCCTGTGGACAATCTCTCTATTATCTCCTGGAATGAAAACATAAGGGAGGCTAATAAAGAGTGGCCTTGATTTAAATGTCATTGCACCTTGTTTTTGTTGCCATGGAAACATTTCAGCCAGACTTTGTTAATGTCATGGCTGGCTGATATTCTGAATCAAGCAGACATGGAGGCTATCTTTGAGTGTAGTATTTGCGCCATCCAAATAGGTAGCCCCAGCAGGGCTGTTGTTCAAATGAAGGGAGGCAGTGTTTGTGGAAGAGTGAAAACCGGAAAAATAATAACAACAGATATTCTCCTTTTCCCCGCCCATGGGGATGACAGAGAAGCGTGATGTGTGGTTTTTGTCCTCAGGCTGCTTGAAATGTCACCAGTGCACACCGGTGGTCACTGACAGGGGTGGCAGGAGGGAGGAAGACAGAATGCTGATGGGGAAGCTGGGAAAGGACTTGATGTCCAACTTCACCTGCTGCACATATGCATATATATGCCCCCAGCAGCACTGGGTAAACACTCAAACACAGGACACACATAGTCACAGCTCAAAGGTGATAAAAGACAGAGCCACACATGTTCTCATGCACAAATCCAGATTTTAGCCCAGGCTGTATTCTGACCTCAGAGAGAACTGGCTGTCACTGAAGTGTTGCGGAGAGCAGCAGGAGCACACAATTCTACTGAGGGAGCTGACCTTTTTTGCAGCATTTCTAACCTTTAGTGGTTTACCTGCTACATCTGCAGGGAATGTTTGCTCTCACACAGTCACGGTCTCTTGTTAGCTTTCTCAAAGAACACACTATATTGCTTATGCACTAGACGGACTTGGCTTATGAAAAATTGAATAATCCAATAAGACAGCTCCAGGATCTAAGAACAAGTAGCACCATCTCAGAACCCAAGACAGAATAAATCAGGGCTCTAGACTAACTTTTTGACATGGGCGCACCGGTACGCCTAACTTTAAAAATTTAGGCGTACCGGCACAAAAGTTAGGCGCACTCAAATTTTTCAACCGCATCGCTTAACACCGCAGTTTTACATGTGCACTTTCTTTGGGGGGGAAAGTCCATACAGACAATATTAATTTCTAAATTATTAACTAACAAACTTGTGCTTAAAGTGCTTTGTCAATATTGTAGAAAATGTTAAAAACTTAATCATCATCTTGGCCTCCTCTGACAACCTGTTTGCTGCTGTCTGCTGCTGAAAGGCCGTGGGGAGAGGGGACACTTGGGCAGTGCATTTACTGCAGCATATAATGTGTTTTCTGGATACACTGTGCTTTTTCAGCATTCAAATATTGATGGCACCGTGTCAGAGCACTGGCTATGAATTTCAGACAGATCAGGCCTTAACTTAACAAAAAAGTTATCAATAGTTCTTTTCATCTTTTCTTATTACCCACAGCTACAGTACATCCACTTCTCTCAGGCCTAGGCTGCTCACTAGGGCTGAGTATCATCACTGATTTCTATAATCCATTCAATTCCGGTTCTCAAAGTCCTGATTTGATTCAATTTAGCCTCAGACAGTCAGAAATATTATAATTCTGATCATTTATCAGTACTGATACACATGAGACTTCATCAGAATTGTGAAAATCACAGCAGATGCCTTTGTGTGAAAGTAACTGAGAATAAAACACAGGAAAACATGAAGGAGATTTTCCTGGTCTGGCTTTTTATAGCAGATAACCTTAAAAATATTCTGCAATTTTGCATAATTTTAAGAAATTTAAATTTCTTCAGTATTGAACAGCAGAAATTAGGCTTTCTTGTCCGAGGTCATTTAAGTGAAAAAAGAAAAGGCGCTGTAAACAACGCTAGACTGGTGGGTAATAAGCGAATGAATAATGCAGAAAACAGATTTGAGACGGGAAACTGTTCCTGAAGTACAGAGAGAGAGAGAGCTGTGCAGGAAGTGTGATTTTTATCGTGGTGGAAGCAAAACAGCAAAAGTCAGAGGGAATTCATGACGACATTGATCAAATGTGAAGCGCAGTTTGCTGCTTCTTTTGCTGCAGGCTCGGTGAATTTTGGTTGGAGAGAGGCAAAACCTGCAGCTCAGAATCAGCGCAAAAAGACGTAAACACAGCGCGGACCCGAAGAATCGCTAAGCTCCGACAGCGTGTCCGTGTTCAGGCCGTCGGGTGAGAAAGCCGAGAAAGACGAAGCTGATTCTGATGTGTTGGGTCCGCTCCGTGTTTAGGTCTTTGTGTGGAATCCGTTAATGAATTGATATCGCTTTATTCAAGCTACTCACCTCTCTCTTCCACCTGCACTTTCAACTGGACCACGGCCAATCAGAGAGGTCCCGCCCCTGACTATCTCTGATTGGTTTAGTCCACGATAGGGGCATAATGTGTGTCTGTTGTTGACCACACGGAGAGTTACAGAGATTTTTTTTTTGTTACCGGAACAGTTGGTCGCACCTGTGCGACCAAATATTTATTTTTAGTCGCACCACTGAAAAATTTGGTCGCATTTGCGACCAAATTGGTCGCACTCTAGAGCCCTGTAAATGCTTCATGATCTCAATGTTTTCAGCTTGCTAAACCCCACTTCGCTCCCGATTGGTCAGTCATTATATGCACTAATGTTGTTATTCAAACTCGCAGAACTATTTCTTTGAATTTCTAAAAAGACATCTCTGAGTTTGCATCATTACCAAATACATAATAGAATAAAGGAAAGCTAAGTTAACCCAAATTCTGTGTGAAATAATTTTAGGGTCTTTCTCTCTTGCTTTCTCAGTTGGAAGCTTCGAGTATGTGTCAGCGTGTTTTACTTCAAGCTATTCACATTCCCTCAATTAAAGGTATGTGAGTCTACCTTGTGTAACGTTGCATGACATTGGCTTCAAAATATGAAACAGCATCGTAAAAATATGTCACTCTGGTTTTTACTTGTTCAGGAAGGCGAAAAGTAATTCAACTAAACTTGGATTGCCAACTAGTTTGAGCTGACACACCAAAACCTGCTTGAAAAGTTTGAATGAAATTGATGAAATTGTATGGATATTGCAGATTTTTTTGCAAGCAGGTTTGATTTTCGCTAGACTTTTGAAAAAGTGGCATAAAAAAAAATGCCTGAAATACAGGCACAATCATGACAAGTCAGTTAACACAACATGCATGAGTTAAAATTGTGTTACCACATGTGTTATTAATTCTGGAAACACTCACAGGCATATACACACAATTATTATTCATAGGACTGGGAGAGGAAGGTCTTAAGTTTGCTTTTCAATGTGAAAACGATTGTGATGGGTGAGCGAGCAGTTTCAGAGAGTAAGGGCACAGTGACTAAAATCACTCTCACCAGCCTTGGATCTAATTCAGGATTCAGCTAAGAGACATTAGCCTAAAGACATGAGAGGTCTCATTGGGTTATATGCAGTGAGTAAGTCGGAGATGTGCAGAGGGGCCAAACCTCTGAGTGCTCTATTGTACTCAGAGCCTGTTAACTTGTTTCAGTACTAGTGTATTGAAAGTGTCCATTAACATTTAAGAAAATATTTGCTGTCACCACATTATGATGAGGATTATTATAATATATTGACAACTGCCTTTAAGAGAAAAAAGGTAAAGTAGCGGTATATATGTTGTTTAGCAGTGGCAACAGTGACCTCTGTGGCCACAAGTTGTAATTGCAGGGTTTTGAATTCTGACGAGCTCTTCAAAAGTGAAGCGTACTGAAACAAGCGGATTTTTAGCTGCCCATTCAAACAACGTGAATATCCTCATCTCAGTACAAACCAGCACATGTATTTTCCATAGGGTTCACCTTACATCGGCCTCAAGCAAAATATGAGCAGAAGCCATCTCTTTCCATCTAGGCATCCAATTAGTAGATAATGCTTCTAAAAGCTAAACATAAAACAAACTACAATTCCTTTTCATATGATAAATCATTAGATAAGGCTGGAGTTGTAGAGTAAGAGATGTTATTCACTGTCATTATATTTCAAGTGAAAACAAAAATGATTTCTAAGCTGTTTTTTTAAAGTAAAATAGCTGCATGTGGGAGAGTGTGCCTTTTTTTTTTACTGAAAGCATGCGCTCATTAACATGCAGAGCTGTAATAGAAGCTTGAATGAGAAGGATGACTTTGGAGCTAAAATAAATAACACCCAACAATATTTAATTTTCATAGTAGGAAGGCCAAAGAGTCAACCAAGGTGTCCCGCTCATGTTTATAAAGCATAGACAGAACCCTGGGGGTATTTCCAGTTCTGTATTTGAAATATAAATGAGGAAAAAAGTCATTGATGTTAGATGTTATGAGAGATCTCATTTGGGGCTCAAACTTGCCATCTCTTTTATTAGTAGACTCGATAGGCAGATAAAGCAGGCAGTGTTTTAATTGCAGCAAGTTAGTTTTGAGTGCAGCGAAACCCATAATAAGCATAGTTCCATCTTTTTGTCACCTTTCTTCAACTTCTGGTTTCCTTCAGCCACGATTTGAACTCATTTAGCTCTTCTGGGAAATCACAGGCGGTCCACAAATTCACACTAACTAAATCTATTAATTTCAAAATGCTAAATGGCTGCTTCAGAGGCAGAAATACTCACATTCACACTCTCAGCGCGTGAAAAAATGTTTCTAATCATGAGCACTGCTGTCTGTTTTTACTACTGTAGTTTGTCTGGATATTAGTGAGCTTGAAAAATCAATAACATCCCTTGATGAGTCTAACCTTTATTCGGTGTCTCATGACTAAAACTATCCTTCGAACTGGCGAGGTGAATAAAGAGAAGCTCATTTTGCAGTGGCTTTGCAGCATCCCTGCACAATACATGTGTTCATTATGAGCCCTACCTTCCCTGCTTTTCTTCTGTGATAGTGTCAGCCTTATTGCCTGTGCTTTCAGTGCCTTGTTGAGTTGTCTGTGTCTCTCTTGCCCGTCTTTCTCTCGCCTCTCTCCATCTCCTTCGCTGTAATAGATGCTGAGACCTATTGATTTTTATCCCAAGTACTTCTCACTGGGCATCTGGCTGTCTCTTCCACTTATACTATGAGCAATGCTGAGCATCTTTTTTTTAGGTCAGTGAAGGAAGATCAATTAGACGCCCTATTGGATTTTTAATTTCCAAAAGTTTAATTCATGAGGTGCAGATGACATTGAAGCTCCTATCTTATAAAGGGGCTTTTAAGGTTTTGTTGTGAGGCCTCATATTACTGGCTCTGCTGAGATACTTCAAGGACTATTGCTCTCTACTAAATGATAGGACAGTTTGAAAATAACAGGCCATTTGTCCCTTAAGCACCTCATAAAAAAAAACCCTCTAATGTTGTTTTCTCCCCATTAATCCAAAAGTAGTTTTAAATCACCACAAATTGACACCCTTGAGCAGAAAGGTCCTGGTTGCTCTTTAGAAAACGACGCCTCTCCTCCTTTCTTCGCTACATGCGATAATGAGGGGAAATTGAGCAAAATGTGTTTTTAATTAAAAACAATAATGCGACCATATTTCAGGCACGGAATGCACTCTGAGATTACCCGAAGATGCAATCAGGAGTGGGCAAGTCAACAAAGTCACAGATAAAGCATGTGAAACAAAGGCAGCAGTACAGCCAGGCATTAATCAGGCTGTCAAGGGGTGTCCAGATAATAATCAGAGAAGACGCACATCATGCCAGTGTGTAGTATCTAATTACTTGACAAATTCTGACTCTTGGACCCTGAGAGGCAAAGTGGATGAGAGCAGCACGAGCGCAGCCACCCCGCTGCCTCGCGCCTTTGGGCTCAGTGTTTGAACAATATGATTTTTCTAGTGCACTGCAGCTCAGTGATCATTACTCAGAATGAGAACAGATACTGTGGTGTGGCCAGGGACTATCGACAAGGGTTATTTTTGCAATGCAGTTTGGCTTAAGGGGAAGCATAATGATTATATCGCATGTATTATTCTAAAAGCTTTTTCTTGTTGTCCTCTGCCCTGTGGATCAGAGGGTATTGTAAAGCTGTCCAGTTTTTTCTAATTACTGAAAAAGAATGCAGTACAATGGTCAATTAGTTCAAATGTAGACCACAATGTAACAGCTTAACTATTAAGTTTTAATGCAATCTGTCTCTCTAACACTCTCTCTCTCTCTTTTAAAGTAGAAACATCTCACTAAAAACAACTTTGTCATTTTCACCAACCACAACATTAAAACTGACTAATATTTCTGCCATTAGCGCCACCAGCATAGATTTGATTGGTGTGGGCATGGACAAGTAACTTCTCAGAGTGTCCTGGGAAGCTGGCAGCAGATCCTTCGGGTCCTGTGGGCTGTGTGATGAGGCCTCCATAGATCAGACTTGTTTTGAGCACCCCAAACGTGTTGGGAATTTTGGAGGCTATGATGATGCCTTTAGTTCTTTGTGAACCATTCTAAGGAACTCTCTGCTCCCCTTTCTAGTCTTCTGTTACCCCCACACCCACCAACTGGCCGCAGCAGATTGCTGACCCTCCGAGTCGAGTCTGACTCTACTGGAGGGAGTTCCTATTAAAAAGTTAGTTCTTCCTTTTCACTGTTGTCAAGCGCTGCCTCATAGCCAGCAGTCGCAAAGTTGTGGCTCTCCAGTGGCAGATGAACAGTCAGAACTACAGTATATACAGATATAGATCTATGTTGAGTTAGGAAAAACATTGGAATTGTTCAATTTTGCTGCTAAAAATAAACACATTTCCTTATTTTTGGTCGGTCAGTTCATAAATACAAAGTTAAAGAACCAAATAATCATGAATGGCTTACTGCAGATTAGCTACATCTGGTAAAACCTTAAATTATTTATTCCTATTAGAGATGCTGAGTGTTGATTGATGTCTAAAAGTTCATCCGGGTGCTAAATTGAACTGCCTGCTGTCCAGAAAACTTGCACATTAAAAACATTTCTGTCACTCTAAAGCAAAAATGAAACAAATGCCTCTAACTTTTGTACAGTTCAAATCCTATCAGAAGCAAGAATGGGAAAGCATTTTGTAAACTTCAGCAATCTTTCTGTTCCCACTTAAAGTTTGTTTAAAGAGCACCATATGTTGTTTGCATAATTCCCTAATTCTTTGGTAAAACAGATTAAAAATCATCATGCCAGAGTGCTTTTTCCTGTGTACTGGAATAGTTCATACTAATTACAGGAGCAGAAAGTTTAGTATCATTTTTTCCTGCTTGTAGTGGGCAGGCAAAAGGTATAAAAAAAATCCTTCCTTCTCTTCCGCTTCTTTTTCATTATATTTGATGGAAACACACAAGGACAAAAGGCACACACATGCCCACATGTTCCCTTCTTGTTATCAGGATATACTACAGCTGCTTGGAGACTGAGTGATCTGTTTGTGTGTATGTGTCTTGCTCAGGCAGTTGGCCACAGCAATTTTGCAGGAGTGAACACTGACCTTTGACTCCATTACAGCTGATTGGATTGGTTCTCCTCCCCACTGCTGGACAGCTGCCCAGCACCACAGTCTGCAGTGACACACTCAGGGCCGCACGCTGCCTATAGTCACTCCTTCTGCTTTCCCTTTATCTATACATGTAAACATCTGCATCACCTACGTGTTTTCATCCATCGCTTTTTTTCTGCTCTTTCTCTATTCCATACAGAGACTACCTCTTCCCTCCTCATTGATATATCCCTCCTCTTCATAACCTTTTGTCTTTAACACTTTCTTTCTCTTCCTACTTTCCTGCCTATGCACTTGCTATTTGTTCAAAAGTGTGTAGACACCCCCATATTGCCCCTATGTGCAATTGATTTTTCATCTGTGGTATGCTGCACAGCAGCCCATACCGACATTTTCCACAATATTTTGGCCGCCTGGCTGCGGTGATCTGCTCCCATCATTAGTGAGGCTGAACACTGATATTTGGTGATAAGGACTTGCCCATGATCCCTAAAAATGTTTTATGAGGTAGCAGACGGGGCTGGGTTGGTCAATGAAAAAAGTGTCATCTGGTGATCTTGCAGGTATGTCTGTACAATGTAAAAATGACAATTAGCAACTGTTGATCTCAAACAAAGTAAAGTTTTGAGCTTAATTTGAGTCAAAAATAAAAGATTTGTCACTGGAAAAACCAAAAGCTCAAGTTTCCTATGAGAAATGCCCGATAACAGCATGATGCATGCATACCTCCCTGTGAGTGTATGTGCATCTGTTTTCCATTGCATTGATTGTTAATAAAATTTGAATCGATACACGAGTTCTAACTGTCTTGTTCATGTAATTAGTGTGAAACTAAGTGTATGTATACACACACACACACACACACACTTTAGCGTTCAGTGCTTTCATGCTCCCTTTGACTTTGAAAAGCAAATTTGTGGCATTAATAATTTGTACAACACTGATGTCTCACTTGAATGGTTCAAACACTGGATATTAGGCCGTAGTTATTCTCAAAAACCAGAATCAATATCTCAGTTGTTGTGTCGCATTTTTTGCTAATACTTTGATATATCTTCAGAGGGAATGACGCCTTTATTGTGATGTTGTTCCAGTGGACTTATAGTGTGAATGATCTGCAAAAAATACAACTTTCACCAGATTAGCATGCTTTAACTCCTCATTAACAGCTCTGCACGGGTGTCACGGTATGTGAAGATGGAACAATACTGCCGGCGTTTCAGTTTCAGAATTCTTACAACTGTTACTTGAAAAGCTTTTTGAATCTTTACTTCAATGACTAAGAGAACTTCAGTGCTAAAGATGTGATCAATTTTATTTTAATTAACTTTCTGAAGCAGTTGAAACTCAATACGAGTTGAGTAGGATATTCAAGACTTTATTCAACAATACTTTAGCCTGTCACATGTATGTTTAGTCAGCATTCCCTAAATGTTAAGTCTGTAGGTGCATTCAGTGTCTAAGGGGTACAAGCCTTTTCTTCCATTGTGAAAGGTCCTGAGTTCAAACCCTGAGGTTTTATTGTTTACTCAACAAGAACTTGTGCATTTTTTTTGAATGATTTTTTATGTATTTATTTATTTTGTTAGCCTCACAGGAACATTCTAATTAAATGAAACAAAACAATTCAAGTTGAAGAACTTTTTTCTAAACTTCCAAACCTGTAAAGTCAGCAACAAGTCAAAAGCTGAAGATAATTCACATGGACTGAATCAAGTTAACTTGATGTCTTTTATCTTTTCTTTTTTTTTTTTTTTACTAAGTAATGTAACATATATCTGACCCAGAATATTTTAGGAGCTTCTCTTTATTAAACTTTGTAATAATATACAGAGTTCCTTTCAGCTGCTCCCTTATTCACAGTAGATCGCCCCAGCAGAAAGCTCCATATGGTTGATTTATATCTCCTCCTGGTATCGTTTGCTTGTTAGGTGAATGTTAAACCTCTACTATATGGACCCACTGTAATATAACACAGTGCTAATCATATGGTAGCAACACATTAAGAACAATATAATGTAGAATCCCCTTCCCTTTTCTCAGCCCTTATAATTTCTTCTTTCAAATTGTTTGAAAAGTAATTAGAAGTGCCCTATATGCCCTAACATTTTATGACACATTTACCTTAACAAAGCAAAAACAAACAAAAAATAACACTTGTTTACAGCGACTGTGGTTATCAAGAGCTGGATAAGAAGACTTTATTATGGATGATTTTAATTTGCTATCCCACTGACAAAAGTACAGCATGATGAAAAATGCTCATATCTTACAGAACTCACTTTTCTTTCCTCTTAGAACATGTTTATTATTTTCTAAGGGAACACGACATGCTTCAGACATCTGGCATAGGAGAGCGACTTAAAACCTTTCCAGTTTAAAAGACTAAGATGATAAACTAGAAGGCAAGCAAAACAAACAGCATTACACACATTTTTTGACCGGGTAGCAGTCTCAGGTTTCAGCTAAATATGACAATCAGAGGATCTAGCTCACCTGAATTACCATGAGAAACTTAATATCTGTCACATATAGGGTGAAATTAGACTGAATCTAGCATAATTTAGCTTTAGTGTAATAGCGGGACAGTCTTAAAAGAGCAACACTTCAAGATACATTTGAAAGGAATCCTGTTCCCAATGAGACATGCACCGGATTCACTAATTAATCCATAAACATGGGGAATAATAACCTCATTCTTAAGTGAATTTTCTACTGGAGTAGCCTGGGACATGTTAGGAAAAGAGCCATATTGTTTCTTGACAAAATTTCTCAGTTGGAACATATCTAAAAAGTTGGTGCAGGGTAGTTTAAATGTCATTGCAAGCTGTTCAAGGGATGTGAATATCCTGTCAAAAGAAAGAAAAACCCAAATCAGATGTATGCTATTAATGATGCCAGGCACAGAAAGCCACATCCATTCCAACAGGTATGAAAATGATAGGTCCTATTGCAGAAGGGCTTTGCAATCCAAAATGCTTCCTGAACTGCAACCAAAGTGTATGAAATGGACTGAGCACTCTGCTGAGCATCATAAATGAGCAGAAACTAATAAATGAATAGAACAGTAATGTGATTCCACTGTACCCCAGTCTGACATGCATTCACTAATATTCTGATGCACACAGAAGAAACATTTTTGAACATTTTACAAGAGATCGAGTGCACTCCTTTCCAGAGATGGGCAGTAACACGTTAGTTGTAATCGATTACAAGTAATCCGATTAATCCGATTACTTTTTCATGTAACGAGTAAAGTAAGGGATTACTATTGCAAAAACGGTAATTAGATTAGCGTTACTCTCCCGTAGGAACGCTGCGTTACTAATTTTTTTGCGAGAATGTCTCATGACAGTGACGTAAGCGAGTGCGACGTTCGTGACAACAGCTGTGTGCAGATCAACAATGGATCACATATCGATTGTGGGAGAGAGTATGAGCGTGCAGCGTTTAAAGCGTGGAAGTACTGACCTTATTTTGAGTTTGATTCCATAAGAAGTGACAAAAACATTAGTGTCCGTTGTGCGTGGGAAGAAAACTTCTTTTTACAGCGAAAAAAAATCCTAAACTTCCAAGCAAGCACCGAGTGTGCTATGACGTAATGGGAAACTCACAGAGAAACACGCGGATTCTTCAACTGACCGCTGCGGCACACCTGCACCAGGGTAAACCTCCGTCTACGCCACTCCTGCTTTACAGGTGAAAATAGAGCAACAACACCGCTAGTCTTTGATTGTATTTATTTTCTGCTGTGTTTTACTTGCATCTATTTGAAAGACTGAGTGTAAACACAAAAAATATTTTATTTTATTTTATGTGCTGGAATGTGCAGAAAATAGGTTTAAATGTTAAACAAATTTCTTCCAGTCAGAGAATGTTGCATATAATTAAATTTTTGCTTGATGCATAAAGTTAAAAGATTAAAACTAATAAAACAAGTTTTAAAAAGAGACTTTTCCATTTGATTACATTTTGTATGATGGATTATGTAGAAAAAATAGAATTGGGCTGAAAGATCTATTTCTTTATCACCTATTCAGGTTGTAAATCGTGTTTTTAAAAAGTAGCTAAGTAACTAAGTAATTAATTACTTTTGAAGTAATCAGTAAAGTAATGGGATTACTTTTTGGGGGAAGTAGTCAGTACTTCAAAAGTAATTAATTAATTAGTTACTTAGTTACTTTTTAAAAACACGATTTACAACCTGAATAGGTGATAAAGCGATAGATCTTTCAGCCCAAGTAACTTGACCAACACTGCTCCTTCCTCCTTCTGACTCCAGAAAACACCTGTTGACCAGTAGTTGTTGACCATTTCACATAAATCTAAAAATTAATCAATTATTCCAAATGGTTTCTTTAGAATGGAAAGTGGGGATATTTTGGAAGCAGTATAAAAATTTGGGAACTACCTTCATTTTGATCAAATGAATGCAGCTTGCCATTGTGCACTGCTGTTCTATATCTTCTTTTCATCTATTGATCACAGGTGTTGGGTTATATTTGAGATATTTGATATCTTCAAGGCAAAAGCAGAGTATTGTCATGGTCTGCACTAGTTTGCTTGTCTTTTGTGTTTTGCTCCCGCTCTGAGGACCAGCTTCGGTTGGGCAGGCACTGTTTCACCTCAGGGTCAAGCTGCCATTTCACGCTCTTTGGCCTCCACACCTGTTGTTGGATCTTAACCCCCAAGAACCCATGGGGTCAGAGCCGACCCCATTGATTTACTGGGGAACCCATGGGGTCAAATTTGACCTGTTCCCTGTACTTAAGTTCCAGTTCCTGCATCCAGTCCCCACCAGAGTGTCTGCATACCTAGACCAATAATCAAACTCCTCCATGGTTTTCCTGCATTTCCTTTAGTTTCAGCTTAATGTCTTTTTTTTTCTCCTGCATTCTACTTTCTTCTGTGTAGCTGAGGAGTGGGCCCCGTTGATGGATCAACTTACCTGCTGAAACCAAGCTGGCTCATTCCTCCTGGAAACCTTCATCAGTACATTCTCTGCATTGATTACCTGTCTGCCTTACCTCCAATGACCTCCGGCACCCGCTGCCAGCAAACAAATGCCCACCAGAGACATTGCCTTAGTGAATACAAATAAGCCAGTTCTCACACTCAGCTCTCTCATGTTAGGTGCATTTCTCTGAACACTTCCTAACAGTTTCACCTGGACTAATCACTCTATCCCGTCTCCTAATGAACTCCTGCCCAGCACCCTGCATCAGCTCCAGAAATAGCGCCTTGTTGAGATCTGCTGGTGCAAGTAATTCCTTGAGTGCAATAAAGACTTGTGAACTGAGAAAACTGTCTCTATAGCTACTCAAAGAGATCTCATATTATTAAGGATTGGTGATATTGAGGACATGGGATTGCTGGCAATCATACAGCAATCATCAGCATATAAGGCAGTTTTGTAAGCTGTATCCTTGTGAAAAAGTTTGACACCAGCATAAATAAATTGCTAATGGCTTACAGTTTTTTCTGAATGCTTAAACCCTAACTGTGATTCCTGTAGCACAATCTCTAAAACTATTCAGACTTATAGCAAAACCACTCACTGAGTTTGCAAAACTAAAAGCACAAAAACTGCTTTGCACTCAGTTTGCAATTTTGTAACACACACTTTGCAAAACTGTAGGCACAATTCACTGCACAACACTCAATTACCAAATTTCCAACACACTCCTAGCAAAAGTATACACATGTATGGCTATCATTAACACTAATTTGCCAACTGTCTGGCACACTTTCACATGTGAAAACTTTTTTAGATAATTAGTTCACTTTGCAATCAGCCTAAGCACTATAATACAGGTAAGCTGTGTGTGCGGAGTACAATGGAGGGAGCAGAAAGAGTGAGAAGTAGAGGAGGCCGAGGAAGAGGACGTGGAGGTGAAGAAGTAGGATGAAGAGGACGACAAGGACAAGGAGGAGCAAGAGGAAGACGAGGAGGGGGGATAGGAAGATGAGGAGGGGGGAGAGGAAGGGTAGGAAGAGTAAGAAATAGAATTGCTGATGACATCAGAGCTACAATAGTGGACCATGTCATCAACCGTGGAATGACCCTGAGGGTAGCTGGCCAACGGGTCCAGCCTAACTCGAGCCGCTACACTGTAGCAAGTACCATAAGGACATCTTGAAATAAGAATCGGTTAGTACAGTCACTTCGCACAAAGATTTGTAGCACTGCCATATGCCAATGAGAAACACACCAATACCATTGATGTAAAAATACTGAAATTGTTACTTTACAGAGTTGCTAGATGACCAGATGCTGGGGGCAGAGGAAGCATGTTCACTGCAGACCAAGTAACCCATATAGTCATTATGGCGATTGCAAATAATCCTATACTTGGAAATAAACACTTGTGTTTGTTTTGATGTGTTTGAATAAACACCAGTACTTGAAGTTTGGATCCCTCTATGCTTATGGATCTATGACAGAAGTATGAGCTCAAACTGACATAGCCTACCTTGTGCATAGAGAAAGCAAAAGCCAGATGTGTTTTGTATTCATACCATCAGTGTGCAGTTGGCGCATTGTGTGCTTAGTAGATGATGGCTTGTGTGTACTGTTTGATACGGAAACACCATTTTTATGAAGGTGTGAAGAGTTAATCTAGCTGTGTTTGCTTTTGCAAGAGAACTACAATGTTTTGATTATTGGGTGACAGGTTTTCTTATTTGTGTGAAGAGTTTTGCAAAATTAGCCAATAGTTACAAAAAATGTGCTTAAGCAATCAGAAAAAACTGTAATAGCAAGGTCAAAAAGCAAGGGGGGGGGGGGGGGGGGGGGGAGAGAGAAGGCATCTTGTTTTGCTCCTCTTTAAAGAGTACAATGCAATACAACTTTATTTGTATAGCACATTTAAAACCAGCGGTACACTCAACTTGATCAAATACATTCTCCACCACCACTTCAGAGCTCACTGGAAATAAGTGCTTTAAAAATAAAATCAATTAAAAAAGGTAAAACCTTGTCAGATGTGGAGACAGAATATGCAGGAGAGCATGATCTGATATTCCCATGCTATAATACTTTGACCTGCCTGAGGGGAATTAGTGTAATACTAAGAAAGAAATATTCAATACAGGAGAATATTTGGTTCACAGGAGAGAAAAAGGAGTAAGCTCAACTCTCTTGATATTTAAACTACCAGGGGTCACATAAGCCAGTTTTGTGAAATAAAGATGCTTAAGGCAGAGGACAATTTCCAGTGGCTGAATGAGTCTGGATAGGTGTTTGCAAAACTGGAAAATCTGGAGAAAATGAAGGCTTCATCATCCCAGTTGGGGGTATAGATACTAGCAGAGTCACCAGTTTATTAAGGAGCTAGCCAGAGGATAATACGGACCACCCACATCTGCAATAACTTCCTTTGTTTCAAAGAAAATCTCCCTGTGAATAAGTATCGCTATGCCTCTGGCTTTTAAATTAAATCTTGAGTGAAAGACTTGTTCTATGCATCTCCAGCAGATTCTGTTGACATCAGCATTTACAGCGTTCCTTATAAACTAACAGAAGATAAAGGTAAAGAAGATGGTGTGTTAAAGGACATACCAACATATGCAAAACCAGATGTCCAAGTAGTAAGTGACAACAAATGGCATAGATACAATAGATCAAAAAAATAAAATAGTTCACGTTCAGCTGTTTACAGCAGCACGAAAGGCACTTTTAACTTCACAATCTCAGTGCTTAGGGAATTGCATAGAATCTTGGCTATGGAAGACCAGCAGAGCAGCCTAAATCAGTCATTTTTGTCCAAATCTTCAGTGCCACAGCCCAAACACTGCTTTGGCACAAACAGGAAAAGAATAAAAGAAAAATATCTAACCCAGATTTTAAAAGTACTTGTGTTTAAGTTGTAGATTGTGCTCTTAGTTTGATGAAGACTATTAACTTTAGTCTACATCAAACTCGGCTCTCAGCGTTAGTAGTTCACAGAACTTTAAGCTTGCAGATTGGATTTAACCAGCAGAGTTGTGCATGTTGCTCAAAAACCTGTAAATATAAATCAGCATTAGTTAGGCTTCACATATTTGCAAGTCACCCACATTATGTGTACTCATGCACCCTCAATATCATCTTGGCCTGTGCACTGTGGGCTGATAACCAGCTGGATGCTCTCCTTCTTCTTTGAACTAGATGAAGCAGTGTCCTTGATTTCCAAAAGGAATTCCAAATTTTGTTTTGTCAGACCACAGGACAGTTTCCACTGTGTCTCCTTTTAAATAGGAAGTGCCTTTGGCTCTTGTTTTATACTTTCTCATTTTCATTACTTTGCATGGTAAGGTTTTAATTTGCATTTGTGGAAGTTTACTAACAAGGCATTTTCAGGAGTGTTCCCGAGCCCATGCAGTGATTTCCAGCATAGAGCTGTGCCTGTTTTAAACACAAAGCCTGCAAGAGGGGCTGAAGATCACAGCCAAAACCACACACTGGTTTTCTGCCTCTTCCCATGCATACAGATTTGTCTGGATTCTCTGCTATCATGTATGATATTATTAAGTATGGATGATGAAATCCCCAAAACCTTATGCTGAAAAACATTACTATTTAATTGTTGAACTATTTGCCCATGCTCTTTCACTAGCCTGTGAACCCGTCACCATCCTTACTTCTGAAAGACTCGTCCACTTCGGGATGCTCTTTTTATATCCAGTCATGTTACAAGTTGGTTGCCAGTTAACCTCATTTGTTGTTCCATCAAGCGGTTTTCTTTAGCGCTGCACAACTTTTTACAATTTTTTGTTACTCTTGTGAAAAACTTTGCTGGCATCAAATTAGAAATAAGAATAGAATTTTTTGAAAACAAAGGATTTAGTTTAACATTTGATGTGTTTGAAAGATTTGCAATCCACTGCATGCTTTCTTTGCGAAAAGGGCTGTGAGTCATTCCCTGAAAATGTTATGCACACAAGCTCTTACCTTGGACCTTCCATCAAATAACTAGATATTTTGGAACACAGTTGTTAATAATTTGGTCTGATGATTGCCGTGGTTAATGCTTATCCAAGGTGTATGAGTGCACAAGCTGCGAGTCATGAAACATTTTCTATGGGAAAAGTGCATGCGATTTTTTACTTTTGGAACCAGGGGTGCCTGAAATGGCTTATCCCAACTTGCAACTCTATTTAAATCAAATCCCTATGAGTGGATTGGACCAGTCAAAAGTGGATGTGGCTTGAAAAATACACAACCGTTCAACTCCACACACACGCACACACACACGCACACACACACACACACACACACACACACACACACACACACACACACACACACACACACACACACACACACACACACACACACACAGGAAGACTAGACTCCTTGTCGTTAGATCAGGAAATGGAAGAGATGAATAAATTTAACCTTGGCTTCATGTTTTAAAAAAGCAACAGAATTTTTGCCAGCTGACACACCTTCATCTATGATGCAGCTATTATAGTTAACATCGTGAGCTTTGTAAGGTTGGCTTCTCCCTCTAATTATCTAATATGTCCATGTCTGTATGGACATATGTGTTATAACCCCATCTGTCCTCCAGGTTGTTTTCTCCTCTTTATTTGCTTTGCTTTAATCCCCTCTGGATTATTCTTTCCTTACCAATACTCCAGTGTCTCCATCTATTTTCCTGTTTTTCCTCTCCATTATCCACTGCCATCTCTCTCCCATTGTCTGTTCCAGTTCACAGCCCAGAGCTTTGTTTCCTGGTTAAGGTCAATGTCGGCTTACATTAACTGTGGCTAAGTAAATCTATTAACAGAGATGTGTCGATGTATTCGAGCACACAAAACCAAGCGAGGGCCTGTGAATCCCATCAGATTCTGTCCAAACATAGCCTGTCTCCGTTTGGTGCCCTACCAAAGTCTGTTGATTATGATCAATAATCAATAAATCAATGATCAATAAAGAGAAAAAAATGTCTTCTCTTTATTCAAAATCTTGAAAGATTATCATATGATATGATAAACCATGAAATAGCAGACACATGCTTGACAAATAACTGGAGTGTGAGTAAAGCTGCCTGCATGAGTGATTGCAGAGAAGCACAGTCTTGTCAAGCTCTACCTGCTGTTTTAGAGGTAGAAAAATTATTAATTTAAACATGTAATTTAGCACACAGCTCCCATTGTTTACCACATGTATTAAAGTCGTTAAGTCAGCTGCTAACATATAGTATTTTTGTGCAGCTTTATTCTCTGTGATGAAAAATACAATAACCTTGCTTTCCGACTAGTTGTTGTTCATATCTCTGTTTACTCACGGGATCAAAAAAGGTGATTAATGGCTGTTTCTCTTGGCTGGAGAATCAGCAAGACAAAAGGCTTTTTGTTGTAGGTGAGATTAAAAATGGCAAAAATGACATCCTGATACAGCCAGAAAAATCATATAGAATTACAGTTTTTTACAGACGCTAGGACACATTTCTCAATACTTAGGTCACGTTTGCAAAACTCCTCACACAGTGAGCACAACAGAAGTCTATGTGGGCTAAACTGAGGACCAGTTATCATTGTTTTGGCACAAAATGCATTCAATGACTACATCTCTCAAATTTCATGAATTATCTTCTCACTCAGACACAACAACTGCCAAAAATCTTTGTACGGACAGGACATTTTGCATGTGCTTACATACTGTTTTCAAAACTGTTAAACTTATGGCCAAAACAATAACACAATGCAAAACTTAAAAAGACAGCAAAATCCAACAGCAATATTTTATTGATACATATTTTAAATCTAAAAATGCAGTTTAACCAGCCACAGCTGATCCTCATTGTAGATGAACATCTACACGGGTGTTACTCCTTCAATTTTTCAACTCCTTCAATTCTGGCATGCCAGAAGATTCTTTCCTAGGTGTATTGCCCTAGATGACATAAGATGTGATGTGGATGAGAACCTGTGGCCAAATGGAGGAGACCGAGTAGAATAGCATTGCTATTGTATGTGTATCAGTGGATGGTGTGTATACAAATTCTTGTATTTTGGGATTACTTAGTGCAAAAAAATAAAAACACATAAACAAATATTACAGTTTTTTACAGACGCTAGGACACATTTCTCAATACTTAGGTCACTTTTGCAAAACACTTCACACAATCCTCCTAACTGACCATCAGCTTGGCAAAGCAGTTCATTTCACATTCAAAATGCACTACAACTACCAAAACACTTCATTCAGGTCTCAAATAAACTCATTCTTCCAGAACACTAGCAAAGGTTGACAGCCGACAAACACACTTTGTCACCCACAAAACAAAGACCTAAAAAACACTAACAACATGTAGCATTACACAGTGTTTTCTTGTGTAAAACAAGGACACATCTCTGTTTATAATTTCAATATATGTTACTGGAATGAATCAGACATCATGCAGAATTCGTTACAGTTTTTTCTGATTGCTTAAGCACATTTTTTGTAACTATTGGCTAATTTTGCAAAACTCTTCACACAAATAAGAAAACCTGTCACACAATCATCAAAACATTGTAGTTCTCTTGCAAAAGCAAACACAGCTAGATTAACTCTTCACACCTTCGTAAAAATGGTGTTTCCGTATCAAACAGTACACACAAGCCATCATCTACTAAGCACACAATGCGCCAACTGCACACTGATGGTATGAATACAAAACACATCTGGCTTTTGCTTTCTCTGTGCACAAGGTAGGCTATGTCAGTTTGAGCTCATACTTCTGTCATAGATCCATAAGCATGGAGGGATCCAAACTTCAAGTACTGGTGTTTAGTCAAACACATCAAAACAAACACAAGTGTTTATTTCCAAGTATAGGATTATTTGCAATCGCCATAATGACTATATGGGTTACGTGGTCTGCAGTGAACATGCTTCCTCTGCCCCCTCCTCGTCTTCCTCTTGCTCCTCCTTGTCCTTGTCGTCCTCTTCATCCTACTTCTTCACCTCCACGTCCTCTTCCTCGGCCTCCTCTACTTCTCACTCTTTCTGCTCCCACCATTGTACTCCGCACACACAGCTTACCTGTATTATAGTGCTTAGGCTGATTGCAAAGTGAACGAATTATCTAAGAAAGTTTTCACATGTGAAAGTGTGCCAGACAGTTGGCAAATTAGTGTTAATGATAGCCATACATGTGTATACTTTTGCTAGGAGTGTGTTGGAAATTTGGAAATTGAGTGTTGTGCAGTGAATTGTGCCTACAGTCTTGCAAAGTGTGTGTTACAAAATTGCAAACTGAGTGCAAAGCAGTTTTTGTGCTTTTAGTTTTGCACACTCAGTGAGTGGTTTTGCTATAAGTCTGACTAGTTTTAGAAATTGTGCTACAGGATTCACAGTTAGTGTTTAGGCATTCGGTAAAAACTGTAATATTTGTTTATGTATTTTTTTTTTTTTTTTGCACTAAGTAATCCCAAAATACAAGAATTTGTATACACACCATCCACTGATACACATACAATAGTAATGCTATTCTACTCCATTTCTGGCTGGGTCCATGTTTACATCACAAAAAAACCTATTCAGCAGTTGTCTCCTTTTGTAATGAAATTGAAGGAGTAACATCTGTGTAGATGTTCATCTACAATGAGAATCAGCTGTGGCTGGTTAAACTGCATTTTTAGATTGGAAATATGTTTCAATAAAATATTGCTGTTGGATTTTGCTGTTGGGAAATAACAAAAACCTAAGTATATTGTTTAAAGGTGCTGTTATCTATATACTTGCAAGCACGCTAAATGCTTGTGGAGCTATTTGTTCTTTAAAATGTCTAGAAATATGCATAAGGGCTGAGCTTGTTTTACCATTAGTAGGGTCAATATTTAGATTTCTCAAGCGTGAGCATGAAAAGGAAAAAAAATTAGCTCTTGTACCTATAGAAATGATGCGTGAATATAATGAAAACAATGAGATTATTATGTAGAATACATTAAAACTGAGTCTTATTGATCCAACATTAGCATATAAATAAAATAAGATAAACACAAACACAAAAAAATGCTTTTGCACAGAATCTGCAGAATTCAACTGCACACAAACCAGTTGGTGACTTCCAGTGGACCAGTGTTCAGGATTAAAGAGGAGCATGTTTTCTTCATTTATCCTGTATTCTGCTTCTTACGTTTGTTTTAATATACAGTGCAGCGCAATAAGGGTAGACTGTCTCTAATTTATGTAGCTCTTAATGATGTACGAACAGATAACCAAGCAGTGAGGTTGTGACCTTGCTTTGTACTCTGTGTCCTTAAACCATGCTTTTGATGTATTATTCAACAATGAATTCGTATAAAGCATTTAAAATAAGTGTGGGTGTGACAATGCTTTTGTATATGCGTGCCGGTATTTATTATTCAACAGTGAATGTGGAAACCGCTTTCTAGAATAAGTGTTTGCGCCTGTGCGCCTTTGCTGTGGTACATGTGTGTGTATGCGTGTGTGCATGTGTTAGTGTGCCTGTATGTGTACTCTTGTTGTGAGGACCAATATCTTTTGATAGTATCACATCATGGGAACGTGTTGTTCTTATGGGGCTAAACATGCAACCCCCATGTGCGTGTCTGTGTGCGTGTGTGTGTGTGTTTTCCTGTTGTTATGAGGCCCACTATGTCTTGATAGTGCCACATTACAGGGACGTGTTTTGCTTATGGGGACAAAAACTAAATGTGTGTGTGCGCGCACCCCAGAGTAAGTCTTGGGTTCATTATTTGTGGTCCTGGGCACAAGGGCTCTGTTAATGAACCTCAGACTTTGCTGCTGTTACAGAAAAAAAAGAAAGAAACAGCGTGGTTTACATGGTAATGAAAGTATTAGCTGCTTTTTGACACGGCTCCAGATGGACAGAAAACAAATATCAATTAGTTCCTTTAATCCTCGGATGCGCTTCATATCCTGAAACAGTTGAGATGGGGGGAGGGTCTTGCCCACTTCAGCGTGATAAAGCCTTCGTCCAGAGTGTAATGAGGCACAAATGGTCACATTATAGTGCATTTCCTCATGGCTGTCTCTCACGTTTCTTTCTTCTTTTCTTTTCTTTTTTGTTATAAAAACCTCTGTGCTCAGTTGTTTGTAATTAGATTCCTTCAATACTTTGGTGTCATTTTAAAGCACTTTATTTGTCATGATACAAAATGGGGTTTTTTTTCTCTTCTGTTTGGTGTGTGCGTGCATGGTGTAGCAGACTGATGGCACAGTGAGGAGAAGATGAGCAGGCAGACAGAGCAAAGCTTTCACAGCATGAATCCGTCTCAATTTTAGAAACAGTCCAATAATCAGTTGTAGAAAGCAACTTATTTAGCAGATATTCGGAGTAAAAACAGTCCCCTGCAGTGTTGGTGGCAGGGAGTGTTGCTTTATCTCCAGAAAGTTTAGTTGGAGTAAAAAAAATTATTCATAATGATTTGTGATACTCACTTCACATCACTCTTCAACAGTCCTTCATCAGGACAGTCATTAGGTGAATAGCGAAATACAGCAGTCACCATCTAAAGTAATCGCCTAATGAATGTGCACTTGCATGTATGTTAGGCTAATGCAACAACTTGCCCAATTATGTCATATTGCAGCAAATGCTGTGGCTAATTCAGCATTCTTGCAGGGCAACTCTGCTTTTTTCTTTAAGTCCATTGTGCTGGCTTTGCTTCTGTTTTCCTAGACTTCTTTCATTCAAAGACGGAGAATTATTATTTTTTCTTATAGAACTGAACACACTTAAAAAAAATTATCCTCAATGCCAGAATTTAAAAATAAAAACTTTGGACATTTATAAATGAATTCATGTTTCTGGTGGCAATGGGACTGAGAGAGATCTGGCTGTGAGCAGAGTAGCCTCAACAGCCAAGGTCAAAATGGGACAGCTCACTTAGGGTGGTTGAGAATGACTGAGCTAAGATATAGTGAGACTTCCAGATACAAATGCACAAACTAGTGATGGCTAACTAACCAGACATAGCAGTGGTGGACAAACAGAGGAAGGCAGCCATTATGATAGATGCAGCTGTACCAAGTGATAGCAGCATCAGCGAGAAGAAACACAAGAAGCTGGAGAAATACCAAGGGCCGAGAGAGGAGCTGAGAAGATGAATGATCCCCAAACTGGGCGAGCGGCTCCAGTCGATGCCAGAAATTACATATGAGACCTCTGCCAAGAAAAGCACAGTCCTTAGAACAGCATAGATGCTGTGAAGGATCCTCAAGTTCTCCTTCTACACTTGAGGGGGATGGATGGAAAATGTAATGTGTATCTGTATGTGTTAGTCCCCGTAGGGAAATTACTCCTCTGCATTTAACCCATTCACCCAGTGAAGCAGTGGGCAGCCACCAATGCAGCGGCCGGGGAGCAGTGTGTAGGGACGGTACCTTGCTCACTCGATTCTATATATTCAGTGTACCTCAGGGTAGCCGTTCAGTGGACTCGAACCCCCGACCTTCCGATCATGGGGCATCCACTCTACCTACTGAGCTATCCCTATCCCGATATGAACCCACATCAAGACACTCTGGAGGAGGTGGTCTCAGGCACCTCAACATTTGATCAACTCTCTCTGTTGAGCCGAGCCAGAGCGTTCTGCTACAGGATCTATGCGTACTCACATAAAATAGTAAAATAGAGTTCCATGCATCATCTCTTCTGTACAAAAATTATCCTTGCGAGTGCAGCCTACTCAAGTCAGAGATGTTATCAGGTGGTGATGATGATAAAAAAAAAAATAGTGCAAAAATCTGTAAAGAACATGTAGATATAACTGTAAAATTTCCCCTGTTGTAGATAAAAGATTCATGCCCAGAAAATTGTTATTCCGGCAATTTAGTGCAGAGAGTTGTAAAAAAAACATTTTAATTTGACTTAATTATGTTACCAATGAGCTCACTCTCGATGCTGCTGTTGATTTCTGCACATTAGAGTTCTGAAACTTTAAACTGGAAACATTTAACATTAGCTGCAATTCTAGCAGTGTAAAACAGACTTAGCAGCGTGATTCTATACTTATTCAAGTATGAAAACAACTATAATTTTCTGCATCACCAAATGAATGCATACAATTATATGTAACTGTAACGTTACAGCTGGGCTTCATTTGGGATGTTAATAAGATACCGTTTAAGAAATTCTACATATGAAATTGAATCTCCAGAGAATCCATATTGCACTTAAAATATGCTGTTTAAAAAAGAAATAAATTATATGTGTAAGACCCCTACATGCTATACCAAGCATAGGTATACACCCTGTCCATTTTGTTGACAGCTGTTCCTGCTTGTATTTGGTTCTCCTGCAAGGTTTGGTTGGTATCACATGCGTCCATCTCTGGCTCTGGTTTAAATGGTCTTTTTCCCCATGTAGAAATTTTGTTCCTGCCCCATAATTTACAGTCTTACCTTCTATGCTGCAAAATGTGTTTATCTTTTTAGAAACTTTGCCTTCTTGGTGTAATGAAGTAATTTCTCCTCTTATCATTTGGGACAACGCAGTCATTTTCTTCATGTTTGATAGCTTAAACACGTGCATGAGAGAGATTAATTTTATATATTTTGTAATAATATATAGTATATAAAACTTTTTTGATTATGTCATTAAACTGATATCATAATAAAAAATTGTATAGATGTGTACTTGACATAACTGGACTAATGTATGCTATATATCAGGAGAAAATTCTACCCTTTCAAACTCCTAACTGTCCTGCAAAGTAGAATGACTTTGTATTGTCTCAAATGATTTCTGTACTCCTCTGCTTCAATTATAGAAGCAGAGATTCTCGTGATTCATGATGTTAAAGACATCAATTTACTAAGGAAGCCAATTGTAACCTGATTGCTTCCTTGTCTCCTTTGACGAATAGATTGCTAACCTCTGCGCCATTCACCCAGTTAAATAAAATTTGAAAAAATAATAATTGGAAATACACTGACAGAGCAAGACGAGGGAATTCAGGAAAAATACAATAGCTGAATCAAATCAGACCATTGAACTCTCAAAAAGTTGAAACTTTCATTAATACTGATAATGCCTGTACAGCGTGTGGGATGTCCAAATGTTTTGGAGATTGCCTGTTTCCAAACACCCTAAGCCCTCTCAAAAACAA
Source organism: Rhamphochromis sp. 'chilingali' (assembly GCF_963969265.1). NCBI lineage: Eukaryota > Metazoa > Chordata > Actinopteri > Cichliformes > Cichlidae > Rhamphochromis > Rhamphochromis sp. 'chilingali'. The sequence goes on along the minus strand of NC_137932.1, from coordinate 15,507,450 downwards.
TAAGTAAAATAATGACATATCCCCACTGTTTTCTTCCACAGCTTTTGTTTGTGTTCACTGCTGATTGCAGAGTGTGTAATAAGGTTAACTCCAGTTTCTTTTGAGTCAGCCCGCAGTCTTTGACAAAAACCCTGGCTGGGCTTTGATCACTTTCCACCCTCTGCTATCCTCCCTTTGTTGTTTTTCTCTCCTGAGCACTCATTTTTCTCAACTCCATCTGCATCCCACCTCCTTTTTCTTCATTCCTCTGTCTCATTTAAGCCGTCCTGAACCTTTTGCTCCCTCACTTTTCTTTCCCTCCCCTTTCTAAACGTATTCTCCGTCCTGAAAAGGAAAGAGGAAAAAGAGACATCAGTCTAGAAATCAAAAGTGCAGGGCGTCATGTCTCCCCATGAATTCCTACACACCTTGTAATTGCTGTCAGCGAGCCCTCCGACAACTCACTTAATTGCCTGCCATCCAATTTATGGTGTGATTGGGGAGGCGGAGAAAAAAGAAAAAAGTTGAAAAAAGCCAAGAGAGATGACAAAAGGAGGGCAGGGGAGGTGGAGAAGCAAGCCTAAAAAGACGTGGCTGCTAAGCACTGAATAGAACAGCAGCGAGTCCATAAAAAGAGATAACATATCATAAAAGTAAGGGTTTTTTATGGTCTAAACTTAGGTTAAGGAATTTTCCCCACACTCGGAAAGGAGAATTTCATGATGGACCTGCAATTAGCGTAGTTTTCATTAATATTAGTGACTTGCATAAAAGTACAGTGAAGTAATGATTCTATGTGGGAGGACTGCACAGAAGCTGCTATTGTTCGAATAGATGGTTCTGCACAGCGTAATTGGTATAAGTGCTGTCATTAACGCTCCATTGAGCTATATAATGTTGTTCTATGCAAAGGTGTGTTCAGGGCCTATTTAGCTGCTGCAGTGTCTACAGATAATGCTCTGAAGCAGAAATAGACAAGAGTTTAGCTGTGCCCCACACTGGCATTTGACTAGTAGGTCTTCTATCACATCTGTAGGTATTTCTGACAGCAAGGCTTAAAATACAACAGGCTGGATACAGAAAGAAGGAGAAGAAGACCTTTGCACCGGTGCTGCATCAGAGCTTCTACCAGAAAGGAGCAAGTAGATAAATAAAAACATCAGCAATGACCAGCCGGTGCTGAACACATAAATCATTCCATCTAGATGGAAGAGCTCACCCTGGCTTTCCCCATATAAGGAAAGCCAGGGGAAAGCACAAAAGATCCTTGTGGTACAGTCCCAGCCTTTTTCTGCAGGCTGTCACTGAACACACGCTACTTCCAGATAACTGGTGAAACCAGTCAAAACTCATCCTTTGTTGTTTACTCCTTTTATTTTCTGCCTGTCAAAGCAAAGTTGACTTTTAAGTGATTTGTCTTTCCTCTGATGTCATCTGTCTCGGGTGCGAAGTGATAAGTTTGCGATGCTAATGAGCACAGAGACTGGCAGCAACAATGGTAGCAAAAACCTCTGGGATCTGGCCACATTTGTGGAATTATTAATCAGATATTGTACCTATGTAATGTCACATAAACATAATGTATATGCAGCACTTTGCACAAACACTTTTTTTTTACCTGAACAGACCCAGGCCATCATTATCTTTGTTTCCTGTCTAGTATTTGTGTTTTAGTCCCACTTTTGATTCAACTGATATTCCTTCTCATGTTTTGTGTTTTTTACATTTTCTAGTGTCTCCTGTGTTTCCTCTGTTTTTTCTTGGAGGTGTCTTGGTTCCCTTGTTATTACTTCCTCTTTCATTCCCGTTGTTTTCCCTCACCGTGTAACCTGTCTTCAGTTGTTTTCACCTGTGTCTAAACAGACTCTGTGTCTCCTGACCCCAGTACATTTAGCAAATTGTAACAGTGGCAATCAGGCTAAGTGCAGGAAAGGCAAAGATTTTTTTGGTACTATTTTTCTTTCCAAAAGAAGGAAAGAAAAAAATAGATCCTACTACTATTCATGCACAGAGGTCCAAGGGATCTTCCAGGAAAGGTGACAGTACTTTTTGGAGAATTGATAAGTCAGGACGATCTCTGATTTTAAACCTAACAGATTCTGCTTTGTAGTAGTCTGCAGAATAAGTTACCATAGCGATGACCCCCGAATAACAGGTGACACCCCCCCCCCCCCCTTTAGATTCTTGCTGTGATTGAGAGAGCGTTGGTGTTTTTTTCTTTTCTTTTTTCACCTTTATGAGTATATGTTGTCCTACCATGACTCCCTCACTGTCCTTCATCTGATCCTCTCCTCAATAGAATCTTAACACTCCATTATTCAAAACACATTTTTCAGTAAACATGAAAATTTTGTGACTGCTGATGTTTTTGATGATTTATTTATTCAGTTCCTAAATGTCTGTCTTACGTTTATTGCAAAATATACAATTCTGCAACATAATATGAAACCACCCACACTCTGTTCCTTCTAGTGTATAGAATTCTTTTTTTTATTGGGACTGAAACATGAGACAGAGTTCCTGCAGCACCAGACGTCACTGATAACGATGATGCCACTGTGAAGTCACATTTAAAAGCTAATAGTTAAATATATGCAGGTTTTTTTTTGTCTTTGTCTGTACTTTTGCACTGTGCACCTGCTAAATTATTAAACATCTGAACATAAACCATCGCTGCTGTTTTGTATTTTATCATCAGAGAGAGAGAGAGACTATCCAGACCTGCCACGCAAGGTCATGACAAAGATAAAGAAGCTGTGTCGGAAGATAAGAGGAGAAATTATTTCACTATAAAGGCAATGGTTTCAAAAGGCGTTCCAAGAGTCTCAGTCGGCGCCATCATATTTGACTTTATAACTATTGGTGCGGCAACAAATCTTAGTGGGTGTGGAAGCAGCAGCTAAATCTCTCCACTGGGAGGCCCCTATGGAGAAATTTGTTTGTTGTAAACAACATCTGAGAAAGTCTCTTGTATCATTGCCAAGACTTGCAGGAGGACCAGATAAAGCCAAGAAGCAAACGTGTTAGTGCAGACAAAGAGAAGAACATGAAACAAGGACTTTATGCTGAACTCCTTTGAGAAGTTATTTTCAGTTTCTCTGAATATTAATTCCCTAAAGAGATGATGCTGTCTTGATTGTGATGCTCACTCTGTTGTAGCTATTCCCACTGCTTTTGGATCATTATGGTCTTTCATTAGATGTTGGGAAAGATTGCCATACACTGCACTGGGGCCACGTATGGTTACCTACACAGGTAAACTTCTTGTCTCTCCAGTAAAACTGAACATCTGTGTTATTGCTGAGTCACTATGCACGCATTATAGTGATTTAAACAAACACACCATAATTGACAGTAAACATTCACACCCACATAAACAAAACAGGAAACCTTTCTTGTTGTATAAGTTCATGGCCAAAGTCGGGCTGACACAGGATAAAAGCAGAAATAAACAACCACTGCAAGACCTAAACAAACAAGTGTTGTTCCTGAAGATGAAGTGGCCAATTCACGCTGTCCGCAAAGAGACTCTCCCCTCTGGGCGCTAGCTTTGGCTTTGATGAATATTCATGAGAACATCTCTGGTGTGATGGCAGCGGGGGGACTGTTTACTCCAGCGAAGAATCAAAGGGAGGGTGCTGCTGTGTCAGATGGCGGGAAGAATGTGGAGGTGGGTGGACAGAATGTAATGGAAATGCGTGTGTGAGCGCCTGTTTGTATTTCAGGCTCTGGGAGACTGGGAAGGTTTGTTAAAGACACGTTGAGAGGTTGTTGCCGTGGGGACAGCTCACATATGGATTAGCCTGACACCGAGAACCAGAGGTTGCAGATACATATGACATGTAAACATGTTGGTGAGTGGTAATGTATTTATATATGTGTTCTTAGGTATTGGGCAGAAGTACTGTACGACATGTAATATACCTCAGGCTTATATAAATGTATGCTGGGATGGGGTATGGTAATGTGTAGGCAGTAAGTGTTCACTGCTCTGCAGGGCAAAATAACTTGTATGATAGTCTGACTTTGTGAGACATTTAAAAATTGTTCAGTCAGATAAAAATTAACATCATAGTGAGAGATCACCAGTTTGTCTCCCTCGTGGTGAGGTGTCTTTTCATGACTTTCTTATTCTTGTCACAAGCGTGATGTTTTAAATGTTTTATTTTGTTCTGTTGTTCGATTATTAGTATTGTTCTGTTTTATTTTGTTCTTAAGGGAAGAGAATACAGGGCATCCTTCACGGTGGACATCGAGCAGACGGCATTGCGACGTCTTTTGGGAAAAAATGGAACACCAAACCGGCCAGTGTTCGATGGGAATCTTCTAAATTGGATTACAAGTCTGGCTTAATTGCAGCTTTTTTCTTTAGATCCCCAAAAAATAGACAGTTGGTACTTTTGAGGATTAAAAATGTACAAAAACTATACAGGACAGCTCGAACTTTGGATGTAAAATTAAGACAAAACTAGGTTTGGGGAGCTTAGGGAAATTATTGTAGCTCATGTATAATGATCTGCTATCTCATTAGGCTAAGCCAAACTCCAGTCAGTTAGTACAACACCTGCAAATGGGAAAGAAAAGCGAAAAGCACCCAAGATTTTTATGCTAAGTATGTATGTTACTTAGCATTTCACCCAGCAATACAGAACTGTTGCAAAAACAAAAGCCATCATGCAATAGTTTGCAAACAAATATTACATACATAGAAAGGTTACCTCTCAATCAAAGCAGGGTTTCTGCAGTGGTCAGTGCCACATTAAATATATTTCTTAACAGTCATTCTGCTGGAAGGATGCAGGTAAATTAAGAATAATTATTATTTTAGAATTTGTTCAATTATTATTTTTTAATCACCTCAAAAAAAGGCATTGCTTGGTATCTGGATTTACATACATATGGAACTGATCATAAAATCTGATATCACATAAAATAATGAGATGATTAGCTAGCTGCTAGAGTAAAAACTAGCAAAGATTTTCTCAAGGTCTGAGGGCATTGACTGAATAAAGAAAAAAGGACTGAACAGCTAAGTAAACACCTAAGCGTGCCTATAAGAGCTAAGAAAACAATGCTCAAGAACTTTGATAGAAAAACACTTTTACTGTTTTAAAAAGACATAGCACAGCTTCACAAAAATCACAAGTTCATTTCATGTGCTAAATGATATAAATTGTCTAAGCCTTCTTTTGCTCTAGGCTTGGTCTCTTTTATGCTTTGCCCAAAACAGCTGATAATTAATAACCAGCAAATGCTATCTAGTCAACTATTTAATAACAAGTAATTATCTGCAAGGTGGCTGGGCTCTTTGCCTTAGAGATAGCATGAAGAGCTCAGACATCTGGAGGGAGCTTGCAGTGGAGCCGCTGCTCCTGAGTGCTGAGCGAACACAGTAAAGGTGGTTCAGGCATCTGGTTAGGCTGCTTGCTGGGTAACCCCCTTTGGAGGTTTTCCCAGGCATGCCCAACTCGGAAGAGACACTGGGGTAGACCCAGAGCTCATTGGAGACGTAATGCTCATCTGGTCTGGGAACACTTCAGGATCCCCCAGGAGGAAATGCAAAGTGTTGTTGGGGAGTTGTTGGGACTTCTAGAATTCCCGTTTTAGCCTGCAATGACGAAAACTCAGATAAGTTCAGAGAAGTGGAAGATGGATGGATTCTCAGTAAATGAGTTTGTGTCACATTTCATAGTTGTGTTTAAATGTCTGTTCAGCACACATTAAAGCTGGACTGTTTAAAGTTCAAAATAGCTCCAGTAAATGGCTCCAGTTATACTGGCAAAAGAAAAATGTGTTGATGTTTTGGTAAGATATTAAAGTATTCTCATTAGTCTTTATCAGCCACTCTGGCTCTGACTCTTCCAATGTCAAAGGCATGTGAGAATCTTCCCTCAGTAGCAGGTGTGATAATTGAGACTATAAGGTGAACCAGGCTAGACTGTAGGCTAGACAACGTGTGTGTGGATGAGAAGCAAGTCACAGTCGATAAGGATTTTTGCTGTGGGATAAGCTTTGAAGACTCAGGGCAGACTAGATGAAATCAAATTGTCTTGACAAATTGCTTCCATTGGCCTAAAACAAGTTCCCAACATTTTTCGAGGTGACAAAATGTCTTATTTCCTAAGGCAATAAGAGTTACATTACCACCTCTACCAGGAACTGCAAGGTGTCAGCAAAATATGTGGCTTACAGTTCTTGTCTTACAAAATTTGGTAGGATTAAACACATTGAACCTGGGATTAGGCATAAATGTTGCAGTGCTGAGATTCAAATGGATGCTATTTTAAAGACGTGTAATTTTACAATTCACAAAACTACTATGCAAGTGTGTTTTCTTTGTGGATATTTACAAAGTTTAGTTCAGCCATAACCCAACTTTATTTTATATCTACATGACTGGTAGAAAGACAGTAGAAGAGTAAAGTCAGAGGATGAATAGAGCCAGCAAGAGTGATGGAAGATGGTCACTGAAGATGAGCCATGGGGGAGTGATCAATGGAGGCTGAACAGCAAAAGACAGTAAGTATTATTCTGCATCAAACATTGTTCTAGGCAACCCAAAGCCAGTGGGACAAAGACAGAGACCGAGAAAGATCTCAAAAATCTCCACACTGGGGAAACAAGTTCCAGTGATTTATTCAGCAGATCGTCTGTTTAAATCATGGGAGAGTTAAGGCACTGTAAGGGAAAAAATACCATAACCAAAACAAACTTTATTGCTAACAGTTAAAGTGTGTGTGTACTTCAGCTGGGGAACAGGTGGGATGTAACTACAGAGATTTTAATACAGATGCTACCAGCTGCGAGACTGAAACCCTCATTCTCAAAATCCTCTGGAGAGAGAAGAAGCTTTAATGGATGGGGGGTAAAATTAGCAATGGCACTGAAACAAAGATGGATCCATGCTGCCAATATCAGTATGTAGTCCTGTGAAGGGAGACTAAAGACCTAACTGGCATAGCTGCCAGCACTCTCTCATATCCCAGGGGTCTTAAGTACCTTAGCTCCACAATCAGCTCGGAAGTTTTTTTCGATTTGTTGAGTCAGACCTTTATTTAAGCGTATCTTTTCAGAAATGTGCCTCTAACTCTGTCTCTTTCTCAACATTTCTTTAAATAGTTTTTTGATATTTTTAGGGATAGAAGTACTGATCTGCCCCATCTGTCTACTATTTGGTCCCAAAATATTAACCTATGGATCACCCTGAGAATTTGTACACACATCTATGGACCACAAAGGATGAAATCCAATGACCCTGGTTATCCTTTGACTGTAACATAGTGATGCTTGGGCAGGACCCCTTTGTGTCGATTTTTAAATGAAGCGCTCCTCATGCCTTGAGCATCTGTTTTTAAAGTGCAGAGTAGTCTGATGGACTCCTCTAGAAGCCCCCTCTGGACTGTATGCTTGACAGGGTCCAGGAGTAAACACATGGTCAACAGTGCCATAAGCATCAGCATCATTAAAATGCTGTGGTTCATACCATGTAGGAACAAGAGTAAGTCATTTTTATCCCTAAGCAATGCAGAACCATTGCTGTGACGCATTCTTGAAGCCTGACTCATATTTCTCCAAAACACCATTACTGGGATAAAACAACCTTTCCCGCTATGTTGGACAGAAAGGGTTATTTTAAGAGTAAGAGAAATTTGTTTTTGAAAGCAAGCTAAACCTATTTCCTGTTGGCAAGTGTACTGCTGGAAATATTATGAGACAGGAAAGAGTGGCGAGGCTAAAAACTGTGAGATCTTACATTGTCAGTAGAAATACTGGCCTTTAGGAAACCCACCTGAATAAATACATGTAGCACTAGTTGAACAGGACAAACAAGACAAAAGACACCCACTTGAAAGTCCTCTTTATTCTTGTAAGACAATTTCAGCAATGCAAAGCATTAAAGTGTCATAATTGTATTTTTCTTGTTTCACAGAGAGCCAGACAAGATGTCAAGGCTGTACTCGGTGGTGCGGCCAACAAAGACGAATGATCTTATACGAGAGATGACTCTGAGGTCAGGCTGATATTGTCATAGCACTGACTTTTTAGTTTTATTACCATCGACCTGCCTCACTGGAGAATGTATTGACTGAGAATGTGAATGAGCTATCTTGGATATTTATGACCGCACTTCGTTCATGCATTCCTGATGCTGAAGGAAAAGCCAAAGACAAAATGAAAGAGCTCAATGAATTGCATAAAATTTGTGAGAATCTGTTTTTGTTTGATGAAATTTGTTTCTTGCATTTCTGTCTTCATCTGAAAACAATTACTTGTGTATGAATGTAATTCTGCATAAATGACCTTATGTTGAATTAGTATTTGTTGTAGTATTTCTTGTCTTAGTTTTACTGTACATGTTTGTCTTGCTGACCTTGTAACCCAAACAACATGTTTCCGTACTACTAACCTGTCTTACAAAATAAGTTTTGGGAGGAATGCAGTTGCTGTAGTAGTTGTAGAAAGCAAGTTGTAAAAGAGGTTGCACAAAGGAAAAAGTTTTGTCTTTTGAGGTCTTCGCTCTGCAACCTACATTACACTAACTTTCTCAAAATCCATCCAAGGCCGCAGTCCTAGCTATAACAAGAAACTTGAGTTGGATAAACATAACTATGAGACCATTATTCATGCTCATTACCAGGAGCTCAGAGACTTCAGTGAAGTGGAGCTGAAGAATTGATTAGTCCATCAGCTGAAAATGAATATTAATATGCAATCAGTTTGATAACTAATCATTAAAGTAACAGATAATGTTGATGTTAATAAAAATAAAGAGACATTTCAACACTTCGGCTCTTCAGTTGTGGGCTTTTTGCACTACATGCTGATTGTGTTGTGCTTTGTGAACACTGGAAATATGATTCAAATAAATTGAACTTCAAATTCAGTGGGTAACTAGGTAATGTGTTAGGAATGAAAGGATGCCACATCGTTTGATCGAATTGAGAAGCATCAACCACAGAGGGTTGGATTCAAAGATTGGAAAAATTATATGGCAAGCTAGCCCATTTTGCTGAAATTTCACTGCAGCAACTCAAAATGGTACTCAGTAGTTTGTATGACCCCACATGCCTGTATGCATGCCTGACAATTTTGGGGCATGTTCATTATGAGATGTGTAAAGGTGTCCCAGAAGATCTCAACTCAGATCTGAACCAGGGCATCACTGAGCGCCTAAACAATCCAACGTGCAATCTGGTGTTGTCAAATGGACTGAAACATAATGTCCTAGAGGCGTTCTAATGGATTTAGGTCAGGTGAGCGTGGGGGCCAGTCAATAGTATCAATTCGTTCATCCTCCAGGAACTGCCAGCATACTCTTGCAACATGAGTCCAAGCATTGTTGTGCACCAGGAAGAACCCAGTACCTACTATACCAGCAAAAGGTCTAAGAATTTTATCCTAATACCTAATGACAGTCCAGGTGCTGTTGACTATCCCGTAGAGGTCTGAGTGTCCCTACCTGGATATGCCTCTCTAGACCATCACTAACAAACCACCAAAGAGACCAGAGACGGTCACACTAGTGGCCTGCTGAAGGTTATTTTGTAGATCCCTGGCAGTGTTGATTCTAGTCTTTCTTGCACAATTGAGCAGATAATGGTCCCGCTGGTCAGTTAAGGACCTTCTACAGCCTTGGCCAGCTCTAAGTACCTGTCTCCTGGAGTAGCTGCCTGTCTCCTGGTATCTCCTCCATCCTCTTGGAGACAAAGCAACCTTCTGGCAAAGCATGTGGCATCCAAGAGAACTTGGACTTTACTGTAGGGTTCAGATACATTGAGTTCTATTAGAAGTTCATTTTAGTTTGACTACATTTTTGACTAATGTAGCCCCCAAACCTTATGCTACAGTCACACTAGAGAAAACAGCAACTGGAGCCTTAAGTAATGAACTCGTAATGATCTCTTACTGACTTTGAAATGGTTACTTTCGAGGTGGGGAGTAGGTCTGCAAAACTCAAAGCCCTGTGTCTCAGACCCAGGACCATGATAGCCTCAGAGTGATTGCAATGTGTTTGGAAACAATTAGATTATGATTAGGTTTAGGCCAAGGGTTATGGTTAGGAATTCATTTTTGATGGTTAGGGTTAGTGGCTAGGGAAAGCATTGTTTGAACAAGGGACAGCAGCTTGTGCTACATTCCTTTTTACCAGCTGCCATTCAAAACGTATTGCCGTGTAGCTTGGCACTAAAAAAAATAAAAAGAAGAAGAAAAAAAAAGAAATGTAGAAAACCAAGGAGTGAAACACACATCCTGTTATTTTGTCAGTGTCACTGGTGCAATGACAGGAATAGGTTGGGTGGGTTGAGGAGGAGGGGGCAGTGGGGTGGTTGGTTGGACCTTGAAACCAAGCAAGCAAGAGAATGGACTCAACTGAGCAACGGGCTGGCAAGGCAGGCGAAAATAAACAGTGGGCTTGAAGAATCAATTCAGCGTGCCTGTCAGAAGACTGTCAAACTCCCCTCCATGATGGACAGTCTGGATGTTCACAGTCTATTCGCCGCCAGGCTGCGGAGCGGTGAGTAAGTGAACCATGCCGGCCGAGCAGACAATATGAAGAGGGAGTGCAGAGCAATATCTGCTGTTGCCATGCTAGATCAGCATAAACGTCAAGGCCACTCTGGTGTGGCCTGAGTGGTCTTCTGGGGAGAGTTACATCCAAGAGGTGGGTGTATTTGTGCGCATAGATTGTCAATATATGCATATGCTTGCAGTGTGATACGTATTAGTCACTGCGGGATTGTACGTGAAAAGTGATAACAAAAATCAGCCTTGAAATTTCAATTAACTCAATTCATTTACTTATGGCTCGATTTCTTTTTCATGGTGTCCATATACGCCTACACGAGTAGACGAGATGAATTCACAGAAAATCTCATATAGGGATGCTGTTGTGAGCAATTAACAGCTGGTTTTGTTCTCAAAATTAAGCAGAACACCCCCAAAACAAACAGAATCGTCTGTAATTATTCATAATTATCGCCCATGTTGTAGCCATGCAGAGACACCCGCAACGATAACAGGATTTTTTTTAAGCAGTTTAAGAACGGAACTCATCCAGGAGTTTATGCAAGACAGATAATATCATTCATCAAGTCTCGGGGAGGGGAGATTTGTTTTCCCCTTGTGTTTGACTTGTCATCATTGCTCAGTGGTGAGTAAATTGTGATTAAAAATAGATTACCAGTTAAAAATGAAACCTGTAACAGCAGACACTTCTTGAAGTTTGTTTTTTTTTCCTTTAGTTTACTTTGATTAAAAAAAGAAATATATGTAATGCATACTAGCATTCTAACAATATGTAATCTACAAGCCTGCAATATTTGTAAATGATAATATTCATTTGAAGCTATAATTTCACAGAGTGCATAATCATTCAGATTATAATTAACATCTCCATGCATATAATAACTGATTGGTTACAAATTTTATGCTACCCCAATCATCTGCAGATTTTCCTAACATGCAAAAAAAAAACATCCAGTTTTTTCTTGGTGATTTTTTCTCTTTTTTTTTTACATACAGCTCTCATTTCTTCACAAAGATAGATGTTTAAAATTCCAGCCCATGGTGACCTTTTGCTTAGTGGGAATTCACATGTACACATGGTGGGCTATTTTGTGTAATTAGAGGTCTGATCAGGGCTGGTTTGGTGTGATCATGGTGGAATTAATGTTTAAACACTCACTGAGAGCTTTATTTCAAACACGCCCAGTCTAGACTAGTGCAATCCAATATAGCAGCTATCTAATAAATGATCCTCGGTGGACCGCTTTTAAGGTCCTCTGTAAACCCCCTTTAAAAAAAATTTGCGCTGTTTTGCATGTGGTTTCTTCTAATTTTACCCCACAGTTTTTCATGTTAGTTTGAAGTGCCTTTCACTTCCTCCAAGTACAGTGTTTCATTTTTGATTTTGTCCCCAATGTCTTTGGAACTTCCAAGGCATCTTTTACAAATGTAAGACATAACACAAAGTTGTTTTTGTGAGAGTAGTGTTTTCCTTTGTGGTGTCCTTACATTTACACTTATTCTTACACTGTCTGTGGACACACGGATAAAGGTTTTAGCAGGTTGTAGAGATTTCTGCAGGTGTTCTACTCTTACCCTTGGGTTCTTTTTCACCTCTTTCGGTATTGCATGTTGTGATCTTGGTGTGATCTTTGCAGGATTCCCAGTGCTTGAGAGAATAAGAACAGGGTTTATGTAACAGTTTCATTGTGGCTTGTGAAACCCAAACTTTTCTGATTTTGTGCATTTCTATAATGTTTCTTATACATTTTTGTGAATGGTTCACACTGATTATTACTGTGATGATGTTCTCAGTCTCTTTTTATTTATAAATAAGGGCACCTCCACTACCTTTACCATCAGTCTCTTTTTCGTAATTGGAATGCTGGACATCGAGTCAGTGTTGTGCGATGCTGCAAATTTTGGTATTGATGTGAGAGTAAACATAGAGCCAGTATTGCTAATACCAATACTGGTACTTTTCACTTATAAAGGCAGCTTATGTAGTGGAGATCTGTGTGTCATGACTACTGAGATTAATCATCATTGAATTGCAAACTCTGAACACATTTTAACAACCACTAAATCACTGTAATTGTTACTTTTTAACAATAGTTCACACACGAAATACAACTTTAAGTTGTTTTTTGAATGTATTTTAAAACTTGGCGCTTTATAGAGTTGTAATATAAATGTCCATCCATCTACTTTCTTCCGCTAATCCAGGACGGGGTCACGGGGGCAGCAGCCTAAGTAGAAAAGGCCAGACCTCCCTTTCCCCAGCCACATCCTTTAGCTTGTCCTGGGGAAACTAAGGCTGTCATAAAACGGCTGTGCAGGCAGGCAGGCAGGAATGGACCCAAATGCAAACTCACAGAGACGAAAAATAAACTCAAAAACACAGCTTTATTAGCTGGCATGGAGGTGATACAAAGACTGGGATTCTGTAACTTAGTGAAACACAGGGAGAGAAACACAGCCATGAGGGAGGACGTGGCATGGAATTGAGGGAGACACTGACATGAATACACAGAAGATGCTTGAACCACCTAACCTGGCCCCTTTTGATGTGGAGGAGTAGCGGCTCTACTCTGAGCCCCCTCCTGAATGCCCGAGCTCCTCATCTATCTCTAAGTGAGAGGCCAGCCACCCTTTGGAGAAAGCTAATTTCCACCACTTCTTATCCGCAATCTTGTTCTTTCAACCACTACCCAGAGCTTGTAACTAAAGGTGATGAGGTAGGAACATAGATCAACCAGTAAATCAAGTGCTTCGCTTTTACATTTAGCTCTCATTTTGCCATGACAAACATTTACAGCATCTGCATGACTTCAGACGCTGCACCAATCCATCTGTCGATCTTCTGCTCCCCTCTCCTCTTACTCGTGAACAAGACCCCAAGATACTTAAACTCCTCCAGCTGGGTCAATAGTCCTGAGCCAGAGTGGGCACACCACTCTGGAGGTGCTAATTCTCATTCCTGCCACCTCACACTTTGCTGCGAACTGCGGAGGTCGTCACCTAATGAAGCCAACAGAACCACATCATCTGCGAAAAAAACAAGAGATCCAGAGACCTCCCAAAGTGGAAACCTTCTCCCACTCGGCTAGGGTTAGAAATTCTGTCCATGAAAATTATGAACAGAACTGGTGACTAAGGCCAGCATTTGCAGAGTCTAACACCCACCGGGAGAAAGTCCGACTTATTCCCGGCAATTCAAGCCAAGCTCTTGCAATCACTGTATAATGACAGAATGGCTCAAAACAATGGGCCAGGCAGTCCATACTCCTGGAGCACCTTCCACAGAATACTCAGAGTGACACGACCAAATTCCTTCCCCAAGTCCACAAAATACATGTTGACTGGTTGGGTGAACTCCCGTGCACCCTAAAATATCCTTAAGAGTGTAAGGAGCAGTTTGATTTCCTCATTAGCAAATGTTAATTAACATGTGAATGCTTATATGAAGTTTTCTATTGAGCACTGAGCAAATAATGTTTAAGCATTTGCTGGCTTTTTTCACATATACTTTTCTTTTATGCAGTAGAACAAGATGTTTTTGCTAACAATTTAAACCCTGATCATATTTCTCTGTGGACTGTGTAGTCTTTTAGTTGTTGCCTTCAGGCAAATGTAACACAATCTACCTACTAACTGTTTAGTACTACTAGTATTAAATACAAGCAGCAGCCTGCTGCAATACTACATATTGTCACTGGCATTTAACCAAACTAGCAACCACTAGCACCAAACTAACAAGGTCAGGAACAAAAAGCCTTGTGCCTGACCAACACTGAATCACTGAAATAGACATGTCTTACAGATCAGCCTGACGATGCATTTAGATGACTACAGCATGTATAAGCATAAGAATATAGATAAGTATACACGAATCTTCCAACTTTTTGTTAGCTGTCTCATACAGTGCACTATATCTGCATTATTGAAACTCAAGTTTAGACTGCACAGGCATTTGATGTAGTCCTGCACATTCAAGGTAACTGTTTAAATCCAGCAGAACTGTCCTTTTTACCCCCTCCTCCCTGTTTGTTTCACAGTGACTTGCTGTGTCGGAGCGTTCATGCTCCATTGCTCTGGTCTGAGCGCTCAGCTTGCCTTGGGGTGTCTAGGTTCTGCAGCGCAAGACAGTAAATCCTCCCGTGTCTGATGGCTATTGATTAGGTATTCACATTCTGCCTCCCGCCTGGGAGAAAACAGCTCTGGCCTCCACTCCCTTTCACTCATCATCCCTGTCTCTCACTCACTGTTGCTCTTCCAAAGATATGACAGAATACAGTATACTATGTAGGATATAGGCACCGCTTTGCACTTTATTTCAGCCTCTCCTCAACTCCAAAAGCATTTCACTCGTGCTTTTGTTTATCTGAGATTATGACCCTCCCCTGACAGTGTTTCTCTTTTATTTCCTCTTGTCTTGTCATTTCCTCTTTGTCAAAGCCTAATTTTCACCCCTCTCTGCTACTCTAAAAATGTCACTCTCGTCATTTCTCTATGGGACACAGCGAGCACTGTGGATGTCATTACCACCCGCTGAGGGAGTGTGGAAGCATTGCGTACTTGCGTGTCATCGCTGATCATGTTAATATATGCAGATGAGACTGTGCATATGAATCAAGTGTTTCCCCTTGGTGGAAGGTCTAAACACAGCTGACCAGGCATTCACCTTAACTGCTCCGTGACACCAGCTGCAAAATGCTGAATGAGAAGCAACTCGAAGGAGTAAACAAGTAGGCAGCCCTCAGAGGAGATAGAGAGTAGCTGTACATAGAAATACATAAAAACACATGAAAAAGAACAGGCTTCAAACACACACACAACAAAAGGGAACAGTCTGACGTGATTAGTGCATTTATTTCAAACGAAAAAAACAACAACCTCTCATTGACTCGTTGTGCTCATTCTGCTGAGAATCTCACTTCCTCAATAACTAAAGTCGTGTTGAAGCATGGCAGTAAAAGTAATTTAGGAGTCAAAAATTGGAGCTAAACTATTTATAGCTGAGGTGTGAGTAAACAGTATGCAAGTGCAGGTTACAATCACAACTTGAATACATCATTTTTATTTCCTCAGTATATCTCAGTGCCGCAGTTTAGTGTGTGTATTTACAACCCTTCGTCTCATGTCATATTTCACCAACGCAGCTTTTACCTAAAAATATGAGCATAATATAATCTCCTGGTGAAAAAAAACAACAAAAAACCCCAAGATTTTACCTTTTATGCAGCACGGACTAAATCTCAGTAGGCATTCGTGTTTGTGTGAGAGTCGGAGGCCTTTAATGAGTGTGTCTGTGCAGAAGAGGATGTGTTAAAGTGAGTAGAACTATAAGTGTGTGTGTGTGTGTGTGTGTGTGTGTGTGTGTGTGTGTGTGTGTGTGTGTGTGTGTGTGTGTGTGTGTGTGTGTGTGTGTGTGTGTGTGTGTGTGTGTGTGTCTCAGAGGGAAAGATAGAGCAAGTGAAGGATTGCTTATTTTTTTATTTTCTGTGAGAAAGTGCAGTTGTGGAGAAGTGTGCTTCTGTGTATGTGTGCAAAAGATAGAGAGACATGCTTTCAGGATTTTGTTTAGGGATTGTCACTGTGGATGTCAGTGCGTACGTGAGTGTGTGACAGAAAGAGGGATTACAGTATGTCTATGTGGGTGTATGTTTTTCTGTATGTGTCTGATTGTGAGAGAGTAAGAACAGTATGCATTCTTGTTTTTTTATGGGTCTCTAGAAATATATTGGCCTAAAATAAGTCTGTTTTCAGGATCTGACGCTCCTACTATGCTTGTGCATAAGCTGTGTATATTGGATGCATGCGACAGAGGATCCATAAACTGCCGGTCACTGAGTTGGAGGCCTGCCCGGGAGCCTCTGCTTACCTTCTCTCAGGTGATTTAGGAATCTATCGATTTCATAGTCCTGCTTTGTTTTTCTGCTTTTTCA
Source organism: Rhamphochromis sp. 'chilingali' (assembly GCF_963969265.1). NCBI lineage: Eukaryota > Metazoa > Chordata > Actinopteri > Cichliformes > Cichlidae > Rhamphochromis > Rhamphochromis sp. 'chilingali'. Next base: position 15,491,017 of record NC_137932.1, on the reverse strand, counting down.
TAAATAGCAGATCAAACTCGTGATCGCCCCTCTTTGTTTTGTTCTCTTTCTCCTGTGGGCTATTTTCGCTGACATTTCCACCACTATCCATGGTGCAGGGAAATCATTTCATTTTTCTGCACCTCTGCAGGCAATCCCAGGCAAAAACAGTGAGGATGATGACGAATATCCTGGGATCAATAAATAACGGTGCATAAGAAGTGTGTGATTAGCTCAGTATCATGGTGAAGTTAAAAGAAATAGTAAAACCACTACTGATGTTGTTAATGCAGTGGAATTAAATTCATAACTTTTTAAATAATACCAGGTTTAAGTGCTCAATTCAACCAAATTACAGGAAAAGGGTTGTCTTGGTTACCTGTAATGGTAAGATGAAGTGATGTGAAAATGGCTCTGATTTAGGTATCCACCTCCGGTGGAGGTGGGTGAGTTTTTTGTGGTGTTCATAGTATTAAGACATCAACAGCACTGCCTCACTGTGTCGCGTAACTGAAATCTCTAAGACAAATATCTCAACAGTTGAAAAATAAGATTAATATGACATTAATCAAAGTGCATGGGTGGTTTGGAGCACTTCTCAAAAGTTTGTGTGCACAGAGCTGCAAAATTTCACTGCTTTGCACTGTGACGAACACTCACAAGTTTGTCTGGAGCTTTCAGACAGCAGTAGGCTTTTCTATTTTTAGCATGTCTTTTAAGCTATGCAGAGAAAAAATTAATAGCATTAAATTACAGTCATAAAAGAAAGTTTTCAAATGTACACATTAATAACATGTAAGGGTGTACTTTCAAAAATACAGCCTTATTGTTTCTATAGGAATTCCAACTTTTAACCATCATCATGGACGGGTGGTGATCTGGTCTAAACAACCTGGGCAAATTCCAGTCATTAAGTCAACCATGAACTCCTTATACATCAAAGTATACAGTCCTCTGGAGTCAAACGTGAGCATTTAAAAGTTGGACAAAACTGAGTCATCCAATAGGACATTGATCTCAAGCACAGCAGCAAATCTACAGAATGGCTGAAAAAGAAAAGAATGACAGCGTGCTGCAAAGTGTTGCCGTCAGACTCCAGTCATGAACCCAACTGAAATGCTGTGGACTGAAGCAACGTTGTAAAGAAGAGTGGGCTAAAATCCCTCCACGACAATGTGAGAAACTGATAAGATCATACAGAAACTTATTACTTCATGATAATGTTACTCATAGTGCTTCTACAAGCTATTCAATCATGGGCTGTACTTAGTTTTTCACAGGACTGCATGGAGTCCTGTGAAAAGTTTTTTTCAGAGGACTGTGTGTACTATCAACCTCATTCATCCATCCTGTGTCAAACGAAATGGGATGTTCAAATGACATCTCTGTCTTAAACAGACAGAGTAAAAGTGCCTAAATACAGCAGCCAATGGCGATGAAGCAATAAGGATTATGGGGAAAAGATAAACAACGTAAATGTTGACTGATGTTAACAAATGGAGTGGAGAGTTAGTCCAGACAGGGTAGTGATTATGTGCCTACATTAGCTGATTGTTTCATTCAGACTTCCAAATTGCTGGTTCATCCATCGCCTGTTTAGATACGGGCTGACTCGTCAGGTCAAGTCACATTCACGCATGTTTGTGGGGCTCAAATTTTAATCTTCTTAGCGCTTTTCAACGCCGCTCTTCTAATAGGCTCACGGTAATGCTCCGGGTCTTCCACCCCTGCACCCTCCTCCACATGTTTCCTGTTTATGTTGGAAATCTAATGCATTTATCGAGAGGCGGTTTGCTCGCACCTGAATTCTTTTTGCTATTACAGATTTGTTAAGAATGGTGCCTTTTCCTTTAAATCTAAATGTTGAATCATTTGCTATAAAAGGTCAACCACTGTTCAATCATTTCCTTGGCTGAACAATGGCTGTGATAAAGTCAGTAATATTAATAACAAATAGTTTAATGATGATGATCATGAGGAAAAAATGGTGACAGTGTAATAATGATGATGTCATAGGAGAGGTACGAGCTTTTATGATGATGATAATGATGGTAGGAATTATCATTACGAGGCTGATATTAACGATGACAAATAAGGTGATGATGAGAGAGGTAATACGCTTTTTAAAAATAACTGCTTCAGATAGGAGTTATTTCGAGGAGTCAAATATTTGTCTTACTGATACAGGTTTATTTCTCACCTTGGTATTTTGGGGATTTGTTTCAAGCGTGACTGCAGAAAGGTGAAAAGAGAAAGTCTGCCTCCTTCTTTGATGTCTTTAAAGCTTTTAGGCATGTCAGTAGGGAACAGTGTGGACTGTCATGGTCCAGGATGAGGATCTTGGTTGGACTGTCTTCTCTGTGTTCAGGTCAGGTTTGGTTCCTCGCTCCAGGCAGGGTCAGGCCTTGAATCCCACTAAACTCACCTGCTCTTCTTTAGCCGGCAATCATGGACCTGTTTCGATTACAGTATCTTGTTTCCTTGTGTATTAATCACGCAGTGTCTCTGTCGCCAGGTCCTCTTGGTCTTGAGCGAGAATTTATGACTGTTTGTTACTCACCTGGCCTCCCAACACTAGTCCCGTTTTTCTCACGAAAGCCTCTGGGATTGTGCCTCCCCTGCCTCACTCATTTCCAGACCTCAGAAAGGATATCAGAACGGGCAAGGAACTCAGAACCTACAAGCCTCTGCGACCCTCACATGACCACCCCACCCTTGGGAACTTGTCCCCCACCTCTCTAATTAAACTCACTTTTGCATTATCTCCAAACAAAGTGGTGGTTACTCTGGACAGTAACCACCAGCTTCTAAAAGCCTCTAACTAGCTGCTCTCCTCTCTTCTAGAAAGCTGTTTCCAGTGACAACCGCTCCCAGTGTACCCCCCCCTTAAATCCCAGTTAATGTAAATAAAAGCAGACCTGAAACTGTCAGTTCCTGTCTGCACCTCCATTTGAGTCAGAAACCCTCTTAATGGTCTAGCTAGCCCATTTTTACCTTTATATATTTTGTAAATAACCCTGAATGCCTTTCTTTGCACCTTATTTTGGCACTCATTCCTGTTTTCTACTACCAACTTCCTGTCCGTGTGTAGAAGCTTTTATTTTGATGGGGCGATTTCCTGTAAAACAGTTTTTGGCGCAGTTTTCAGCAGCAGTCGCGGGAGTTTAGAAAAGTGATGGCTTAACGGAGCCTATGGTGATTTCTTTTGTCATTAGCAGCCCCCTTGATAGAGGCACAAGGTATGGTTATGATGTAAATAAGGAGACGTTTAGATGTTTTTGTGACAGTCGCTACATTTGTTAAATGTTACGTTGAAACGAACTTCATGTTATAAGGTTTACGATTGTAAGAGTGTGGATTATTTTGCTTACACGCTGTTTCTGTGTATACATCCCCAGCTCTTACGGTGAGATTGATGGTTTACTGCCATTAAACCTTCAAAACGTCATCAGTAAAGTGTCATCCTTCATTCGGGGGGGTTCGCTACATATTTCATATACATGAGGGTTTTCTTGCCCATATAACACATAATGCAATGGAGCACACATTTATAACCTCATTAGACTGTTCTGAGTGGGGAAAACAGTGTATATTTCTGACAGTAAGGCTGTAAACAAACCTCCTTGCTGATTTATGGGATGCGCCCTCTTGTGACACCAACATTATAGGAGCAACAGAGCTCCACTGAACTTCAATCAGTGATTTCTTGTGGTGCAATCAGATTAAACCCAGCAGATAACAGCACAACCCCGAAGTCATGAATTATCAGCTAGCTAGCAAGCTTGGTTCACAAGGGATCCACAGAGTGAATCCACACGGGTGTTTTTGAAACTTTTTTGTTTATGTGTTTGTTTGATTCACAACACATAAATGCCTATATACACTCTTAAGCCTGTCCAAGACTTTATTATTTATTACAGTTGCCAATTTAACATTTATATAATAGTTATGACCTTCAGTAATATTTTAATATTTCAATCTCTTTGTTCAAAGTCAAATGAATTAATATGCACAATATTGTCAGCCTCATCTTTTCCTTTTGCAGATACAGTGGATCCAGTCAAACATCACAATACAAAGGATTAAATGCTTTTTCAACATTTCAGAATTAAATTAAAATGTCAATAAAAGAAAGGCAATATATAGATGTTCTGCTACAGATTCCAACATGTTAGTCTAAGAAACCCGTCTTTTACCTAAAACTCTGCAAATGTCTGGCTAGGGAAGGAAGCAACGCTGTTCTATTTGCTAAGATGAACAGCAGACCTCTGGAGTCAGAGAGTCAATAAATATCTGAAAATGACTCGGTTCTGTAATGTGTGCTCCAGCATCATGGAAAGCGAGCTCTAACTTGTTATTGATGCAGCGAATGGCGTTCAGGTTAGGGTTGATCTTTCACGTAGGAGAGTGGCTGCACCATCACTTGCAAAACCAACAAGCCGTGCACATAACATTTATTCAGAGCTGCCCAGCATATCAAGCCTTTTTAACTCGACTGCACAGATAGCAGCCCCAGTCCAAATGCAAAGTTGCAGATTTCTCCCCTTTGTCGGCAGTTCTGATGTAGGCAATCGGCACGTGTTTGAGACTCAGTAATGTTTTGTGAGGCTCAGGTAAAATATGCAGATCCAGTGCTATGAATGCATTTCATGTATTCTTTTATTTTATATAGTTATCACAGCAAAAAAGCACTACTTGGTGGCATAACGAAAATTTAAAGTGGAATGGGATCTGAGATACAAAAAATAATTCAACAGAGGCATGTAGACTATAGGAGGGGAAATCCCAGCAAATCCATGGTATCTGCTAATAAATCCATCCATCCTGTCCTGCTTATCCAACTCAGTCAATGCCAGCTGTCACAGTTCATGAAGTAGAGTACACCCTGGACACTTCATCAGTTGTTGCAGGGTTAACAAAGAGAGACAGAACCGTTTACGCTCATATTTGCAACTACGGCTGTTTTAGATTCACTAATTAACCTAACATGCATGTCTTTGGGAGGAAGCCAGAGTACCTGGAAAGCACACAGGCTTACCACACAGAGGGACGTCAGCCAGGCTTAACCCAAGATCTTCATGCCGCCCTCGCTGCAAAAAAAACAACAACAACAAAAAAACCCGTGTAAATAAAAGACTAAAATTTCAATCTTCAAAACTGGAGCACAGACTTAGGCGGGCTGTTAGGGAAATTAACCGCCACTTGATTGAAGCAGAGTCTTCTAAGCATTGTTATCTGTGAAAATACTTTGAATTGTCTCAACGTGTTTTATTGTTTTCGGTAACTACCCCAAAACATTTTCACATTTTTATTTGAGCTCCAAAATATTGCGGGACTTGATTCTATAATTATTAGACGTCCATGCTTTGTCTTTATAATAATGATAACAAATTAGTTACTGCTGAGGAAGAGACTGGTGAGTGGATATAAATGATATAATGGCTAATATGATAATGATTGTGCTAATGATGAGAATGACATGACAAATGAAATGCTAAAGAGTAAAGACAGCAGCACTAATGAGGGCAAAATGAGAGGGAATAGAAGCTAGTGGCAGGTTTGCACCAACTAAGCCAACAAGTAAGCTCAGGCCTGTATTCATATCAGTGAAAAACTGCTCCCCATCGTGAAACAAACAATAAAGAGAGCTGGAAAGCAACCATAGCAACCATTTATCTCAATGTAATATCACTGATGGCATAAGGGTCCAAATTAGTTATAAAGCTTCAATTCATACTTGCATTTAGCTAATTTCCCACTGAATTATCATCCCCCTTTATCTCAAAAATGGCATCCCAATTTGTCTCTCTTTTTAGGGGATTCATTGGGATTTTGAAGCAGGCCCTATCCCTTGCGGATATGCATCTCCAAGAACACAGATGCTGTGTTGTTTGCTTTGCTGAGAGCCTCAAACTCCCCACAGATGCGCTCATTTCCCTGGGCAAAGGGAAATGACATGCCTCTGTGCAGAATTTGGACATATTCCCACTAATGATATAGAAATACTTGGCTAAGCAATTCTGCTGAGGACAGTTCCTGTCTCATTTGGGCAAGAGTCTTGTTTATATGTACGCAGCTCTACTCAGAACTGTGCTCTTATGTCACTTTCAAGTAACAGTGGTAATTAGGCTGCAGACTGAAAAAAAGGGCCGCGTGTTGTGTGATCCACCGAATGAAGTCTTAAGCGCATATGCAAAATGTGGGCAAGAAAAAACACGTCAAATTGGAAGAATAACTGTGCCCAGTGCAACCCATATGCCACTGATTGTGGTTTCTCCAATTGTCTTGTGTAATTATTTAGCAGGAGAACCGCAGAGATCCGCTGACCACAACCTTGCCCTGGGACACGCTGCCAGCAGAATAATAATAAAGCACAAGAAGAAAATTGAGGCCACTCTCTCCAGTCTCAGGTCTTTCATTCGACATGAGTCAGACAGCAGAATGTGTTTGTATCATTTTGTGAAACCTAAATTAAATCTAAGTAGATGAGAGCAGGCCCCCAATCCTCTGAGGACTTTGTTTCTGTGTGAAAGAAGGAAGCAGGAGCAGAATTTAATATGGCTGAAACTAGCATTTGTGTTGGCAGTGTTGATTAGGGCTGAACGATATATCGCATTTGCGATAATATCGCGACATGATCAAGTGCAATTTTCTAACCGCAAAGGCTGCGATTATACTGCGATTATATTATACAATTCATGGGCTGCATCCTCCTGAGGCCGCATTTGTAGACCGATTACGTCACAGCGACGCGCCGAAGGCTGTCCAAATTACTACCATATCCCAGAATTCATAGCGCGGCCCAGCCAAACTCCAGTTTCCAGCAATGGCGGCCGCTACTAAGTTTTAAAATTACTCATACTAATCTTTCTGGGTCACAAAATAAACTTTTAACATATTTTCAGGCGAGAAAGTAGTTGTGTAAACATCAAATATCTGCTCGGTTTATCAAGATATCCCATATTTGCAAAAGTGCTTCGACGTTTTCAGAGGCGTCTGCTACCCACCAGCTCGACAGCTAGCCGGGAGCTTGAGGGTTACTGATGCGGCCGAGAACGGCACAACTCCCGGCACATCATTTTCAGATCACCGCGGAGTTTCGCTGCTCGGGTTAAACGTAATATATAAGTCACTTAGACAACCTAAAAATGTTATTGTTGGGCTTTTTTCAGTGTTTTGTTTGTTCGTGAGTAAATCGGTTTGGCTGAGATTAAAGTTATTAGATTAGATAAAAGAAAACTTTATTAATCCCCCGGGTGGGTTCCTCCTTGGTTTTCACACAGCTGACTAAACGTCAAACAGAAAACTTATTAAACAGAAGTATGAGACAGTCGAGAATTTACACCAGTGTCTGGTTATATTTTAGATAGCAAGAAGCAGACGGCCGAGTTTATTAAACTCCACCGAGACAGCGGTGACGCTAATCAGAAGGCTAGACCGTCCAATTTCACGCCTTTAAACTTTAAAGGCGTGTTTGTGTGTGTGTTTATACAATTGCTATTATGTTTGCACTTTATGTGTAATGTTACTGACTGCAGAGATCAGTAAGATGTGTGTATTTTTTATTTATTAGTTTTATTTATTTAATATTATTTTTTAATTGAATGACTGTCTAGTAGTTCACAGATGTCGAAAAACTGAGTGTGGTAAAGCCACTGATTTTTTTAATGTATATTTCTGCAATCTGCACATTGTACTGACTTTCATTTTAATGTTTACACCAGGGTTCCTTGTCAGCACTTTATGCTCAGATGTTTGTAAGCTAAAAATAAACTATTGTGTATGTTCAAATATACTGTTGTGATTGAAGAAGTTAAATAAAAATGTCAGTCATCAATTCATGCATCACCTCATGTCATCATAACAGAGGTCTGTCTTCCAGGAAAGAACAGTTTAAAATTAATGTAATATAGTATTGGCCATACTATATGATGTATTGCTTGTCTTTGTTTAATAATACAGAAGACAAAGACCTTAAAAAATAATCGCATATCGCATCGCAATCGCAATATTGGGGCAAAAAATCGCAATTAGATTATTTTCCATAATCGTTCAGCCCTAGTGTTGATTGTATGAGAGAGTGGTTTAAAAAAAAAAAAGCCAGGCCAAACTGAACCACTGGAATAAGCTCTGGGGATAAGTTGAAGGATTAAGGGGGGGAAAGGAAGACCGGGGCAACGGGAAAGAAGTTTCAAAAACGAGAGAAAGTGTCTACAGCAATGAGAGGGGGGGGGGATGAAGATGAAGTGAGGCAGAGAGAAAAAATGAAACTGTCTAGAATGTGTTGAGACAGAGGATGAATGTTTGAGGCTATAGCTTTTAAAAACTCCAATAAAGCCAGCTGGCTCCTGGCTGCATTGGAAAATGGAAAAAGTAGGCTTTGAGTGGCGAGTCCAGGGGCCAGTGGAGCGAGGAGGGGCCCGGTGAGGCCAAGCAGCCGGGCAGCCTTCCTTTGTGAGCGAGAACTCATTTACAATGGTTAAGGCAGGGTGAGCTGCACTTAGATAGGCCAAAAAGAACTGCAGCTTTCATCTGCAGTCTTCAACAGAACTCCGATCCATCATGTGTTTGTAATGAAACACTAGATAGTTACAGCATTTGTTAATCATGTTCCTAAGACATGAATGCAGGAACACTTTGCACTGTGCCTTTGCCTTCCACTGCATGACTTATATCCAGCACAAAGCTTTGCTTTAAACCAGCATGGGGTGAAGTTGTGGAGGAAATGAGCCTGCTGGGCAATGATATGACTAAGAAGCTGCTCTGCTCACAGTAAACACCAACACCGTCTGGCCGGGCTGCAGTAATGACTGAAGAACCCTGCTGTGCCCTGACAGCCTGCTCCTCTCCACCTTCAATATTAATATCTTTTCTTAAAGTCAGGCAAAAAAAAACCCAAAACACATCTGGCAATATGTTTTTGTTGTTGAACACAAAAGGTGAAATCTTGTTTTTAAGTCGTTCCCACAAACATCTCTCGAAGAAATGGTTTTTGGAGGACTAAACGTATTTAGTTCTTTTTGGTAAATTGTTTCAGCTAAACAGAAAGAGTTGAGCTCACGAACAGATGATTTTATCAAAGTGAAAATGAACAACTGCAAACACCTCTAAAGCTTATTAATTAAAATCTTTACCCTGCACAAATTGAATCGTGAAAAGGACACTTTGTGTTTCAGCAAAGGAATTTGCTGTAACAACTTTTTGGCAGACAATGTCCTGATGCAATTATTGTGCTCAGCATCCCAAAGCTTTGTCATTGCTTTGATATTGCTCGTTTTGGTACCAATATGCCTGCACAAACAAAAGTAAAAAAATGCATGCGGTCTTTGTTTCTAGGGTCTTTAGGCATTTATTATATTACATTTGTAGCCAATTTATATTATAGTTAATCTTCTACATTTTGTAATATTTAATTATCATTTGTGTTCCCTGTCTGTGGTTGTCTGGTTTCCCTGAGAGACCAGGGTGAGCCTTGTTCTCCCCAGTTAGTCAGTTAGTCCTGCCAAGTTTGTACATCCTAAGTCTGGGTCTCTGTCTAAGTGTTGTGCTTCCTGTTTTACTTTGATAGTCTCTCGTCTTGTGTGCATTTTGTTCAGTTTTGCTTCCCTTGGTTTATTAGTTGGATTCTGTTCAGCCGTGTTCCCCGGGTATCTCCACTCTCCCCTCATCTCATGAGTGTATTTAAGTCTTCAGTTTCCATTTGTTAATTATCACATCATTGTCAATCCTCCCTTTGTGTTCTGTGTATAGCAGTGAAGCCGCCTTTTTGAGTTTATCATCAGTCTCCAGAGTCCTGCATTTGGGTCCACTCCCAGCATTGTGACAGTATCCTACATCATTATACCACTTCATGTTTTTAATATAGTCATTATAATATGAACATACTGGATTTAACCATCAGAACTTGTAACACTGGGGATTACATTCAGGTCAGCTCTGTTTTGCATTGTGTCACTGCTGCATCACTATCTATTGTCATGCTATTACTTTATACTCTTTTGTTTACTTTTATACTGGGTGCAGCATCGCCCAGAGGCTTTGCTGTGAAAGTGGTTCTGCCGTTCATGTATTCCTGAAAGGTATTAACCATCTGTGGTTTAATTCCAGTTCTTTAATGGGGTCTTCACTCTGAACAATGGCTGCTAGCACCAGGACACAAAAAAACGCAAGCAGCCAGAAACAGCTGGTCTCCATGGCCCTGACACGTTGCAGCATTTTTAAATACGTGCACATCAGCAGTGATGTAGCCTTCAGTGTAGCATTAGAGTCAACACATGTGGGCATGTTATGTGAAAGCTCTAACCACTTGATTAAAAAATATTGCTCAAAGAAAGCAGAATTGTTCAATGAAATTCAGTTGTTTTTATACAGCACAAAATCACAACAATCACCTCAAGGCTCTTTATATCGTTATATAAAACCCTACAATAATACAAGTTTTCAGCCTAATCTTAAAAGTAGAGAGGGTGTCTGCCTCCCAAATCTAAACTGGGAGCTGTTTTCACAGATGACAGGCTGAAGCCTCCACTTCTCATTCTACTTTTAAATATCCTAGTAACCATGAATAAGCCTGCAGTCTGAGAATAAAGTGCTCTGTCGGGGTCATATGGTATTAATTGTTAAGCTTTACATCTTTAAAATACAAAGTCGATCCACAACATTAGAAACATCGAGAGGTAAAGTGAATTTTTAGTATCCACTGGAAAATACTGCGAAGTGAAAACCAAAGGAGAGAAAAGGTTTTTTTGTGGACTCTGAATCAAAACCCAAAAAACACATTCAGTGTGTGGCTCGGAAATATTTATTTTGCAAAGTCACTTGAATAAACCAAGGGTGAGCTGCAGCAGAGGTGACCACAGGTGAGGTTTAGTTCACTAAACAGGAGCAGGTTTCTGTCAAAGAGAAAGACTTATGTTGAGAATTTATTTTGCTTTTGAGGCAGCGAGAAGGCTGACTGGTCAGGAATTTTCCAAGAAGAAAACAGTAGAGGGTGGGCAGACCGGTGAGTGTCTGGAGGTAAGTGAATTCACAACTGCTCTTTCTGCAGGAGAGAATCAGCTCAGAATTTGAGAAGCTATTTGCACAGGAAGAGTCCTTCAGGTGACGCAGCAGATTGCTGAGAGGCAGAGAGAAACACAAGGAGCTTTTAACCATCATAAGAGACGCTGATTACCACAACCACTTTCAACAACAAGCTTGAGCTGGTCCTTAAGTACTGGTGAGTGATGAACAAATGAGGAACAGGTGTCTCCACCAACAAGTGGGAAACCAGTAGGTGGAGTCCAGGGCAGAGCCTGTCTATCTCCATGTGAAAGCAGGGAAAAGGCAAAATCCCCAGACCATAACAGTTTAATGGAAAGTATGTTTCTGAAAACTGCTCAGTAATGACTTCAGGAACACAGCAAAACCCTTAAACTCCTATTCCAACCAAGGTTATGCAGCATACACTGGCAAAAGCCTCCACATGGGCTTCACCCTGCAACCAATAGGATCCAAGTGTCCACTGCCAGTGTCCTTGGACACCGCCTTAGGTGATTTATAAATGTCAATGGATTGTGACCTGGTCAACATAAGAATTTTCAATATATATATATATATGTTTTTAGATATAAAAACGTGAAGGTATTGAGTATTAGATGACCAAAAAGCAGATGTATTTTCAGGATTTCATTCATCTTGCGGTCCGTCACTTTCATGTTGCAATTCATTACAGGGCCCCATCCACCTGTTAGGAAGCAGCTTTGTGCCTCAAATGTGTCGGGTATGTGCATAAAAAGCATTTGGCTATATTCAGAAGCAACTCCCTTGGGAGGAAAAGCATCCATTTTAGGGACAAGAACACAGTATTATCAAGGCCAAAAAGTATTTCCTGAAGGTATAATCAACGTTTGAATATATTTAGCAAAGAAGCAAACGTGTATTCTATTGCTCCACTTTTCCCCTACTTGGAAAGAGCTGAAAAGTTTGTAAGTGAAAACACAAGAGAGGTATTTCTCTGTCACAGCTGTCCAAATATTTCTTCCACGGTCTTGTCTTCTTGGCAACACGGCCTTCTCACCCTGATCTGCAAATATAGAGCAGGACAGGCTTCATTGGAGAAACTGCATTTCCTGGCAGTGCAGTGCAGACAAGAGTGAAAAGGTGCTACATCCACAGAGAGGGCGTGAGTCAATGGATTTGTCTGAAATTAAGAGCCCGTGGCCAACGAGAGATGGGGCTCACCTCGACGTCATACATAAATCCCAACTGCTCTCATTATTAAGTGAATTCATCTTGTCAGAAGCCGAGACGTGGCTCAATTTAGGCTCCAGATTGCCATCCAGCTTTATTGAGTGGTGTCTCTCCCAAGTCAGAGGGAAGAGACGCCCTTGCCAAACAAAGTTGGGGTGATGACGTCCTCCGTCGACATCTTTACAACTTCATCTTTCACTGACTTTGCATACGCTTGCACTACATGTTCTCACATTGTGCTGAGTCACAGTGATTTGGTACAAGGGGTTTGTTTTTTTTCTCTGTTAGGTTAGAACAGTGTGCATGTTTGTAAATGTGTGGGATTGCTCAAAATGTCAATTTGTAATGTGAGGTTTTGGTTTTGTTCTTTGCCACCGATGTGACCTATTTTATATCACTGTTGCTAACTTTCTCTGAAAGCACCGAAATCAAACTCAAAACACACACCTGTCTCTGTGTTGGTGTATTTCTGTGGGCGGTTTGTCATTATTTTGCAGTCTCTTTTACATAGCATAACAGTGGGAATGAAGCCCCAACTCCAGTCCTGCTGGTTAGCAGACTGAAGCCAGCATGGTCACTGTTGCATCCATGCTTGTCACTCTGGGTGTGTTATCATTAACAGAAGACAGATAGCAGAGAGGAAAGAAACACGAGGCCACTCGACGATCGATGTGGCAGGTCTCTCTCTTTTCGTCTTTTGCCCTCTCATTGTCAGTCTGAAAGCGAAAGGACTGTTTTTCTTCGGCATCTTAGGGTTCGGTTTGTTTTAAGAGGGCTGAATGTTCTGTTTGATAAGCTGGGGGAATGAATTCCTGGTGAGTGGGTTAATCTTGGGTCTGTGTACTCCACAGGAAGAAAATCAATTGGGGTTTTACTTATTTATTTATTTTTAATCTGTGTTCACGCTCAGCTGGAAATTTGGTTAACTTGTGGAAATAAGGTGTGGAGTTTTTATCACAATGAATTTTGTAGCCAGGTTTGTAGGAATGGTTTCTGCCTGTCTAGTCTGGAGTGTGGAATGATGTAAAGGCATTTTAATGATATTTTCTGTACTGTGAGAGCAGATGGCATCTTTAAATTAGCCTGTGGATTTTTGTGTCTTGTAAACAAACAGTTATATGTAGTCAGTTTTTTCTCATCACAATACATCGTGCTGTTTTTGTTTGTTTTAGGTTGGTAGATAATGTATGTTTCCTGGCACATCGTGTTGTTCATTAGACCATCGGTGTGGAGGAATGAGGACGTGTTTACTTTCAATTTCAAGTATATTGATTGTGATGTTGTTTGAGATATTGGCTGAACATGCAGTTTAAGCCTTACTAATAAGGTGTTTTTCCATAAAGCCATTGTGAAATCCATGAGTTTAACTCAGAATTAGACTCTGAAATAGGTCCAGGAGCTATTTCAAGATGTTATTCAACTCCTTGCCTATATGGCAAAAAGAAACTTCCAGGTAAATATGAAGCTTTTACTTTGTCACTTGGTAAAGTGAAGTATTTTCTTATTGCAGGGCATCAAATAAGCCAGTGGTCCTGCAGACAAATGGACTCGATGCCTTACCTTACAGGTTAGGCCAGTAATAAATACCCTGGCCTACCACTTGCAATATCAATCTAGCTACGAGCACATTTACATGAAAGGTGTGGCGTTGGCAATATATATGACCAGTCAAAGACAACAGGCAACAGAGCAGCTGATCTTAAAAAGGAAGATAAAAGATGATATTTGAAAAATATTAAGAGGTTAACGACACGAAACGGCAACACAGAGCGTAGATAAATCAGTGCTGAGTGTGTGAGAGCTCACAGTATTTAAAGCACTGTATGAATGTGTGTGGTCAAAAAGACTGTAAAAGAGCTACCATATTAATAAAGTCTAACCTATTTGAAGCCAGGAAAGAAAGCTGATTATGTAGGTTAACAAAACTCATAACATGACTAGTGAAGGATTTGATGATGATGTGGTTTCATTTAATGAGAATTAGAGAATTTTACGATTGCTATTCCGTGAAGTTAATGTTTATATGTCCGTTTTATTCCTTCAGCTTCAGCCACAGAGGTGTTTTACACAGTGAGAATAAAGAAATGGAAAAACTGAATTCAAATGTAGACTTAGCTCCTTTGTTTTAAGGTGCACAGGTACAAATAGGTGCTATATTTTAGGATCATATATGAATGCTTATAGAAAAATAACATTTTTGGAACTCGAAAGAATCAAGGAATAAAGTTGCATCTAAGAATCAGTATTTATTAATGATGCTTATCAGGGAAACAGTACATGTGCACAGAGCTACGAGGCAACTTCCAGGAAAGCTGACGTCATTTTCGGTAGAATTGATTGGTCAGTAGATGATGATTTCATACCTCAAACATAACCTACTTTAAATCAGCTTAGGTCTGCAGCGTAAGTTAGCATAGCAACATACCCTTTAGCCACACCAGAAGCTTGGTTTTTAATTTAACTGCAAACTGCGATCAAGTGAGTTGACAAACCTGAAAATCTCGAACAACAATTACGGCTTCTCTCTTGCTCTCACCTTAATGTTTTCTTTAACACCTTTTATGCAATATTACTATCATTTTTATTATCTCACTTCACCCGTCTCATCTTTTGTGGCGTGTGTGTACCATAAGCACAGGAATGTGTGACATATCTACATCAGATCAGGCATGGAAAAAGCCAAAGTCCACATTAGGAGATTTGGAGTGCTGATGGAGTAAATCACATGTTTGTTAGCCAGCATAATGTGGTTTATTTCACCCATCGTCAGTAACTTTTTTTTTCTCCACTAAATAATTAACTGTTGTTAATTAATTTTGGTTAAATATGCATCTTCACAATATTAACTTTATAAAAAAAAAACACTATGTAAATTTTTAAATGTGACGCCAAGGGGTTCTTTACAAGCATGCATATGTAATGAGTTGGAAGCGAAAGTCCCATCTCACTGCTGCCGTAACCTTGTGCATGATGGCACTCATGCAAAGCACAACTTCTTGCTATCTGTGAGATGGAAGATATGGCCAACATGGGAATGAGAACAGGCACTGTGTTTTTCATTTCTTATTTAGAGTTTGCTTCCTGTGGTTTCATGGTATTGGTATACTGTGAGGCCAAAAAAAAAAGGCTGGTTTTGTTTTTTTAAATGTGACATTTCTCTTTACAAAAGGTGGTAAATACTGTTAGAAACGTTGCCTGTATTTGAGCTGTATTAAGCAACAGATCATCATTTACCCTTTAAAAAATTTAAAAGCTATATATATTGTAGATTTTTCAATAGCATTGACAAAGTTAACAATATTTTTACTGCTGGTGAACAAGCTTTACTCTGCATAGTAATGTTAGAACCCTTGTCTAATTTCCAAAGAAAATATTGAATTTCTAGCACTGGAAAAGCAATTTTATCTAACAACGTGGCCACCTGCTTTGGCGTGATCGCCTGGTAGCAGGCACAGCAAACTCAAGCTGCTTTGAGCAATGTTCATCAACAAGATTGGTCCACAAGAGGCCACAGTCAAAAATGGTACTTAAAACCTGAGTGCATACCATAAAATGAGCCTGTCTACATGTAGAGGCAGCTTCTTGTTAAGTTTGATTTATAGAAATAGCATGAAATTTATGTTAAACCAACACCATGATCCGTGATGTAGACTGGCTTTTAACTTCCAAGGAAAGTAACTACACAACTGTGATAGATCCACCACTAATATGCCCAAAAAATACAGTTTATTGATTAGCAACAGGATAATCCTTAAATTAAATAAAATGAAATAGGCCATTGTATCATGTTGGTCACAATATTGGCAATATCCTTCTAGTATATTGCCAATATGTAGTACTGTGTGAAACGTTTTTAAAGTGGTGAGCAATAGTTCTCCAGGCTCTCTGAAGATCTTTCAAAGTTTCTTTGGGCATTGGCTGCTTTTTCACTTTTCCTTGTTTGGTGGTTAAGACATTAAATACTGACTTATAGCGGAATTGAATGAAGAATAAAAAAGGCACTTAACCTAAGGCACCAGTGGTTGTGTCCACACATACCAATCAATTTTGTTAGGAACATATTTTGGGTTGTATCTAAGGGCACTTTGTTAGCCTGTTGCTAAAACACAGTATTTTTCCACATTTCTTTAGTTTTATAAAGTATAAAATAGTATTTTTTTATACCCGTTAGTAAACAAGATGATTTCCAAAGCAATACTTGCCAAAAACATGTCACATTTCAGCATGCCATGTCATGTGTCCTTATAAAAATTAATGTAAACTGGAGAAATAGAGAACAAAAGAAGTGTCAGGACCAAAAACCATCGACAGCAGATAAACATCTTTTCAAAATTGATGGAATTACAAGCATAGGAAAGTACCAGATTTTGATCCATTAAATACCATCTGGAGAGCATTTAATTGACAATGGCTTCATTTTTCAGCATGACAATAATCCTAAACACTGCCAATACAGTAAAAGCGTCCCTGGACAGAAAAACACAAAATGGAAAACCATCAGGCTGTCACATGTTGGCTGTGAAGCAGACAGGTGGGACACAAACCTGGACTCAGCAAACAGAAGGTGAATTTAAATCGCAGCTTTATTGCTGATAACAGATTGAATTAATTAATGATCAAACATGGCAAGTAGAAACTGGGTGGTTGGGAGATTAAGACTAGGAAAGGAACATATGGATGGACAAGTACACAACAAATGACGAAGACAAAACAAGGAATAGAAAGAGATGCAGACAATATATACACACACAGGAGGCGATAGGAAAGTGGAGACGCCCACACACCCCACACAGCAGGGGCAAATCAGGAGTAATGAGGCATGGGAAACAAAACTGAACATAATGCACAAGAAACCATAAACAAGCCACCATAATAAATCAGGAAGCATTAACACTGGGACAGAGACAAAAACACACAAACTTGACATAGACAAAAGGTAGACAAACATAAAGACAAGACTGACATGGGAGACGTAACACAAACGCAGACTAGACACAGAAAAATCTCGAATAACTACAAACTATAACTATCAATACTGAATATGAAAAAACACACAACCCGAACAAATGTAATTTTAGATCAACTCAAAACCGGTTCAAGTCAAACAGAGAATATAATATAACAGAAACTGGAAATCCAAAAGTGAAAACGTTGGGTCCAAAACCCAGGATCATGACACAGGCATGGATTGGTCTCCCTAGAGTTCAGATCTCAACATTGCTGAAGCACTGTGGACTCAGCTCGACAGAGAACAGAACGAAAGACAGCCAAGATTCAAAGAAGAGCTTGGATTGTACTTCAAGGGGCCTGGAGAATTATTGCTAAAGACTAAAAAAAGTTTTGCTAACACTGTTCAGGCTGAGTTGAAAAAGAAAAGTGGGAATACAAAATCTTGACTTTCATGCTGTACAACATCTTTTCTCGCCTTATATATCATACTTGTGTGTCAATAAATTGTGTAACCTATTTCCCATTTTCCTAGCAAAATATAAAGGTGGCTTCAGACTTTTACTCACTACTGTATGTCATTTCCGTATTTTCATAGCTGTGACGATCCCTGTACAAACTCAATTTGTTGGAGTCTTTTCTCTTTCTCGCACTGCATTTCAGAAAAAGTGACTTGTTGTTCAAGATCTATTAACTCCAAGTCCAACATGATCACCTCAGTTTCGGTTGTGATTTCAGAGCAATGCAGACGCACTGATGCACAAATATAAATGGGAATAAAACATCACCAAAATAAGCCAAAAAAGGAAGTTGTTTGGTTAATAACTGTCATTAATTCCCCTATTTTTCTCTCTGTAATTTACAGATATTATCACATTGTGATCTAATTACATCAGTCTTTTATTTATCTGTTGTGCTTCTTTTGTAGTGCTTTCACTCTCTCCACTTCATTTGGTGGGTTTGTGCTGTGGGGATGAACAAAAAGTATTTGACCAGCATAATATAATCTGCAGTATGATCATTGCTTTAACCATGTAACAGATAGCTTTAAGATGGCCTTAAGATGTTATGCATACAGTTATTATGTTGACCTTGTATTTCAGGTGCAGTTATGACTATTTTATACACAATGCATATCTGTGCTTATTAAAGAGTTGGAGCTCGGTCAATTAATTGGGGGTTGGAAGCTTTGTTCGGCGCGATGTTCGGACAATCTATTGTGCAAGTGACTTGGAGCCATAGAAGGAATTGCAATACATGCTTACAAAACACTTATATATCAGATCATTTTATATTAAGGTTTAAGTAGAGGTTCTTGGTTAAAACATTTATTTAGTAGAAGACATACACATAGTCTCAGTGAGCTTCTGGTCTAGTGAAAGGTCAGAAGTGCAACAGGTGAATTGAGAAAGAGCATTTGAGGACGAGACACAGCAGGTTGGAGGTGAAGAGGTGACACAAAGAGCATGTGAGGTCAACACATACACACACATTAGTTAGATTTATTTAGAGGAGAGATTAGTTATGTCTCGACAAGAAAGAGGAACAATTCACTTTAAGATAAGAACGGAAAGTACCAGCCATGAAAATAGAAGATGATTTTCTGGGTGAAAAGTCATTGTGGTGTTGATCTGATCTATGTATAAAATGTATCTGTGACGCATGAAGGGGCGTCAGTAAATCAAACCCTGATGCTATAAAATATCTGTTCATGCTTTGATTAAGTCGAGGACTACTGGCTGTCTGCGTACAGAGTGTCTTCCCACACGTGTGTTCATTAAAATCATTGTTGGACCAAGAGCTTCTGGACCAAGGGTGGTTTGTACTCTCCCTCCTCAATTGTGAACCTTAACAGTGCCCATCTAGAAAGTTTATCAGACACTCAAAAGAAGTCTTTTTTTATTCATAACTCTCCTTAATTATTTCCCACCTTTTTTATAAAAAGCATTTAGCGTGACATGAAAATAAAATACATGCTCTCTCCTTCTGTGTGCTTTGGAATTCATTCATACGGTCTGCAAAGGCATTATACATTAAATGCTGATACCTGATACACACACACACACACACGATGCACACAACACACACTGTATCTCTCCAACCATTCACTGCCTGTGCATCTCCCATTTACAGCAAGAGATCTTCCAGATAACCCACTATCTCACAAATTAGAATAGTCACTCAGCCAGCTCCTCTTCAGCACATTCCTTAACCGCAGCAGATTTGTGACAGTCTCCACCACCAGGATTCAATTTAACTCTCCACTTGACATGCTGAGTATGAGATGGTGCTTTAGAACAATCTTTCTTGCGGAGGTGACAAGGATTTTCCACCGAGGCAAGTTTCACTGCTGACTATGGTGCATGATTTGGAAATGCCCTTATGTGCAGAGCTTGACCTTGCGTGCTTGTTTTACAATGCAGTCAAATGGGTGGCATTTTCAAACTGAGTGTAGCTACTGATGAGTTACATAGTTGCACAGCTTTACTCCCTCATTAAGTCTAAATGTCAGGCACTGCCACAGATGGAGTCATTTAACCTAGCTTGTGACAGTAAACACAGCTACTGCTATCAACCAAGAAGCGATGCAGGTACAATTTGGGAGCAGATGTCAGCCTCCCTTTCAGTACAGCGCTCTTAAAATCACATATCATAAACCTTGAACCTTCTCAGCATAGTCGAATACACTGAAAGTTCTTGACCTCAGCGTGCTGTGAAGCAGTCTTTGCTCTGCGGTGCAAAAAAATGTGACTCAATGGCTTTTATGGGAAATAAAGGTATGAATCACACAAGAGAGATGGAATTAAAAATGCTGGGAAGGGTGCATTGAATATGAACAAATGCTGGGAACTCGCCAGACAGCAGAATTAATGAACCTTTAGGAATGAGTGGTAAAATAACTGACAGGCTAAACTTCAAATATACATTATATTGTGCACCTTATTGCTTTGAGGGCAAAGAAATGCTTTGTTTCCAGTTGAGGTTTTAGCCATTACCACTTGATACAATACACTTTTATGGTAGTTTTTATTATTTCATTTAAAACCTTAAAGTTGCTCATCAAAATTTACCCGACACAAACATGTTGTTTATTACCTTGTTTTTTCCTAGCAATGCATCCCAAAAGCTGGAGATATAAGTGATATAAAACAGACAATTAACAAATCCACACATTTGAGAAGCTGGAAGCAGCTTTTGATGCTCTTAAATTAATCTGTTATCAGAACTCTTGTTGTGTTGTTGTATTGTTCATTCCTAATCAGTTAATTGTTTTGGCACTATTTTCATCAGTGCTTTTATGTTCTAGCTCCACACCTTGTCAAACAAACACTGTCAATTCCAATGGTTAAATAATTTCCTTGTTTATTGTGTATGGTTAAAAGACTGGTTAATTAAGTGATTATTTTAACAATGCATTAAGCAGTTTGGTAAGTTTCCAAGCAAAGATGCCAGACATCCCCTAGTCTCAGTATGTAAGATATGAGCTTTATGCATATTAATATAGAGGAGCAAATTAAATCTGCAGGCAAGTTCAGGCTAAATTTACACTGTGTTATTTGCGCGTAACATGTCTGACTCTCCTCGTGTCATAACACATTCTCTCAGTTTGGCAGTCTGTTTAAGCTGCAAACATCCAGTCTTCTCCTCATATTATGTCTCAGTCACGCTAGAGTAAAAATAGGACGGCAATCTCTTTGCAACTATGAAAAATGAAAAAAACAAAAGACGGGTGGTTACATTGAATTTTTTGCACATTCAGCCACCAACTACAAGTCATTGCAGTAACCGGCTGGTCACATAGATGGCAAAATAGTCTGAAGGTTGCAAATTTTCGCCTAATTTATAAGCACGGACAGACTACTAACACACTACAGCCAGTCTGTACCGATCTGCAGTCCATGTATTCGCAATGAGAGACTCGACTCAGCTGGTTGTTTTTTGCCTATATAACAGCGAGGATGCCAAGCACCTATGTCACTTTGCAGTTAAATTGCCATCCAGCAGCAACTATATGACTCATTGTGAAGGAATTTCTGAATTTCCATCTCAAATCTGAGCTTCTAGTTAGACTGTTTCATACATACTTCTGTGTATGTATGTTACAAGAAATTTGCAACAAGCTTTGATAGATTTCATGATCTATCAGTTAACTGCTGAATTATCACAAGCGGACTGGATGAAAGTGGCAACTTGACCCTGTGGAGCAGGGAAATTATTTTACTGCTATTGTTAAATAATTGTCATCATTACCATTGCATTAATAATATAATCTGGAGTTTATATTGCATTCAGGGGTTGAACAGTGTGTGTCTTTCAGAAAGGCTAAAAGTCACAGGCTGACAGGAAACAGGCTTGGAGAGTTTTGCAGAAGTGAAAGTTATTTTGAGCAGCAGGCTAAGACGAGGCTTTAACAATGTAACAGATAGCTTTAAGAAGGCCTTAAGATGTTATGCATACAGTTATTATGTTGACCTTGTATTTCAGATGCAGTTATGACTATTTTATACACAATGCATATCTGTGCTTATTAAAGAGTTGGAGCTCGGTCAATTAATTGGGGGTTGGAAGCTTTGTTCGGCGCGATGTCCGGACAATCTATTGTGCAAGTGACTTGGAGCCATAGAAGGAATTGCAGTACATGCTTACAAAACACTTATATATCAGATCATTTTATATTAAGGTTTTAAGTAGAGGTTCTTGGTTAAAACATTTATTTAGTAGAAGACATACACATAGTCTCAGTGAGCTTCTGGTCTAGTGAAAGGTCAGAAGTGCAACAGGTGAATTGAGAAAGAGCATGTGAGGTCGTGACACACACACATGAGTTAGATTTATTTAGAGGAGAGATTAGTCATGTCTCGGCAAGAAAGAGGAACAATTCACTTTAAGACAAGAACGGAAAGTACCAGCCATGAAAATAGAAGATGATTTTCTGGGTGAAAAGTCCTTGTGGTGTTGATCTGATCTATGTATAAAATGTATCTGTGACGCATGAAGGGGCGTCAGTAAATCAAACCCTGATGCTATAAAATATCTGTTCATGCTTTGATTAAGTTGAAGCTCAATTGCTGTCGGCGTACAGAGTGTCTTCCCACACGTGTGTATTCATTAAAAATCATTGTTTGACCAAGACCTTCTGGACCATGGGTGGTTTGTACTCTCCTTCCTCAATTTTGAACCTTAACATTTGGGGGCTCGTCCGGTGGTTGAGGAGGGAGAATTGGAGGTGTAGATGGAGAAATTTGGTCTGAGGTGGTCTGACGGGCAGACATGAATTCCAGTGGTCGAAGTGAGTGGGCATAAGCCGGCTTATCCAAAAGGTAAGGCACTACCTGTTGAATTATTTCCAAAGTGTGCCAAATTGGATATGATAAAATTTAAGTCTACTCACTGAAGTTACTGGTGGATGTCTGTTTTGATTTTGATGAAAAATCTCATGAGTTGAAGCAGTTAGAGTTCTGCTAAGAAGAAATGAAAGCAGTTAAGAGTCTGATAAGAAAAGTTTAAATACTGGGTTGAAGTCCCAAAGAAATTGAGTTCGAGTCTCAAGTAGTTTGGTAGGGAATTGGTTATTTTGTTGGATAGAGTCCAAATTTGGTCATAAGAGTGGACCTGAGCGGTCAAATTGACCACTAGGTTGCATCTGCCTCAGTCATACACTTGTGTTGGGTGTTGATTGTTGTTTCAAAGTATTATAAATTATTCTAGGACGGCAGTTCGAGTCTGCTAGGAAGCGCAGTTCTCGGCGGTAATGCTCCCTCCCGGCCAAGGACGCTTGGCCCTGACCTATCGGCGAATAGGGTTAGTACGGTTGGCAACCGGGGAGAACTTGGGAACCTCCAAAATAGCTAGGAGTTAGAGTCTCCTTACCGTTTGGAACGGTAGTCTGCGCTTTTTTGGACAGGAGAAGTTGGACTTCGGGCGTGTAACTTTAACCTAACACTTCGGGGTAAGCCTTGGCTGTGAAACGCCAAAAATAGAGCTTCAGGCAAAGTTTGGGTTGGTTGACGCTTTTAAATTGTGTTAGGGACTTTAGAGATGAGGCCAGAAACTGTTGGACAGATACTGGTTAATTGGTCGCAAAAAACTCAGGGAGTTTATCCGCTGGGCGGTTATTTTAAATTTGTCGAAATTGTGTAGGCGCTAAAGCTGACAGATCTGACAGTGGTTGTAAATATAAGACGTCGTTGTAATATAGAATAAGAAAATTTGGTGTGAGAGATCTCTGTGTATCGAGTCAGTAATGCACTGACTGCCTGCTGCTATTTTTAGACGGTGTGTGTGAGTGTGAAAATGCAAATTAGTAAGCAGTGAACTGTTTAAGCCACAGTTGGTTTTACAAATACTGCTGCAAACATTGTAGAGTGTGTGTTTAAGATGCCATTTATGTTTACTAGAGGGTTATAAATAAAGTTTTGAGTTGCCGTAGTGGATGTATAGTAATTGACTGAGTTTGGATGCAGATATATAAATATATTGAGTGCACTGTGTATACTTAAGATTAACATATTACTTTCAGTAGTAACTTTTCTCCAGCATTAGTTGCTGGTGTGGTTTATTTTTTCAATTTCTTGTGTGTGCGGTGAGAATTAATGGAGGTTTCAATTTTTCGTTTGTTTGTTTTTGACTTGCTCTTTCTGATTATGACAAGCATGTCTAAAATACTATAAGGAAAGTGTGTTTTGAGTTATATTCCTCAACTCTGGTCACAGTTTAAGTGTGTGAATGCGGTGACTAGAAGGTTTTGAATGATGAATAAAGGTGTGAGAGGTATTTCTTTGGTGATGTAAAGTAGGATGTTTTAAAGTTTGAAAGTGTTTTTAATTTGAGAGAGGCATGAGTGATGTTATAAGAGTTTGAGTTTCTTTTTCTTTCAGTTTAAAAACACATAAGTACATACACTTGGTACACCCGCTTACTCTTTTACTTTATTAAAACAGACGGTGTATTTGAGTTTGAATTTCAGTAATTGTATGTTGATATGGTAATTTAGTTTATGTTAGGTGAAGGAGATGTCCATCTCTGCGTCTTGTAGGATTGAAAGTGAAAGTTGAAGGTTGTGATGTGAATGCTGTGAGTACTCGATTTGAATGATTCTGTGTGATGTGTATAAAATACTAAATAATAATGACACTATGAAAGTTGATAGTAGAGTGAGTGCAAGGTGGTGTGTGAACAGAGGAAGTCTGAGAGAGAAGTGTGTGCGTAGGCAAAATGCAGAGTGTGTGCGTGAAATAAGGGAGTATTGTTTTTACATCAAGGTTTAGTAGAACTAAAGTAGAACGTCACAAACAAACAAAAAGAAGGTAAAATGAAGAGAGAAAATAACTGACAATTACATTAATGAATAGAAAACACACATACACAAAGTGCCATATGTGAAATTATTCTAGGAAGGAATCAGAAGTGAGATAGTTTAATATAAGATGCAATGAAGGAAGCAGCATACACTCCTTTAATTTCCAGAGCCAGTGTGTTCCCTCCCCTGCCCACTTGGGCCCCGTATCAGGCGAGTATGGAAGGCTGGATAGCCCATGACGGGTAAGATCCCACCTCGAAACCCTGGGACAACCTAAGGCAGGCACAGTCACGATTACTCGGCCTCACTCAGTCCCGGTGAGCTCAGACTCACGGGTGAGATGAAGGGAAGAAGACGGGACCTCAAGGGTAAAGCCGCTGGGCTGAGGCAGAGGGGGAGAGTGGCAAGTGGAGCCCTACCTTCTGGCTGAGGACAAGGAATGCTGCTATTTAAGGTAGGAAATCAGAATTTGGGTTAGTAAATTTGGGAAGGAGTAAATTGACTGTTTAAAGGCAAAATTATGAAGGAGTCTGACACACTGCAAAAGCAACATATGCAAATTCACACACACAAACAGAAAATGCATTAACCTTATAAAGACAAGACAAGCTCATGATGATTATTTGTATAGATACTGATTAAACCTGGCCAAGAACACAAACATATGCAATGAAGAACAGCTTGCTATTTTGTATGAATGATACAATGGTGTGAATGTTTAATAAAATACATTTGAGTTTGTAATTGAGGAATAGAAGAAGCCATATAACAAAGGGAGTTATGAAAACAAAAAAAGTGTTTAAAGTAGTTTTAAAAAGAGTGACTTAGGAGTGCTCTCGTACTGAGTGATCAACACTAGTGATCACTGTAGAAAGAAATAAAATGATTTAATGAGTTGGTAATGTTTAAACATATGTTTCTGTTGTTACAGCAACTCATTGAGAGATGACTCAGTATGCAAATTAGCTGGAGTGAGTGGTGACGAAGGAACTTCCTGTGTGTATGTGTGTGTGACTGAGGAAGTGACTTTCAGAAGAGGAAGCATGGCAGACAAGAGAAGTGCAGATTTGGGTAGGAAATTTATAGTTTAGTGATATGTTGTTGTAAGGGGGTTTTATGCTGAATTTCAGTATGTTAAAGGGGGTGATTTTTGTGTGCAAATTGTGTGGTTTTAATGAGACTTTCGGTGTATTGAGGAGGTGAAATTATGTGGTGGCAAAACTTTTGTGTGTTTAAGGTTGTTGAGGTTGTTGTGGTGAGGGGTTGATTCTGTCAGTTAGGTTGTTGTTGTTGTTTTTGTTTTTAATAGAGGGAGTTTTAGGAAACATCGACATGTCTAAAATTGGGCCCATTATTTTGTAACAGTGCACTTAAAGAAAACCTGTCAGGTGATTTTGTTTTGTGTTTTGTGAGCTAACAATCAGCTCTATTTTTTCATTTCTGTTTTAAGCAGGCCTGCAACAGTGAATAACGGCGCTGAAAATTCTCGGGAGGAGCAAATATAAGGGGGCTTTCCAGATTACAATTGGCTGAGGAGAAAGCTACCTGGGGACTATTCAGGTCGTAAGTCCCTGTAAAAAGGATTTTATGCGAGTCAATCCAGTCCAAAAGCATAAAGAAATATTTTCCTATGGAAAATAAAAAATGACTGAGCTCATTTTGCTGAGGGTGGAGAATCTGGCGTGGGACGCTCCACTATTAGCAAATATATGGTGTGACTGCATGTGAATGTGTGACTGGATGAAGGTGTGGATGAATACATGTGGACAAACAATTTGCTTTTGCCAGAGAAAATTTCTGTTTTGTTGACTGGGGTTAGATTATGGGATTATAGTATATTGTTGGGAGAATGCCAAATGCTAAAGGGGAAATATTTTTTGATATAACTCAGTTACCATTAATTGTAGAAACACATGACTGATAACTGTTCTGTTTTAAGTTTATTTTTATGACATAGATTGGATCATGAGTGGGGAAACTGAGCATTTTTAAGTTTTGTATAGTATCTTGACACATGAAATGTATCAAGATAAAGGGGGGTTTAGGGTTTAATAATTTAATTGTTTAATAATTTAGGATCATTTTAGGACCTTTTGGGTTTTTGATCATTTGGATATGGTAAAACTGAAACTGTTATTTTTAAGTTAAGGTTAAAGGATTAAAGTGAACTTGTCACGGTTTGCGGGGCAAGCCGTGTGGAGTTGTAGAAAAGGACCCAAAAGGCGGCAGCTCTGGTGCAGGTGAATATTTATTTACAACGGTGGGCACAAAACAGCACTGGTGGAAAAACAAGAAACCGGAAACCTAAACTGGGTAAGCTAATAACACAAACCAGAAACGAGGATGCAGGGAGGTCCGGGGAAATACACAAGAGACGCAGGGAGACCGAGGGGAAACAACACAGACGAACCAGCAACTACCATAACAGAAGACACAACTTAAATACACCCAGAGAACACAGGGAGATTACACACAGGTGGGGAACACAGGTGACACTGATAAACATAACGAGACAGGGCAGGAGTGAACACAACATTACGCATACTGACGAGAGACTGTCAAAGTAAAACAGGAAGTACACAGAGGTTCAGACAGGAGGAGAGAGAGCACGGGGAGAACACAGACATAACAGGCTGGGGGAAACATGGAATAAACACAAAGAGAGACGAGAGCTCATAAATACACAGAGGGGCACAAGGGGGTAAGAGTCACAAAGGGAAAAACACTTAGGGAACACCACAACAGGACACCTCAGAAAACCTGGCCTAAATAAGGAGCGAAAATACAAGGAACCAAGAATACTGGGCCAACATGGCCCAGGACCATGACAGAACTGAATCCTGTTTAGAAGATACAATGCCGGTTTTTCAAAGCTGTGAATAATTCTTAGAGGGAAAATTAGTGAGGGTTGAAGGAGTAGAACAGCTTTGATTTCTTTTTTGATTTTTAGAAGTGGTTATAATGTAGGCTTACACAGACAGATATTACACAGAAACACACATTTTGAACCTTAACAACCCCATTCGATCACCATTTTATCGCCATCTCTTGCAACAAAGTCTGTTTGAAGACAGAAGCTGACTGTGAGTGATCACAGACCTGTTCCCCATTCTTGAAGCAACCATTTCAAAAGCAATGAGATCACAGAGCATACTGCGCACAGTCACAGTAATTATGGTCATGACATGTCAGTGCTACTTTTTCTTTCTGCTGCCATCTGCTGATTCTCTTCCACCAACCCAGCATCCACCTGTAGGCTCCACCGTAAAATGTTTTGTCGTTCCCATTTTTTATTCTCCCTGGTTTGGCTGTACAGACAAAAATGAACTAATTTAACAATAATAATAATAATAAATAACACATGATAGCATTTTTCTGTATTTATTATATAAATCTGTTCGTTTAAGTCAGATTTTTCATGTTTGATCTTTTTTTAAAAACTATCTTCATTATCTTTCTATCTTCATTCATTTATAAGCTGCCATCGATATGCCATCATTCCAACATGATTTAAAAAGATGATGACATTAATGACAGAGGTGACAGTAGAAACTGAGCTGCCTTATCACAGCACAGCTTCCTCTCAAGTGAGGAGGCTTCAGTGACACCTGCTGGTGTACTGACACAAGAGATCCCACAAGAGCGCTCCAGAGCTTTCTCAATTTGACCAGCAGAAAAGTGCCACATTATTTCTTTTGTGAGTTTAATCACCAGCTGTATTTACATACCCCAGGAGTAAGCACTGGCGAGGTGACATTGAGCAGAAGCATAAACGCCTGAGAACCGAAGAATAAACAACGAATGTCACAGCTTATAATCCCGACACAGAGCTAAATACAATATTTAAATAAAATGACAAAAATCAAATGCCCATAATGTAGACATGTTGGATTTACTGAGAGGACAATGAATGAACTGACACTCATGAGAAATAAGACATGAGAAATTATGAGACATCGCCATCTAGTGTTTAAATTAAAATGATAATTTAAAGGTAAAATATTTATTTTCTTACCAGTTACTTGCTGCATTTTAAAGTAGTTTGTTCATTAAACTCCCCATAATTCCCTAACCTAATATACAAGATAAAAATCAGAAGATTTACTTTTATGAGCATGATGTTTGTTTTGTATCTTGTACATTTATAACCTGTGCAACATGTTAGTACCTGTGTCTTTATTTTTATTTTTCATTCAAGGTAGTATCATTTATTACCATATAATTACAAGAAATTATACAACCTGCATTAAGAATTTAAAGCAGCTTAGAAGGACTTAAATCTAGGACCTCCTGAGGACTTCCTGTTCATGTCAAGTTTAGTAGTCTACCAATAATATAATTTATTAAAATTTAAAAATGTGTCCTGTAGTTCATTTATTATTTGAGATATATTTATTTTCATTTTCCCCCAGGCTTATGTAACCCTTGTATTCAAGAGCTGGAATTTCATTTTTATGCACAAAACACTCAACCAATCTCAAATGACCTTACCTTTTGAATTAATAACTAAAATTGTCTTTTGTTGTAGCAAAAACTCAAAAAATTGCAAAATATTTGCTTTCAAAGAGAAGCCTAAACTCAAAGAAGGGGGAAAAAAATCAATGTAAGCAAACTGCCAAATGAAACTGTTGAAATTTTGCATTACCGTTGAATCTGTTTTACTAATAACCTGCTTTGTTTCCCTATTGTAAACTGCACTTTGAAAATTCTCAAACTAGTAAATTAGACAGCTCATTTAACTGTAGACCCCCAAGGATCATGCTGCATTTAATGCATTTATACCATGCAATGTGCCATGAAATTTTTTGACGAGCACAAAATGTACCTTGCTGCCCCAGGTGCAATGTGCTGCACAAAATAAATAAGGTGAAATGAAGTGATACAGCGTAAGAGGTGTATCAATAGCAGAGTAATTAATGATGCTTAGAGAAAAGCCCCTTTGTGACAGCGGGGAGTCCGGTGTGTGTGCAGTAAAAAGAACCATTTCATTAAATAAACTCTTTGGCTTTGTGTCTGACTTTATAATGTAAACTAATAAAAATAAACTTTACATATATTTTAAAAAGCCCAGCAGACCAACATCAGTTCTGTAAATCTTGTACATCGCAGCAATGCCCAACACGTTCAGTGTAAAGAGAATGCAACATCTCTAATGCTTGTCAAATTTATGACCTCGTTGAATGTATGCAGTATATAATGACATCGGCTAAACCTCACACAAATTGCTGTTAGTCAATAAAAATAATTATTCCATCTGCAGTAATTTATTTTTGGTACCGTGGCTCTGCTACACATGAAGAACGAGCACACCTCGCTGCCCATCCATGCACATAAATTAAAAGCCTAATAGAAATGAGCAGCAAGATGTGTCTGCATCACATAAAAGCAGCAATCAGTGACAACAGATATGACAGTAGTAGTTAGGTCTGACAGCACTATAAAGAGAAAATAGGGTTACATTTGGCTCCTAATACCTTTTGGGGTTAAGAGTCAAGCTAAAGTTTAAGTGTCCTGTATGAGATTTGGTAATTGGGTGTGTAGATTGATATCAGCTGATATATCCCGACTGGGCTGATTCTGCACTGACGTTTCTGAACAAGTGCTGGAAGTAACAGCGAACCAGCGATGGTCTTAATCTAGTTGAATCACCGTTATCATCATTTTAAAAACTGCTTAAACCTGTAAAAGTCACCATCAAGTTGTAAGACTCAATACCTGCGCTATCTGTAGATTAATGAGTGCAGTTATAGCATATTGTGCGTTAATGTTATCCTTTGTTCACCCATTTCCTATTACAACACTCTGAAAGCTGTGACAAAGCTCTTAGCGTAAATGTGACTTCTTCTTTTTTTAATAGACAAGGAATATTTTCATTCTCTCTACAATAAATCAAATGACAAGAAGTTCCAGCAAAACACAATATAAGCATTTCATCCTCATACAGTCCCAAAAGAGTTAAAACATTAGTGTGTTACACGCAGGCAGAGCTGCACTCATAAACATCTGAGTGTCAATACAGCGCCTAATTAGCAGCGGTGGAAAATGAAAGCAGGCGGAGGCTCACGCTGCACACATCAGTGAATCAATCAGTATGAATCTGCTCAGTTTGCATAAATGTAAACAAACGCTTCTTCTTCTTTTTTTTTCATCTAAATCAATCAGTTCCCCACCTATGAAAAACAAATGTTATTATGCTCATTAAACCATCATTCACCCATGAAATATATAAGGGGTTCTCCCTTTAACCTTAACACTGGAGTTTTGGGCCCTTGCCCCCACTACCATCCTTTACTATTCCAGGGCACTGAGTAGGTATTTCAGTATTAATTAATTATGTCCTTCGGCTGAATGTCCCAGCAAATAAAAATACTCAGGGGAGCAAAAGTTATGCAATCTTAATGAGCAAGCAATTTGAATCTTAAGAACTGCTGTCTCTAACAGAATCAGCATTACAGCTATCATCAATATCAGCTCCAGATCCATATCTGTACTCTTTATGTGTGCCCAGGATCACCATTCCCAACATCTTTATTAGTTTTTTTTTAATGCTGATGTCCGTTTTTTCATTTTCTTCTGTTTTAAGTTGGGACAGGTGCTTTTTCTTCTTTCAAATTTCAAATGTGTTGCTCCTGTACTCTGATTACTCCATTTTTAAATATAAATACACATATCACAGATATTTCCGTGACACCTAAGCTCAATCTTCAGCAAACCTTCCTATGAAGTTGACGTCATTAAAAGCAGGCTAGACACTCCACACAGGTAAACAAGTCATAATAACGTTTTTGTTAGAGATGAAAATGTATTCTCTGCCAACATTTGATGCTGGAGGAGTTTTATCAGTTTTCACTTCACTCCATTTACAATTATTAAAACTTTTGACTTGTAATTTCCTGCAACTCAACCCTTTGTTATACAATAAATTCTTCTTGTTTTAAATACAGTACAGTGTTAGATCCTTAGAGGCCTCAGTCAGCTTAAACATTTCCTACTATGTTTACATTTGGTAAGTGCTCACTTACCAGCAGGTTACTCAGTAGCTTAGTTGCTATTTTAAGTAAAGCCAAACAAGGGAAGTCTCTCACTTTTGCAATTGTTTAGCGATGCCGGTAACATACAGAAGTGTCATCATCTATAGGCACTGCAAGTGTCTATTAGTTGTAATGTAACTCTGTAACTCTATAGGGCAGGGTTTCAAATTATCCCGTGCCTCTTTACCAGTGCCTTTAGGAACACTATTGAAATTAATAACATTAAAAACAACTTTTATTTCCAAGTTTCCCATGTGATATAAACCCAGGTGGGATCATTTTCTAAATCCAAGGAATGGAAGTCATAATATATTTTCTAATATATTATATCTGATGCTATTACTCCAAGTGTTCTGCATTGGAACAATTCCCAACTCTCTGCACGTGAATTGCACTGTGTAGATGTTTACACTCACAATATCTTGTTTCATTAATCATGTCACTTGGGGGAAAGAGGGTGTTACCATCCCCAATGCCCTCATCAAAAACAAAGCTCTCCAGACAGAAGTGAAGCAGGTGTTTTCTATTACATGTCATGAATATGAGCTCTTTGACTGTTCACCACCAGGACACCCATTAAATATCCAATATGTCATCATTAAAATGTTGTAAATGTCACCCATTCATAAAAATGTTTTGTTGCACCGAATACATTTTGGAAAGTGTCACGGCAGTGCTTCTCTTCCAAAGTGTTACAAATTCATATGATAATGATATTCTAATGATACTCTAATGAGCTTTTAATTAGTCTGCTCCATTTTGTTTCTGTTTTGTAGTATCAGATGGATTTCATGGCCTGAAGAATGATGCGTGCCAAGCCTGCATAAAGATTTTTTTTTTTTAATCCAATAACTTTTAATTTCATGTGTTGTAAACATAAGGCAGCACTTGTGCTTTATTTCCCACCGCTGCCTTCAAACTCAGGTTTTACCTTTAGGTGATCAGAGCTCATGTGTTTTACTATAGGAACTCTGTATCTCAATCTGAAAAGGTCAGCACACACCGAAAGAAAGAAGAAAAAAAGGTCAGGAGGGATCGACCTGCCTTTGGCCTGTAGAACGGTGCTGAATATGGCATCAACAGCCCTCTGTTGCTGGAGGTAGGGTGAGTGTGTGCGTGTTTTTGATATACTCATAGTATGTTATGGGGCATTCAAATGTTATCATTGTGGTGACCATTCTCCTCTTTTTCAATAACAACAAATAAATATATAAATAAAAGCCTTCATTGAAATGAATCCATCAGTATAGGTATGAAGATTTTGTTAAGGGTGATAGTAAACTTCAGTTGGGGTGGATAATGATTAGGATTAGTCATGTAGTTATGGTTAGGTTGGTCGTCATTCCGAAGCCTATGAAGTCATAAAAATATAGTGTGCATGTGTGTGTGTGTGTTTGTGTGCCAGTTTTGAGCCTGGATGATGAAGCAAAAATGAAACATCTTCTTAGTCACACCTTTCTAATTAAAATACTGCCTACAGTAGCAAGAAAATGCCTGCTTTATCTGCTCATTTCTCTACAATACTAAAAAGTTGCCTTTGCACCACATGATGGCGCTGTGGCATCAGCTTTATGACTCAGACCACTCAAGCAAATTTGTAGGTGGGGGTTGTATTTGTGCTTTAACCCGTTCGACTGCCACTACGTGACGGTTTACGGGCAAGACTGGGCTTGCTCCTGGAGGAGAGAGACCTCTCAGAGGCACGACAGATATTTTTCAAAGATGGATGGAAAAGCAGCAACAAAATAAAAAGCCTCTGGGCATTAAGAATTTGATTTCCTGGCTTATTTCTCAAGTGAAACTGAAACCAGTGGGTAGAAAAACATCTGTGTAGTAGTTCATAGAGAATAGTACAGATGGAATACGTCTTTAAGGGGCATCCATACACTTCCTTTTTCTTTTTTTTCAGCTATTGCTTGGCACTATTTCAAGCCAAGCGAGGTTAATTTAGAGAGATACAGCAAAGGCGTACTTACATTTATGACAGACAGTATGTTTTTTTGTTGCATCAGCTCCAAGTTGATGATCCTCTGTGCATAACGTTAGCAAGCTGCAATTAAAAATGAATATACTGTGACCATGACTGTGAATTAATAAATAAATAGGTCTTGGCACGGACAGCTGAGGGTGATCATGCACAACCTTCGCAGGAGTGGTTTACAGCCGGGTGACTGATGACTTGTGCAGAAGCAGAGTCCACTCAAGAATGCTGTTACCGAATGTAAAATGAATGAGCTTTGCAACAACATCACAGAGCTGCATTACATAAAAATCCTGTGCATGACACTTTGCTACACCTTTATGTTGTACTGTTGTAGGCCCCCAAAAACAACAGATGTTCTGACTGCTCAGTGGCCATCTAACCTTAAGAAGCGTTTTATTTATGAAATTTAGGTCATAGCCACGTAGCAAATTACATACATCCAGTTTCCTAACCAGAGTCAAGGTGGGAATATTTTAGCTGTTGCGGAATAAGAGACAGGGTACAACCTATACAAGTCACCACTCCATCACGGGGCTCTAACACAGAGAAATAACCAATTTAGAATCAACTATTATCCTAACAGTCTTATCTCTGGACTGTGGGAGGAAGCTCAGGTACCCAGAGAGAGCACATGTGGGCACAGGTCAGTGGTTTCAAACTCAGGTCTCTTTTGCTGTGAGGTGACAGTCCTAATCACTTTATAAAAACGTCTTTGGGTTTATTAATATCTCACAATCTTTTGTATTTAAGGTCAACACACACACACACACACACGTTGTGGCTAAAACTTCGTAAATGTTTTTTTAAAGCATTACCCAGACTGTAAAATACTTTAGAGGCAAGTCCTTGCCTGTGTATTGTGCAGTTCTTCGAGTTTTCATTTTGGTAGATGGATGTAAAATATTAATAACACAATTTGGAAAATCTGCGTCAGCGAACTACCGTAAAAACATGACTCACTCTAATGTGAATTCCTGTCATCCCTTTACCTGGTGGAAAAATGTGGGGTAGTTTCCTTCTTCTGTCTACACATACTCCCAACTGCATTTACTGTGTAAAGCAAGACAGAAATGTTGGATATTAAAGCTATTTGTCTTATCGCTCAGTTTAGACATACGGTTATTATGAGGGCAGAGAATATGCCAAGAGTAATGCAAGAGGCTGTAACAGATAAGTGATGGCGAGTGAGAGCTGATGACCTAATACTGTGCACAGTGTCTCTATTCTGCACTGTACCAGTCACAAGGTCGAGTACCACGCTTACGGGGGAGTCGTGCCCTCCATTGGCCGGTGACACCGGGTCTGTCAGTCTGTGAGCTCCCATGCAATTCACCAATCCAAGGCGGGTGTGCGCACTGCCGCTTTCAAGTCAACGATTCCCATCAGAGTCTGCATCACTGAGAACGACGCGCAATCAGGAAATTAGACCTACGCGCCTTCAAAATAAATGAAACAATATGGTTTGCAAATGAACTTCGCACTGGCACAGAGCAGTAAAGTGCTTCTGTATCACCGCCGGATATACTATAAAAAGAGGAAACACAATTCAAAATAAGGAAGAAACAAGACAAAATGAGGTTCTTCTGTACCCAGCAGGTTGATTCTGTTCATCTGGACGTAGCGTTTTCAATGGGAGAAACGTTTCGTCACTCATCCAGGTGACTTCTTCTGTCTTAGATCATTTACTTACCTGGATGGTTGAGCATGCGTCAAGACATCAAGACAAGGTTCTTCTGTTTCACAATAAAACGAAATAACTCGGATTAACTAACCTGAGAAAATCAGCAACCGTAGGGGTATTTGAGATGTCTTAGTCCTTTCCAAAACAGAAATAATAAATAACTTTTCTTTTGTTTTATTTGCCAGGCCAGACAATACACTGAACACAGGTTAAAACAACACAGTTGAACACACTGTGGTGTTTGGAAATGTGCAATGAATTTGCATCTGTTTACATGTTTGTTTTATGATGTATTTGTTGTATTTTTAAGTAAAAATACATAATAAGAATAAATAATATATTTAGTTCCAACCCTAAAGTATATATAACTCCAGCTCCACTTTAAGCTACTGCACCTGAAGCGCGCGCATTCTTTACTTTGAAATTATCTCACCGGATGTGGAGTCTCATCCCCCTCCCCATTCTCCGATCTCTGTTGACACCGGCCATTCAGCAGATCCCCACAGAGCAGCCTCGACTGCCGGATTCACAGACCCCAGCTCCCCTCAGTTCCTGTTTCCGCCGCAGCCGTCCTACTCAGTTTTGTGGAGCAACACGTCTCGGCTGTCTGCTGCTTCAGGACCCAGCCTCCGCAGCTCGGGTCGGGTGCCTCTGGAAGCCGGCGTATCAAGTCAAGGTAGGTAGCGGATCACGCTGCTCGCATGGCGGAAATGTTGAAGCAGCAGAGGCAGTGCTCAGCCCGTTACATCCCGGCCTGTTGACTGCGTCGCTGGTTAGATCAAACAGCGGTCACGGTAGGAAGCGATTTCAGGTCCCGTTACATCCGCGCTTTTTACTCTCCATCAGGGGGTCTCTCTTGTTGACACCTGGCTGCTTTACATACCCACAAACTGCCTTGCGACCCCCCCCCGGTTTATTTTTTTGTTTTGTTTTTTTTTTTACCGCTCGTTCGCGTTGAGAAGAGCAAGTGCTCGGAACAAATTGGTTTACAGTGTGACCGCGTCAGGACCCGGGTAGTTAGTGTGAAAGCGCCTTTTAAGACCCAATAATCACCTGAATGAACGTGCAGCGGGTTAATTTTTGACATCAACAGTGCTAGAAATGTGTAGCCTATATGCTAGCCGCTTTTCTATGTGTCGTTAAATAAGGATGCAATGCTTTTGACCTCCAGTCTCGCGCACACAACGTGTTAATAAAGACACATGACACCGGCGTGTGTGTTTGACAAGTGTCTGCCTCCCTTCCTTTGCTGTGTTGTATTTATGCGTGGCGGCCAGACAAAGCAACTGCCTGTGTGTAAGCCTCAGTGCACAACTGCTAGTATCTGGAATCGCTTTGTATCACCAGAGCCAGGCGTGCGTTTGTTTTCGATATCTGGAGGTATGGGTAGTGTTTGCTGAGGCCTCTGATATGGGGTTTTTGAGAAATAAAAACTGCTCAGTTAAGTTCATGCTGCATCGCGTCAGGTAGGTCAGAGGGGGTGAGCCCTGCTCCCCATCTCCACTCGCACGCGTGCACGTTCCGATAAAGCTGGCGATGCTGTGCACGGCATCGCCCACACGCACGGAGGAAGTATGTGTTTTGTGTGTGGTGTAGTTCCACTGATAAGAATCTGGACCGTCAGGGCTGGTAAGGCCTGAGGTTCAGCTCCCAGCAGGAGCACCCATTAGAAGATGTATTCCTTCATAGTGATGTGAGGACCACCAAATAGCTCGTGATAAATGTACAACTTAGGCAGCAAAAGCTCTTGGTATATGAATGGCTGTAATACTGCGATGATGTCAGAGCTCTAGCTAAAATCAAAGCATGTCAGAAAGAAGCATAGTGAAAGGCTCTTGTTTAATTGTGTTCCATAAGACAGATTATAAGTGCGGTATCTTATTTCTTTTTCATAAAAATCGATTTGTAAAGGATGGCTCTCTTTCTTTTTTTTTTCTTTTTTTTTGCTTGACTTTATTATTTCATATCACTTAATGTCTGGAGCAGATATTACAAGACATATCTCATCTCCATGAAGCACACAAGTGATTTTTCTTTCTTCAATGGCATATGGCCCGACTATAATTTATTAGTCTGTAATGTTGTATAGTGCCACAATCATCCCCAGAGTGTTGATCCATTTGCTGCCCATATCCCTTGTGCTCCCATTTGAATTATATTTGCTGACAAGGGAGAAATGCAACACCTATGGACAACTAATTCATCATTAATGTTATCTAATAAAGTCAGCCTTGGTAACTGGAAGCAGATTGATTGAGTTAGTAGCCCTAATCCATTCATGAATAAGTAAACAGCTGTATATATTGCTGGGACAGCAGTCTATGCCACGGCAGGGGAGCTCGGTCTTGGATTCCAGTGGCAGCCACTGTGCTGCTTCAGATAGACGCGTGGTTATATTTGAGTTGCTTTAAACTGTCAGGGGGCAATTATTTTACATAAAAGCAACTGTGACTCACGCTTTGGCAACAATTTGCTTTGATCTGGGCTTTGCCATTTGAGGAATGAATGGGCATAGCCATGGGTGGACCCATTTATACCAGCCAAGTATTAATAATTTCATTAGAGTAGTTCATTCGCGGGTGTCTTATTTGGGTGAAGCGCTTAGATCAAGCAGTAGTGATAACGCTCACATGCAGTTACCCTGAAAATTTACTTGGCATGTTTGAACTTTTTTTTTGTAAAATGCCACCCCTGATTGTGTTCCTTCTGTTTGTTGGGTTTATTAGAATAGACACATATTACATTTGCAGCTATGTAGCTGCTGGCACGCATGATACTGCATCTATAATGCAGGAGAATGTGCTTTCCAGAGAAGTACACTTCAGCTGATCCATTCCCCCCCCATTCCCCTTTTGTTTCCCTGCCTCTGTCTCTGCCCTTTGCGCTTCCACCTTCAGTGCCTCATGCCGCTGTCTGTCTTCATTTTTTTTGACTAATGACTTCATTAAACATATTACTGTTGCTCTGGCAAAGAGGTTGGATGCGGGGCGATGAGCAAAAATGGGCGGCGACTCATTTAATAGGTGTATTTAACGTGTGCACGTTTGTCACGTGGCGAGCACCGTTCCTCTGTTTGGCTTAGCGCAGCGAGTCCCTGCCAAGTGGTGTTTTTATTTAAAATAGGATTTGTTTTTCATTTCAATTCTTTCTGCAGCACCAGCCTGTCACCTGCACAGCAAGCGCCTCTGTTTGCATGAAAAGCCATTCTAATTTCAAGCATCACAGTGTTTTGGCTTAGTGTACAGTTTGTGTGTGTATAATGCTTGATGTTGGCTTCGGGGTGCTGTGTATACATCCCCTTTCTCCCCCTGTTGTCCCAGATATATCCTTTTTTTTCTTTTTCCCCTCTCTAAAAACGTCAGACGGATGAGAAGGCTGAATTGTGCTGTGGAGGAAACAAACAGCACATTTTGAAGACATGCTCCCAGTTTTGGGGCTTAATGCTATAAACACAAAGAACAACTGAAGTGAAGAGGCTATGCAAGACATGGCAGTGCTTGTAGGGAGATGCAGTAACAATGTTACCAAAAGAGGCTCATCCGCAAGCATTGATTTGTTGGTATTGTTAATCTCTGTGCTGGGTATTCGAATTCCAGACAATGTACTGTAAATAGAGCAGAGGCCATTGAAAAGACGCTTTTGTTGTCCCTGCTTTTGGGAAGAAAAAGGCGGAAATGATTATGTATGGAAACATGGACACATACCCATTTTTGAGCCGTATTATCAGGAGCTCGGTCTGTAAAGATAGAAGAGATAAAGAATAGCTGGTTCATGAATGCGGTTCAGTGAGCAATTGCTGTATGACCAGTGCTGGCATTTGGCTGGCATTTTTCATATTAGAGGGGTTGTTTGGGGTTTGTTTTATCTCTCTTTTGCCCTCTAGGATTTGAAAACGTCCTTATGGAGATGAGAAAATAATCACTAACATATTAAGATGTTAATGAGTTTGTTGGGACTGTGTTTTGTGGGTTTGGCTAGGATCTGTAGAAGAAACGAGCTGAGCAGCATTCAGGTATTGTACTTTTTGTGCACCTGCAGAATGCAGCATTTCTAAAGGGCAAAATCGGTAGGAAAAAGACCTTTCTGCATCACTCTTCTCCTGCTGTCATCCTGCTGGAGGGCCATTATTATCCGTATTGTAAGACAGA
This sequence comes from Rhamphochromis sp. 'chilingali', assembly GCF_963969265.1. Classification (NCBI taxonomy): domain Eukaryota; kingdom Metazoa; phylum Chordata; class Actinopteri; order Cichliformes; family Cichlidae; genus Rhamphochromis; species Rhamphochromis sp. 'chilingali'. The sequence continues at coordinate 15,451,716 of NC_137932.1, read as the reverse complement.
GTGACTGTCTAATGATTGCATGAGCCAATCACAAGGCGAGTATAGGGCAGGTTTCCATGGTGAAAAGCGGGCTGGCCCGTGAGGTTGCTGAAGCTCAGCTTGAGTAGGCTAGCCTGATCCAGGCTGATAGCATTCTCCGCCAGCAGAAGAAGAAAAAGGGCCCTGGAAGGCCTGCCCTGCTGTCTGCCTGTCTAAATGTCTTGTTGTTTGTCTTCCCATCTTTACTCGCTTGAATATCTAAGGACAGGATAGAAGAAGAAGTTTGGAATAGGAATTCAGTCAGACAGGCGCAATAGGAGCTTGAGCCGATAGCCATGTGCCATCAGATTTGATTTGTGTAGGGAGTGGAGATGGATCACATGTCTTTGCTACATCTATCTCGGGTGGGGTTGGAGGATGTTAGAACATGCACTGGGGTTGAGGGATAGCTCTGAGTGTACCCTGTTCCTGTTACTTTTGTTGTGACCAGTCAGACATTCGGACCAGGGCTCCCCCTAGAAGAGTATGCTGCCCCCTCTCTGTTTGGCCCTGCAGGGAGGCTGCCCAGCCTGCAGTTCACCCGCATCACTGAGAATGTGTACTTGTGCGTGCACACTCCCTTGTGTAGGCTTGCTTTTGCTTTTTCTTGGGGAGTTATTGCTGCAGCAGTCTGAGGTGGGAAGTGGGTCTTACGACATTTCTTCTCGGCTCATTGGAGCCATCCATAAATAGGCATGTACCCATCCACTTGCAGCTTTTAAATTTCCTCCTTCCCCTGTTTCTTCTGCTTTTCAGAAGGAGGCACTTAAGTCCCCCTTGCTGCACACTCTCCCACGTGCCTTTGCATTAATTTATGTCTTTCTATGTAATATATGTATGTATTCTAGTTTTGTATCTTTGTGTAAGCATCACACGAAGACAAGTAGAATGCAAGCGGTGCCTTTTCTGCTTGTGGAACTGAATTCATATGGGTATGAGACACAGTGGGAATTTTTAGCTCATCACAAGTTGCTCAGGGATTCACTGTGGGACACAGACAGCTGAAACCACCCATCTACCCACAAAACCCCTGATGCTCAGTGCCCATGGCCCATCAAACAGCCTTGTTAACCCCTCTGAGTCCACAGCTCAGGCCAGGATCAGCACAGGCATGGAGGGCTGGAGGGATTCAGAGATGCTAAAAATTCTTTGCCATCTGACAAGTTTACTGTGCTGTGTTGTTTTTATGGACCCTACACTGTCTAAGTTAAAACAAGATCTAAAATTAACAGACTCTAAGGAATGTTTTGAGCACAGGAGATTCCAGAAAGTACAAGTCGTCACTAGTGTCATCCAAGGCTGAACGGGACAGATATTTTGGAGTAAAGAAGAGGCAGATGGGTATGGATGGAAAATTAGGAGGGAAGAGAGTCTCAGTAACTGGGGCAGCTGTGTAGCTTGAAGCACAAATGCTCAGATTGCCCACCTCACCCCTGCTTTAAAAAAACAGAGTCAGAGAGCCAGATGCTGGACATTAGGATCACAGTGACAATAATTCGCATTCATTCGAACACAGAATGCACAGGCCCTCCACAACACACACGCGCGCGCACACACACACACACAGGGTAGAAAAGAACACGACTATGAGCTCATCTGACAGAATGGGTGCATTTCCCACACTTGGGTAAAAAGGTTGTGTGACAGGCGTGCACGGGGGTTGTGGATATTATTCTGTTTTCAGCATCAAACGAAAATTCCCAGCAGCACACAAGGACTGCTGAATGTCCTCCATTTAGCCAGTGGTATCCAATGGTACTAGCCAGTATTGGATGGCCTGCATGTGACCTCTATGCAGGTCCGGAGAGGGTTCAACCCCAGGCTCCTGTGAAAGTGGGACCTGGACTGTGATGAAAGGCGTGCATTATCGTTCTCCCAGGCAGGGGGCCTATTTGTGTCACTGTTGCCAGTTCTGCTTCCTGAAGGGTTTATTTGCCTTGATGGGGAGAGTGTTTGGGGATTTTTGCAGTCGCACTATTGATCCTTAAGGGAGAAATTCATCTCTGTAACCTCCATTGAGAGGTCAGAATGCAGGGTCAGCCACACTGTGTGGCCATTGTAGCTTGAAGAGATGCCGTGTTTAGCACCGAGCCCCCCAATGTGTGTGCCAAGTTCACAAGAGGTGGTTAATGTGAATCTGTTCATCTCTATATTTGTCACAGAGTTCACTATGAGTGTGTGTGACATTTGCTGCGTGTGTTACTGATGGTTGTCGGTGTAGGGCGGCGGCTGAGAGGATTGAGTGGGATCGTAGAGGATTGGCCTGATTGGATTTCCGTTGTAGGAGGCTTGTCACCTGGCACAGCATGGCGCTCTGGAAGACAGCAGGGTAGCAATCAGACAGCAGTCACACTGTGAATATACAGCAAAATTTGCATTCAGGCATTGCGGACCCAAGCATTCACCGTAAAAAAGAAAATATTAGATTGCACTTTCTCTGTACCGTAAATGATGACTCACAGATTTATTTATTTATTTATTTTAACCAGCTTCAAGAGACCTGCATACAATGCAGTTAAAAGATATTTGGTGTTTTCTGAGTAATATTGGTTAGTTTAGAGCTGATTGTAATTTTTAGGTAGTATTCAGTACACCAAGTATGCACTCGGTATGTTAAAGTTAAATTGAAAAGGCTAAAACGATGGGGCATTTCTATATTACGATCGTTAGTCTGTATTTTTCAAACTAGTGATGATATAGTCATCCCATACTGACGAACCGATACACCAAAAAAGATCCTAAAAGCTCAGATATGCCCACTCTGTTTCCCTCCTAAATATGAACTGTCTGTTTCCCTAAGCTGAATAAAACAGCTTGCTCCATTGAGCTTGTCGAGCCTTTTTACTGGGGGTTGTTGAAAAGCACTCTGGGAAATATAGGAAATCGCTAACTGAAGTAGAATTAGATGTGGAAAGCTGAAGGAAAGTGGGCACAACAAAATAGTAATTATAAAAATCACAGAATAACTCCTGGAATGCATTGTTCATCACATATTGATGGTTTTCAGTGCTGTGAGAGCATCTTATAAAATATATTTTTTTGTTGTTTTCTCAAAGCTCTCTTTTAGTGCTTTCCTTTAGTGGATTTAATTGAAGACACCAGCCAAAAGTCAGATGGCATTTTTCTTTTTTTAAACAAAGAAGGACTTGAATCTTAACTAGAGAACAGCAAAAGGTGCGTTCATCTGTAATCATTAACATACTTTAACCAATTAAGTCCTTAAACCTAACATATTAAGGTCTGTCTAACAGATTCAAATTGAAGTGGATATAAGCAGCCGTCTCCTAGTTCAGTTTCTATGTATAAAGCCCATCTTGGAAGCGTCTTTCTGCTTTTACGTTCAAACGAGCGGCATTGTTGTTTCCTTGGATTTAAACTTGTACAAAGTGCAAATTTTATTAAAATTTTAAACACAGCTAGATTGAATTTGTTGGAATTCAAACACTGTCTGCTCATCCTCCACAACTATGTATCTGGTAGATAACATCACATCAACAAACACAGCCCAGATCGGTGTGCTGTCCGTTTTTTTTCTCTTTAATTTTGTCTGTCTGCTACTCTCATAAATCTGATCTTTGGAAGGACTGCAAGATGTCAGCAAATTATCCTAAAGCACTGCAGTCCTGGTGTTCCTCAAAGACAGTAACTCAGTATTGATTGTGGTGGACAGAAGTTTTTTTTGGGTTAATTTTCCAGATAAAGAGAAATGTTTGCTCATTCCGCAAACTGGGGTCTCTCAGAAGAGATTACAGCGTGTTCCTCACGATGATTATACCTGTGCAGCGTGCTCGCCCAAAGACAAAAGAGAGCAACACTGCAAAATGGGGACAACAGCGCGTTTGACGCATACTGCAGTTGCGATGCATTTGCAGAATGGATTCAAGGTTTTATTAGTTAGCTTAATAGATGTAACTTGAAACATTTCCAGGAGCTTTTGCTTTTGGTATATAGTTGAAATGTGTCTCATGGGACCTCCTTGATGTCCAGTCTCATGCTGGTTAATGGTATTTCTGGGTATTAAGGAGTACTGTGTGCCAGAGAAGTCTCACTTCCAATCTTTCATTTATTGATTGAGTTATAAAATTAATTTGTAATGCTCATGTTGCAGGCTTTGCCTTAGAGCAGTGTCAGGATGAATTTCCAGTCCAAGTATAGTGCAGATGCCAGTTGTTTGTGGGTTGCAGTACAAAAAATGAGTGTGTGTGTTTATTCCCAAGACATCATTTACATCAAGTTGTCCATCCATCAAATAGGAGCAAATTGATTTTTTTTCTTTTTCTCAGTTCCACATCACTCTTAAAATATATAATTGGAGAAGTGAAAAAGATGTTCTTTTGCAAACGGTAACCGCAACTGTACAAATGAATCAAGCTGTACTTTTGGTACAAAGCAGTGTCTGAGGGGTTTACATGCGTCTTTTTTTTGCATGTACTGACATCTTTCCTGTAAGGTTACGCCTTCACAGTTGCTTCACAAAATAATGTTTTAGGAACAAACATCTTCCTGTGTTATTTGTTGTTGAGCGTAGTGTAGAAGTCTGCTGCAGCAGAGCGCACTTTCTTTTCTGTTACGCGGGTACAACTTGAACTAGTGGCTGCTACAGTGCAAGGTTAAGTGTTCTCTGGTGTTTCTGTAACATCAACCAGACTTCTATATATTAGCAGTTTGCTTGGAGGAAGAAACCAGCCTGAGACTAAAGGTTTTGATGTGGAGAAGTGTGTTGGAAGCTCATTTTATTTCTGATAGCCGGAAAGAAAAGAGGAACAAAGCAAACATTTTCATTTTCTCTCTCATCATGTATCTTTGTCCCAGCTTTGGTTCCTACTTGCTTTAATTTCTGATTTATTTATTTTTTTAGTTCTTGTTGGAGAGGAGGATGTTATTTCTCAAAAAAAGAAAGAAAGAAAGAAAAAACTCCCAACAAAAAAAACACTGCAGCTGTAACATCTTGCTCTGTTTGTTTACCCGGGAAAGACTGAATCCTGCGGGACCTATTCTCCAGATCCAGCACCTGTGCTTTAGCTCTGAGTCAGGTTCATAGGCCACCTTTGCTTTCCCACATTTAAATTTTGTATCTTGCTGTCTCTGCAAGATCGTTGATGCCACTGAGTTCTCCTCTGTGTTTGTGAGAGTGGCAGCACTGGCATTCACCTATGGCAAAGCCCCTTAGTAAACCAGCATGAGACCATTTGCATCTGACATTCTTGTCATGTTGCCCTAGAGGTGTTGCATCATATAGCCTCACCTCCTACTCTTCCCATCTTTATGTGCTGTCGCTGTACCATCCCCACCACAACCCCACTGCTCCTCAGTGCCAGAGCTATCAGTGCAGTGGACTTTAAAGGGCCTGCTTGGCAGACCCATTTCTCAGTTTTAGCTGTGGTCTGGGAGAGTAATAACAACGTGCCAGTCAGATATAAGAGCCCCTAATGGGGACTCAGTGAGATGACACAGCAGTCCAAGGCCTATTATGCAGTTGGATCTGTATAGGACAGATGGGGAGAGAAGACAAAAGAGAGCAAGTGACCGACTGGATCAAAAAAGGCAAAACTTGAAACATTCCTCATAGAAACGGCAGGAAAGTGGAGCACAAGACCAAATAGACAGGATGGAGGTATTCTGAAGCAGTGGGGATGCATTCTGTTTGTCTACGTCGGTGGCCCAGAGCTAGTTTTGACGAGGATCGAGGAGACACTCGTGTGATGCCAACCACATGACCAGATTTTCAAATATGCATCTGTGAAAAAGCTGAGTGACGAGCTGCTCCAGAAACAGAAAACAGCCTCTCCCAGCCTGATTTTCTTTCTGTCTTTTTTTTAAAACTTTACTTTGATCTTGTTACAACAGCAAAGAATTGAAGTTGGCACATCAACTCAGTGAGGAGCTTTTCAACACCTAGCAAGGGCTTTGCCTCCTCACTTTGATTTGTGGAGTAAATGAAGGATTTTCATAGATGAATCAAGTGTTATGGTTGTCCTCCAACTTTTGATGTTTAAATAAAACTGTCAAGTGTTCCTCTGACTGTGAGGTGTCCACACTTGAAAAAGACCAGACTTTGAATTTCACTCAACTTTATTTAGACCAACTAGTTTGATAGCTGGTAGGTAGCAGCAGGTAAAAAACCTTTCAACACAAAAATAAAGAACATTTCATTAACCATTCAGATAAATTACACAGACGACAGATGAAATAACAAAATACACTTCAGTAAAGCCATTTACCATGTGGTTAACTGTGTTAATTTAACTGTGGTTCTTAAATAAATATACACAATGTGTCTTCTTTGCATTTAACACTTTTTTATAAACAATTGTATTTTAAAGTATACATTTTAGAGTTCACAAACATTTTAATAGACTTTAACTAAGGATTTTCTTTACAAAGAATTATTTTCTTTAAATCAAAACCAAACATTCACTAGTTTTACGATCCACCCAAGGATTTGGGGTAACTATTTTTAATATTAATTAACATAATATGTGGGAACACTAACTGCACAAACAATTTATTCAAACTTAAACATTCATTTTTGTCAATATAATTAAACTTAAATGCAGCAACTATTTCCCTAAGCGTAAAACATTTGCACAACTGAGCTTCCATAGTCCCAGATACATCTGCAAAAGCAAAATGTGAACTCAAGAGCTTACCGATAGCCTGTCTTGTTCAAAGTCTTCCTCACAGTGGAAAAGTGCTTTGTTTGCCGTCCTCTCAGTATGTTGCACCTGGGTCAAATGACTGCTGCATGCATTTAAAGGTTTACTCGGCACGCCCACCCTTGATTGCTCTAATGTGGCTCACCTGGCAGGGCGGCGCACACCAGGCCGTGCTTAGTTGTTGATTGCAC